>NC_134514.1:31226481-31568498 GCF_027942865.1 Odontesthes bonariensis
TCATATTTTTACTGAGGAGCTTTGGGCACATCTCGTTTCCGAGACGAATAGATACAGTGACCAGGTACTTCAGACTCCAGCTCGAGCAAAGATGGTAAGGTGGTCATACGTAACTGTGCTGGAGATGAAAACGTTTATTGGAATGTGTATGGGCATGGGACTCCTTGTGCTGCCAATACGAAGAGATTACTGGCGATAAAATAAATAGATTAATAAATAATTTAAATATAAAATTAAATTTTATTTGATTTTATTACTGTTTTCTAATTGAAAATAGCGCTGTTCCTGCACTTTATTTTTTACATTTTCTATTTTCGTGAAGGTTTATGTAAATAAACTCAATTTCCAAAGAAAGCCACAGGTGTAAGCTCTCAAATACTTTTTGAATTTTGTTTCTATCTGCTACAGAGGCTGAGAAATCAATCATTTAGTTGGCGTTGACACAATTGCTGAATTTCCAGAAAAACTTCAGGTTTTAGGGGGTCTTTCTGAAATCGCCCATAGGTTTTACAGGCATTCTTTTCCAGGCGTCTTAGGCCTAAATGGGTTAATACTTGTACCTCTGTGTCATCACTTACTGGTCTCATTCAAGGCCTCACAGTTTCCACCCACTTATTAGCCCTTAGCCTGCATCCGATTTCTCGGTGGATTTTCAGACTTTAGCAGCAGACTCCGGTTGGAACGACAAGGCTCTCCAGGAAGTATTTGCAAAGGCTTTTTCAGACTCTGTTAAAGATCAGCTATCTCTCCATGAAGGACCCCCTAATTCAAATGCTATGATTTATCTATCCATCAGGGTAGATAACTGTATGAGGGAAAGAAGACAGCTGGTCTGACCCTCTTTGCAGCAACATTCACTTACCTCGTACCACTGAGCATCACCCAGTTCTGATGGAACCAGGAGCCTCCAGTGAGGAGACACCCATGCAACTTGAATGCACTTGTTTAACCCCAGAAGAGAAACAATGACACTTTAAGACTGGAGAATTCTATCGTGGCCAGCCAGACCATCGTGTGGCTAGATGCCAGAAATTGTGTCCGGCGCCAAAAGGCAGAATGCTGTAAACAAATTTAAAGAATTAATTCCATTATCATTCTCTTCACTGCCAAGTGCAACAACAGAGTGCAGTTACCTAAACTTTACTCCTGTAGAACTTGATGATCTTGTTGACAGCACTACAGTTTCAATGCGTACAACATTGGACAATGTTGCCCCTCTGAAAAAGAAGGCAATCTATCAGAGAAGCTGGCTCCTTGGTAGAATTCACAGCTGCGTCTGCAGTCTGTGAGAAAATTGGAAAGAAAATGGCCTTCCTCATATTTAGAACAGTCTCAATTCATCTGGAAAGATAGTCTAATAATAAATAAGAAAGCCCTTTATAAAGTCAGAACTGCTTACTATTCATCATTGATAGAAGAGAGTAAGAACAATCCCAGGTTTCTTTTCAGCACTGTAGCCAGGCTGACTGAGCGTCTGAGCTCTGTTGAGCCATGTATTCTTATAACTCTCAGTAGTGATAACTTCATGATTTTCTTCACCAACAAAATTATTTTTATTGGAGAGAAGATTCATGTAATGCTTCCCACCATTATCATCCCGGGCCCCCACTGCCCACCTGGCTAGTGGAGGATGCTCCTGCATTTACTCTACGTCACCTGTTGGATGTCCGCCGGTGGACAATACTGCAAAGAGGGTCAGACCACCTTTCCTTCGGCTGTAACATCATTGACAGTATGACCTCAAATATAATGTAAATGAGGCCTTACTGCCTAGTTCTCAGAGTTTAAAAAACTGCTGTTGGTGTATTCTCAAGATGTGCATCAGATACTTCACCCTTATGTGTTCTTACCTCTTTTTGACATAGTTGTCAAAGAATTAATCCAAAGTAGTGAATTAATTGATTGTGGGCACTTTAATTCCACTTGACTGTCCTCCGCTCAAATTTGTCTGAATAATGTATGATGTTCATGTAAGCCTAGAAATATGATTTTTAGAATATACAACCTTTAATTTTTTGAGACCAACTTTGTGTGAATTGGAAAGATGTCATCCATAAAAGCGAAGGTCATGGCTGCGTTGCTAATTGGGAGCTAATTTACAGTGAGAAATATTTTTTTTTAAAGGACATCAAAAACGTTTGATAATGCCCAATAAAACAGTTCAATAGAAAATCCAATTGTACAAACAGCACATGGATGACAAGAGGCTGTATTTATTAAATTTATAAAGCAATAAACTAGTGAGATAATTTTTTTTTATAAAGACTATAAAAATAAGCTGAAAACGATGATCAGGATATGTAAAAAGGAATACTATAGTAAACTATTCGATAAAAAACAACATTGTAAGTTTTTGAAACACACTAAAAGGTATCATTAGAAATGACCATAGGTACATTAACTGCCCCCAACATCTTATCTGCAGTAACAATATATAGACAACATGAATGAGAGTTGACAGTTTCAATTGTTAGTGTTGAACTGGATCTGGCTGATAAAATATCTGAATCCTGAAGAAACAGATTCCAGAAGTTATGGATATTGTCATGAAATGTATAAAAAAACTTGAAATGATCAAAAATGTTTTTGATAGGATCTCCAACCGCTTGTGTACAAATAATGTAATTTATCATTTCAAATGGGTACATTTCCAATCAAAATTAGAATAGCTAAAGTTATACCACTCTGAAAATCTGGAGATAAACACTATTTCACAAATTGCAGGCCTGTTTCTTTAATGTCACAATTTTTCAAAATACTGGAAACTGTTTATCACGAAATTAGATCAATTTACTGAAGTATGAAATATCCCATCAGCATGAATTAATCAAACAGATCAACATCTATGGCATTAATTCAAATAATTAAGAAATCAATTATTGAACTGATTTGAAAAATCCTACTACTTGTTAAATTGGAAATCCTAAAAAAAGGCAAAAACTGTTGAAGATGGGAGAACAAATCAACCTGTTTGTGTGGTCCCCCAGGGCCAGCATTGGGATCAAAACTCTTCATTGATAATAATAATATTAATAGCAATATATGTAGGGCTTTACCTATTTAATATTCATTTTATTTTCAGGGGATATAAATATTTTGGTGATGGAGAGCATTTGCAGCATATTTTGGAGGTGATCACTCAAGAAATGAACAAATTACTTTGATAGAAATAAATTATCATTGAATTTAGGCAGAATTGAAAAATTCTACAAAAGTTGGTGAATTATTATGTGAGATGATTTATGATCTTGAAATAGAAAGAGTAAATGAAATTAAATATCTTGGGGTGACAATAGACATCTCACATCATCCCAAATCATCATCCCAAATTCAGCAAAACAAAGCAACTTTTGAATTTTTAAATCACTTCATATACCTTTCTCTTCACTTATTTCACCATATCTATTTTACTGTAGAAGTATTAGGGGACAGATAAAAAGTTTCACTATGATCTGTCTAACTGACATAACCCACTATAGAAACTATATATTGTTATTGTTATTTACAAGTAACTCTGGGAAATTACCTAGGGTTACATTAAAACTCTGCACTACATTTTGAGTTGTGGCCTATGAATCTGCTCAAAACAAGCATCTCACTAATCATTAATGAAATGCTCCCCCCATAAAGCTTTCCTGTTTAATTGAGTACATCATTGCTTCCAATCAGAGCTTAATACAACATACGTACATAATAGGATCATTACAGGGAGAGAGTCCGTTATTTTATTCAAAGTATGTTTCATCGTAACACTAAGCCTTATTCTTAAACCATTCAGACTGACCTGAAAATGGCACTATAACAACAGCAATACAGACAGCACTGTGGTTTTAAAAAGGAAAAATATTTTGTTATGTGTTGTGTCCATGTGCAAACCAGTTTTGATGTGTAGCCTGATTTGGACAAGGTAACACAACAAGGATGAAAAGATAGAGAAGGGGTTAAGGGGGAAAAATATGAGAGCTATCAACACTCACCTCAGCAGAAAAACAAAAGTATGATGAGAGACAAAAGGAGAGAGATGGGGAAAGACTGACGGATACAGGCAGACAGAGAGTGAAGGTTAAAATGACAAAGTCGAGCTGGTGGGAGTATGGAGGGAATGACGGGTTGAAAAGTAAACAGCTGCTATGAAACAGCTCTCATGGTAACAGGGGGAAAAGGAGAATGACCACATATCAGGTAGAAACAGAGAGAGTGCAGGAAGAGCAAATAATCTGATAATGATTATTATTCCTACTGCTGAGTGTCAGGCAGGTGGCTCACTCCTCATTAGTGTTCATCTTCTAAAATGGAGGATCAGACAACAAGGACAGCAGTTGTATTATTTGTAACCTTTCCATTCAGAGTAAAAACTAAAACACAGACACAGACTGTAAAGAAACTGCTAAATGGGCAAAATTGTCTCGATAGCAGGTTTTCTTGTGAAGAAAAAAGATTTGAAGGTAGCAGCTGAGATCATAAGCTCATGAAGAAAATGTTTGCAGTAGAATTGTATAGAGTGAGCTCTAGCTGCTTGGGTGGTTGTTGCTACATCGCCCACGTGCTGCTCAGATCTTTGAGATATGATGGAGCTCGGTCATTAAGAGTGTTATATGTGAGGAGAAAAATTTCAAATTCTATTCTTAATTTAACAGGGAGCCAATGAAGAGAAGCTAAAATCTGGCACAAAATAAAGAAAAACCTGGAAAATTCATACGGAGAAAAATCATAACAAACAAGGAGCAAGTGTGGCAGTAAGGCAGAGAGGATCTAGAGGATTTGTGTTTGACTTATTTTGTTTATGATTTGTATGTTTTTCTTTTCTACTTGGTTTACTTAGTCTTTATTCCTTTCTTTTGAAGATCTTAGGTTCTGGTTTAGTTAATGCTCTTTGACTTGCTTCCTGTTTTATTTAAGGGGAGATTGGCCAGTTATGTTTCTTCCTGTTCTTGTTTCACTGCTGGATTTTGTTTGTTATTTCTTCCCTCAGTAATTTTCCACAAAGTTTTCCTGTGTTGTTTTCTCATGTTGTTTTTTTTTTTTTTTTTTTTTTTTTTTTTATTAAGTCAGTTTTCTCTGCCTGTGAGTCTTGTTTGGGTGCTACTCTACCTTCTCAAATGACAAGGTGGCTGCAGGCTGAGCAGACAGGATAGACCGCTCCAGGGTGTGGCCTTGAAGCAGGACAGGCTGGCAGGACAATTCAGGGGGATGACTGAGAGACTGGTATGTCCAGCGAGGCAAACAAAGTCGATAAAGTTGTGTCTCTTTTGGAGGTCAACTGGGATGCAGGTGGAACAAGCGAGGTGGGAAAAGCTGAGATCCCGCTGGAGGACACTCTATTGGGCCCCCTTGGGGATGATGTGGAACCAGGGCATTGACAAACCCTGGAACTGGCAGGTGAGAGTTCAGTCCTGGCTCTGGCATGCCACTGGTAGACCCCTGAACAGGAACTGGTGGAGGATTATCAGCAGAGTCACGGGCAGTGACAGAAACAGGACCTTTATTTGGCAGAGGTTTTTGATTTCAGGCTCTGATGTGGACGCTGACTATATGTCTGACGCTGTCCCAGTAAGTAATGCTGCTGGAGTACAGAGAACAGCAGACTCATAAAGGAGACCTGACACCTTCACAGCTGCAGGCCTACCATCCAGTCGAAAGCATTCCCACCCTGAATCATAGTGACTGGAAAAGCAGGCCATGTGGAGTCTAGAGTGGTTGGCAGTGGAGAGGCTTGAGAGTATCACCTGCAGCCTTGCCTCCTTCCCCTGCAAAGACTCCCTGTGGTTCAGTGGATGACCTGTGTGGAGAGGGCTGGCATACTGAAGACAATATGTGACTTATTCCTAGTCCTCCTAAAATCCACAGTCTTTTGTTTCGTGGAACTTTCTCCTGACTCAAACTAAGGTTGAAGAGGTGCTGCAGAATCCCACATAGCTGTTCCGCACTGGACCTGGAGCTGACACCATCTGGAGCTGGAGACTTGTTCTGGTTCAGTCTCTCCAGCTGACTGCTGGAGACAGACAGGTGGAAGGGGAAGGCAAGAGGAAGCTCAGTGTCCTGATGTGGAGGGAGATGTTGGTGAAGCTGTGTTAAGTTTCTATCCAGTTTTTTTATTTTGGTACACCTCCTTGTTCTGTCTTCTTTTTCAGATGTTTTTGAACTGTCCTCAGCAACTTTCTGTTTCCCACCCTGAAGGCTTTCTTTTTTCATGTTCAGAAGCTTTTTCAGGTCTCTGGTAATTTTCAAAACTTCAACTGTTTACTTTAATTGTACAGGAACTGGATTAACTTTGTGAAGAGTGAACCTGAAATACAACACCACCACTGATCTTTCAACACACTAGTAGAACAAGCTGGGAATTATGGTTGTTTGAGGATTGCACGCCAACTGGGAGAACCAAAGTTTCAGCAGTTACTAAGGTCAGTTGACACTCTGGATTAATTTTGTGCAGAGTGTAGTGATGGAGTTCAGGATCACTGGCAACATCAGCCTCATTATTCACGTGGTACTGTTATAAAATTTGAACAAAGATAGCTGTCTGCAACTGCTGGACTCTCTCGATTCAGTTTAATTCAATTTAGTTTAATTTATATAGTGCCGACTCACGCTGCACAGACTCCTGTCTGCTGAATTTTTGGCAGCTAGTACATACTGACCATGAGAATGTAAGTGTTGCTGTTTAACAATAACAAACAAGCTGACAAAGCTAAATGCAATAATCAAGGATAATGATAAAGTGTGAGTTTAGTTTATTGACAAGAAAATCAAAAGTTGCAGGAAAAAAACTCTTGAGATCCCACTGATCCTCCCTGAGAACAGCAAAGGTCCACAGCCAACAACCTTCTTCTCTCAACTTCTGCTTGAAGTTTTTGGCAGCACACATTTTAATCAGTCAAGTGAAGAGTCATGTTGTCATGTATATACGGGAGACATGTGTTTATTCAGTGTGTATCTGTGTATGTAGGTGAGATTTGTTTATCTCACACATGAAAATGGCCTCAACATCCGACAGTCACAAGTATATAATGATGTTATCCCAGCCAAACCTCTACGATGAGCAACTACAGCTGCAAACAGACTTGGACAGTACAAAGAAAAGCAAAACTAGGCCAGAGCTGTGGCAACCTTTAAGATAATATTCTGCCACTGAGTCGAGCTGTAGACAGATTCATACAGATCTTGTGAGAATAACTGAAATAATTTCACTGAAAGCGCAACAACTTCACAACAGAATTTACAATGGCTTTTCCAACACCCTTGGACTAGTTTTAAAAGACTATATATATACTAAAAGTATAATGCTTTTGTAATGCTGGTTAGAATTACCCATCCATCCATCCATCCATTATCTTCCGCTGGTCCGGGGATCGGGTCACGGGGGCAGCAGCTTGAGCAAAGAGACCCAGACGTCCCTGTCCCCGGCCACTTCCTCCAGCTCTTCTGGGGGGACCCCGAGGCGTTCCCAGGCCAGCCGAGAAACATAGTCTCTCCAACGTGTCCTGGGTCTTCCCCGGGGCCTCCTCCCAGTGGGACGGGCCCGGAACACCTCACCGGGGAGGCGTCCAGGAGATGCCCAAGCCACCTCATCTGACTCCTCTCAATGCGGAGGACCAGCGGTTCTACTCTGAACCCCTCCCGGATGACCGAGCTTCTCACCCTATCTCTAAGGGAGAGCCCAGACACCCTGCGGAGGAAACTCATTTCGGCCGCTTGTATTCGCGATCTCGTTCTTTCGGTCACTACCCACAGCTCGTGACCATAGGTGAGGGTAGGAACATAGATTGACCGGTAAATCGAGAGCTTCGCCTTCTGGCTCAGCTCCTTCTTCACCACGACGGGCCGGTGCAGAGCCCGCATCACTGCAGACGCCGCACCGATCCGTCTGTCAATCTCCTGCTCCATTCGTCCCTCACTCGTGAACAAGACCCCGAGATACTTGAACTACTCCATTTGGGGAAGGAACTCATTTCCGACCCGGAGAGAGCATTCCACCCTTTTCCGGCCGAAGACCATGGTCTCGGATTTGGAGGTGCTGATTCTCATCCCAGCCGCTTCACACTCGGCTGCGAACCGCTCCAGTGAGAGCTGAAGGTCACGGCCCGACGACACCAACAGAACCACATCGTCCGCAAAAAGCAGAGACCCGATTCTGAGGTCGCCAAACCGGACTCCCTCAACGCCCTGGCTGCGCCTAAAAATTATGAACAGAATCGGTGACAAAGGGTAGCCCTGACGGAGTCCAACCCTCACAGGAAACATGTCCGACTTACTGCCGGCAATGCGGACCAAACTCTGATACCGGTCATACAGAGACCGAACAGCCCATATCAAGGAGTCCGGCACTCCATACTCCCGGAGCACCCCCCACAAGAGTCCCCGAGGGACACGGTCAAACGCCTTCTCCAAGTCCACAAAACACATGTAGACCGGATGGGCGAACTCCCATGCTCCCTCCAGGATCCTGCGGAGGGTATAGAGCTGGTCCACTGTTCCACGGCC
Source organism: Odontesthes bonariensis (assembly GCF_027942865.1). Lineage (NCBI taxonomy): Eukaryota > Metazoa > Chordata > Actinopteri > Atheriniformes > Atherinopsidae > Odontesthes > Odontesthes bonariensis. Next base: position 31,234,963 of record NC_134514.1, read on the forward strand.
AGGACGAAAACCACACTGCACCTCCTGAATCCGAGATTCGACTATCTGGCGGATCCTCCTCTCCAGTACCCCCGAAAAGACCTTACCAGGGAGGCTGAGGAGTGTGATCCCCCTATAGTTGGAACACACCCTCCGGTCCCCCTGGCAGATCCGGGACCACCACCCCGATCTGCCAGTCCAGAGGCACTGCCCCCGATGTCCACGCGATGCTGCAGAGGCATGTCAACCAAGACAGCCCCACAACATCCAGAGCCTTGAGGAACTCAGGACGGATCTCATCCACCCAAGGGGCCTTGCCACAGAGGAGTTTTTTTGACCACCTCGGCAACCTCAGCCCCAGAAATGGGAGGCCCCACGTCCGAGCTCCCCAACTCTGCTTCCTCATCGGAAGGCGTGTCGGTAGGATTGAGGAGGCCCTCGAAGTATTCCCCCCACCGACTCACGATGTCCCCAGTTGAAGTCAGCAGAGCCCCGCCCTCACCATACACGGTGTTGACGGTGCACCGCTTTCCCCCCCTGAGCCGCCGGATGGTGGACCAGGTTCGGGGATTGCCGCCACGACAGGCACCGACCACCTTATGGCCACAGCTCCGGTCGGCCGCCTCAACAATGGAGGCACGGAACATGGCCCATTCGGGCTCAATGTCCCCCACCTCCCCCGGGACATGGTTGAAGCTCTGCCGGAGGTGGGAGTTGAAACTCGTCCTTACAGGGGATTCCGCCAGCCGTTCCCAACAGACCCTCACAATACGTCTGACCGGCTTCCTCCCCCACCAGCGGAGCCAACTCACCATCAGGTGGTGATCAGTTGACAGCTCCGCCCCTCTCTTCACCCGAGTGTCCAGGACATACGGCCGCAAGTCCGACGATACAACCACAAAGTCGATCATCAAGCTCCGGCCTAGGGTGTCCTGGTGCCAAGTGCACATATGGACACCCTTATGCCTGAACATGGTGTTCGTTATGGACAGTCCGTGACGAGCACAGAAGTCCAACAACAAAAAACCACTCTGATTCAGATCGGGGGGGCCGTTCCTCCCAATCACGCCCCTCCAGGTCTCACTGTCATTGCCCACGTGAGCATTGAAGTCCCCCAGCAGGACGAGGGTGTCTCCCGGAGGAGCACTCTCTAGTGCCTCCTCCAGGGACTCCAAAAAGGGTGGGTACTCTGAACTGCCGTTTGGTGCATAAGCACAAACAACAGTCAGGACCCGTCCCCCCACCCTAAGGCGGAGGGAGGCTACCCTCTCGTCTACCGGGGTGAACCCCAATGTACAGGCGCACAGCCGGAGGGCAATAAGTATGCCCACACCTGGTCTACGCCTCTCACCGCGGGCAACTCCAGAGTGGAAGAAAGTCCAACCCCTCTCGAGGAGGCTGGTTCCGGAGCCCAAGCCATGCGTCGAGGTGAGTCCGATTATATCTGACCCGCGTCCGGGCGAAGGAACACGGTGTCCAATTTTCTTTATCATCATAGGGGTTTTTATGAGCTGTTCTTTGTCTGGTCCCTCATCTAGGATCTGTTTGCCATGGGTGACCCTACCAGGGGCTTAAAGCCCCAGACAAAATAGCTCCCAGACTCATTGGGGCACGCAAACCCCCCCACCACGGTAAGGTGACAGCTCATGGGGAGGTGTTAGAATTACAACACTCAGAAATACCAGTTTCTTCGAATGCATCATAGTTTTTCTGCATTGTAGTTTTTTCTCGTCCAGTAGTAGAATTTCCGAGCTTACCTGAACGCATCACCTGCAGGCCACAGTGTGTGTGAGAAGGTGAGGGACAGAGAAAGGCAAAAAAAAATAGAAAAGGAGAAACCTCATGCAGCCGCAGAGCAAAGTGTCGCTGTTCGGCGGCCAAAAGTGATGATATTTGTGGAAGTTGTAATGAAACTGTCGTTAGAGAGTGAGTGTGAAGAGAAACTTACCTGGTAGAAGTGAAACCAATCCAGGGAGCGACTCGGACGAGTGTTTCCCAGACTTTTCTGAACTATTTTGGCTGTTTTTTTTAGCGACGAGTTCCTCCGTTCAACTGTGATCCACACCACCGCTGTTGCTGGAGACTCTTGGTTCACCGGGACCAGTGTGGGCTGTAGTGTATGAGCGCCAGGTTAGAGTTATGACGGCATGACGTTAACGTGTGACGTGTGTTCTGAGAGTCACCTGAAGCTGCGGATAATAAAAGCACGGAGTTAGCATACAGTCGTTGTCAGCGCCTTCTTAAACATAACATGGGCATCAGTGTGGTAGGACAGCACCCAGTCCTGAGGAGTCACACATTTTATTTGCACTTTCTTTTCTGAGATCTCAGTATTTTTGACTTTTTTTCATTGGCGACGAGGATGGAGCTTCCACTTTCACCTTTGCCTCTGTTCCTCGCTCTGCCCGGTGATCCATCGATCCTGTGGTCCCGCTGGTATGAATCGTTCGAGACGTTTGTGGCGGCCATGGGTCTCGCCGACGCAGCCGAAGCTAGGCTAAGAGCTATGCTTATCCACAGCCTGGGCAACGAGGGACAGCGCATCTTCCGGACTCTCTGTGTCACCTTGCTGGACAGGCATTTCGCCGCGCCACAGAGCCTCGTGGTTCGTCGGATTATCTTCCGTTAACGCCGACAGCGGCCGGGTGAGTCGGTTAAAGGGATAATTCGCCTCTTTTGACATGAAGCTGTATGACATCCAATATTAGCAATATCATTTATGAACATTGACTTACCCCCTGCTGCGTCCTGTGAGCGGAGTTCCAGCTGAGTTTTGGGGTCCACGAAGCTAGTCCGGCTAGTTGGCTGGGGCTTGAAAAATAAAGCGTTTTGCTTCTCAAAAAAATATGCGTTCAAAAGAGTAATACATTTGCATCACAAAATCGTTTTGCATGAAAAAGTCAGACCTCACTTCGCTTGGCGCTATTTTTGCCTCCCTTGATATCAATGCATCCAATGTAAAACTGTGCAGACCGAAGAGCAGACCGAGCACTCCCCTGCTTCCGAGCAGCAAATACCGTAACAGGTGCAGCTATCGCTAGGTGGCTAGGGCATCTTTGCAGCATCTGCTATCGAATTTGTGGGGTTTTGCCTGACCAGTGACGGCCTGAGCCCGCTCCACTCAAATGTTGATGCTGTCCTGCGCCTGCCTGAGCCCTCCTGCCCCGCCCAGCTATCCTCATTCCTGGGAATGACAGCCTATTATCTGCGCTTTCTTCCTCACTACTCTGAGACCACTGCACCGCTGCGTGCCCTTCTCAAGCAGGACGCACCCAGGGCTTGGACCCCTGCATGCCGTGCCGCTGTCCGCCGCCTCAAATCCCAGCTCACCTCTCCGCCGGAGCTTGCCGACTTCGACCTGCTGAGTCCTACGCTTTTGACCTGTGACGCATCCAACACAGCAGTCGGCGCTGTCCTGTCCCAACTCCAGCAAGGGACAGAGCGGCCAGTGGCGTTTGCTTCCAGATCTCTGACTCTGGCTGAGCGCAAGTACTCGGTGGGGGAAAGGGAAGCACTGGCCTGCGTCTGGGCCTGTGAGCGTTGGCACATGTACCTGTACGGGCGGCACTTCACTCTGCGTATGGACCACCAGGCTCTCACTGCCCTGCTGGCCACAACTGGATCTGGCCACAAGCCACTGTGTCTTTATCGGTGGTCTGAGAGGCTGCAGGCGTACGACTTCACCACACAGTTTACGCCTGGCAGAGACAACGTCGTGGCAGATCTGCTCTTCAGAGCCACGTCCAGTCCTGTGCCTGACACTGTCCAGGACTCCTCAGAGCCAGAACTGATTCTCATGCTGCACACGCCCCTTCAGGCAGCTGTTTCTCTGCAGGAGCTCCAAGCTGCATCCGAACAGGATCCTGTGTTCACCCAGCTCAGCACGTTTATCCAAGAGGGCTGGCCCGCCAGAGTCTCAGATGAACTGGCACCTTTCCACCGCGGTCAAGGGTGAGCTCTCTTGCTGGAATGATGTCTGCGTCGCATGGGGATTGTGTACAGTGGTTCCAGGCGCCTTATGTGCACGTGTCCTAGGAATCAAACACATTAGAACAGCCTTCTATCACCCACAGGCTAACGGCGGCGTGGAACGGTTCAACCAGACACTAAAGAACGGGCTCAGAGCACGTCTGGCAGACAGCCTCCTGTTTCCATCTGCACTGCAGAGTACTCTGCTCAATTACAGGGCAACACCACACACAACAACGGGCAGTTTCCCAGCCCTCTTGATGTTGGGACGTGAACTGCAGCTTCCCCTAGATCGTCTGCGCCCTACAACAGGGGACCCTTCAGCAGCGACACTGTCGTTGAAGGACAGGGTGACAGAGCAGCAACGGCGTATGAAGCAGCGGTTTGACAGAGGACATCGAGCGAGATTCCCTGCACTCACAGTGTCGGACTGGGTGCGGATTCGTTGTCCCAGTCGGTCCCACAAACTGCTCTCATTCTGGTCTACACCACAGCAGATCACAGCACAGCTTGGACCGGCTACCTTCCGCCTGGTCAACGGGTCGCGTTGGCACGCTAACCGCCTTAGAAAGGTGGCGCCGCCGTCTGACTCTGAGCAGGCCACTGAAATCGAGCAGCGCCATGTGGATGCTCACTGGGACGTTCCCGAGGCACAGCCTGAGGCACGGCCGGAGGCTCTGGCTGCACACCCACCTGAGACAGATGCACTGGCTGAACCTCTGCGGCTCGGGCCCACCAGAGGCCATCCTACCTCAAAGACTACATTACAGACTTTTGAAGTTTAGCTAGTGCACAGCCTGTCATGTGGCAGAATAACCCACAGGGCTATGCAGGCAAACCGGTAGTCTACCCGTTTTTGTCAACCAGGTGGATTTGTTAGAAGAATGTTCTTCTGTACTGGTTCGAGTTATTTAAAGGGGGGGTAAATGTAGTGTATGGCTGTGCGTCAGCAGTAAGTGTAACGTGTGTTCTGAGAGTCACCTGAAGCTGCGGATAATAAAAGCACGGAGTTAGCATACAGTCGTTGTCAGCGCCTTCTTAAACATAACATGGGCATCAGTGTGGTAGGACAGGACCCAGTCCTGAGGAGTCACACATTTTATTTGCACTTTCTTTTCTGAGATCCAGGGGCGGATTGGCCGTCTGGACTTCTGGGACTTATCCCGCCGGGCCGGCCGGCCTAAACATAATGTCAACGGCCCTTGTAAGCCGACTGACAGCCCGCAGTACTTAGTACTTGTGCACTGAAGTGTTCATGTTTTAGTGCGTATGGCATATTAATTACACACTAAAACATAGTGCCCGAAGTGCACAAGTGCGTCATCTGAGATTCAGCCCTAGTCTACTCAAGTGATGGCAAGCATCTAGGTCTGTTTCTGGCAAGTCCTACTCCTGCAGTTCTGGAGTCAAGTGCAACATGGAAGGCAAACGAAAAGAAAAAGGAGGTGCTGAAAAAGCCAGGATTAAAAAGAAGAAAAAGTTGGAGGAGGAGGCATCTAAGTGCTCAAAAATTACGGATTTATTCCACAATCCATGCCGGCAAAGTACAGGTAAATGACATTGTTGCATTGACATTGGCGTGTGCTAGTCAGGTTAGCACACAAGCTAGTTTAATTGTGTGTATTTAACATGATGTGTTAGGACCTAAATACTCAATGACACTTGGATTTGCGCATTTGTTTGTTGGTATGAATTAGCTATGTTCAATTTCCTCTATAATGTTAGCATTCCCACTACTACCAGAAAGTCAAATAAGCAAAGTTATGAAAACAGCGTCGTGTCACCAGAGGAGGAAAATTGGCTAGCAACAGAGGATGAAAATTGGCTAGCAGATGAAGGCAAGCAAGCAAGGTTCATGCAGGCAAATGGTTTAAAATATTTTTTTTCAAAAATGCATGTTCACTTGTTATATCCGAATTGAGCTATTTGAATATTGAATGGTTTCAGGAGAGTTGTTTTGATCTAAATGGGCTACATATGGAACGAAAATGTATTGCTGCAACTCAATGTTTCAATCTCCAGTTCTCCATTTGAAAGACATGTTCTGTTAGTCATGCCGTTACGTAAGCACGAGCACAGCTGCTAGAAAATCAATTGATGGAAATAGCGTCCAAAGCATTGTAATGTGCATGGGAGAGCAAGGTTTATTATAGACAGTTGTGTGCTTTTGCCACCTGGTGGTAAACAATTGACCAAAATTTTTTTTTTGGTATGAGGCCGGCAAGGGAAAAATTTTCCCGGTGGAAAAATACTTCCCAATCCGCCCCTGCGTATTTTTTTCAACTTTTTTTCTATTTTTTACATTTTTTTTCAAAAAACAAACTGTTAAAGGAACTTAAAGAACTGTTTTCCTTAGAGGATCCTGAAAGACAATAAACTGAAACAAACAGTGGAAAACAGAGATAAAAAAGGACAATTAAAGGGGAAAGAGACATTTTTATTTTATTTTATCTTTATTATTTTCTATACCAGTACTTACCTGTTTCAGCTAATTTCATTTCATTCTGTGAATTCATTTTTTTTTTTTTAAAGAACTGCATTTCATTTAATGTGTGCAAAGCTGAACATTTTGCGTTAAAAAACAAAATTGAACTTTTGAATATAAACATTCATACCATATTTTGTGTTGTGTGTTATGTGAGTTGGAGATCAATGCTCTCATGCTTCAGTGCTACTGCCAGTCTCCTTATCCGAACTTAGTTGATCAGAACCCAAGAAGACTAAGAGGAAGGTTACACTTTTTTACATGGGCACCCACCAGACCCCCTGTTTGTGAAAAGGGTAAAAGAGCTGTGGTAGCAACAGACCAAACCAAATGTAGTTCTCGAAATCTTTTTAAGGTTCTGGCGTTCCACCTTCAACAAGTGATGCCCTCCATGATTTCATTGGACCAGACAGGATTCATGTCTGGATGGTAATCTTCCCAGAGATTACTGTACTCACCTGTTGGGTAAAACCTATAGATGTAGTTCAAATATCCAGAAGTCTCTTTAAATCTTTATATTCAGTGTTTGTACTTACCATGTTACCTGTGCTTCAGAACCTACCAGTCTGCAAGCAAACTAGAGTTACCAAGTTCTGTTCTGGGAGCATTTTTTCTAAAGCACTTTAAAAACAACAAAACAGCTGGCCGAAGTGCTGTGCAATAAAAGTATAACTTTAAGAGAAAAAAAATGAAAAAAATAAACTTAAACATAGCACAAATGACGAGCAGGAATTAAAATGCAAATAGAGATAAAATGAAAAAAGAATAAAATAAAACAAAAATTAACTATAAAATCTTTTTAGTGTGGATGTAGGTATTTTTTTCCCCAAGATTGTAGACATAAAAGGTTCCTTAGAGATGGGCCTAAAATTAGACAAGACAAAAGGGTTTAGGTCAGATTTCTTCAAGAGGGGTTGCAGAGGAAACTCGATGGCTTTATACTGGTAACAGTTTCACTAAACAAGAAAGGCAGACCGGCTCAAAGGGATCGGACAAAGCAGAGCAGGGGACCCAGATGTACAGGTAATGGGTGGCTAGTGAAATATCCTAGTGCTAACAACCTTGTCCTGGAAGAAATTAAGTAATTTATCACAAAATTCTCTGGAAGCTTCCAGAGGGCCAGGTTCAAGAGCATTAAGAACAGTGTTAAGTGTATTAAAAAGAACACGGGGGATGTGAGAGTTATCAATGATGATGTCAGAGAAATACTTTGCTCTTTTAACTGCTCTTTGTTAACAGCACCAGCCAGCACTGGTATCTTCATTTAACCACGGGTCCGATCTGGGCTTTGATCACCTGGTTTTAAACCTGGTACATCTGGGTTGAAAACAGAATTCAAGACAGTTTGACACAAAAAAAATGAAAATATAGGGAAAACTCCTCAGTGCTGGAAGACACAGAAGGTCAAGAGTCTACATACATAAAAATAGTGGAGAACTGAGGAGCGGTGGAAGGGTTAAAAACATGCAATGCTGATCAGGAGCGCAGAGTAAGTTGATGGAGAGGAACAGGCATATGGTCTGAAAACATTACATCATTGATATCCAAGTTAGATAGGTAAACCATAAGATAAAACAAGCTCCAATGTGTGTGTACATTCATGGGTAGGGCTGTTTACCGAGGTCAAAAGCATCCACAAAATCAAAAAAGTTCTTCACCAGAGCCTTCTCAGGAACATACATGAATATTGAAATCCCCAACAGTTAAAACTTGCTCGTATTTTAGCGTATTTTCACCCAAGAAGTCAGAAAAGTCACTTAAAAATTCTTTGTGATACTTTGATGGATAATAAATCACGCAAAGTAAGGTAGGAGAGCAACCCAACTCGAAGAGGCTCAGTTCAAAGCTGGACAAAGCAGCTGCTTACAGTCCAAATTTGATTTATTAACAGCTGCCACTCCACCTCCACGACCCGAAGACCTCGGGGTAATAAAGTAAGAGCAGACATGGGATAATAATTCTGAAAAGGCGAGGGACACACCAGGAGAGTTTCATATTTCTGTTTCACAGAGGAAGTTCGATCCTTGGGATGTGAATAAATCCTTTCGGTTAAAGGTTTTGTTTGGATGGGTCTGGCATTCACCAGACCCATCCTAATGGGTGCCAGATCTGGGGCCTCATGTACAAAGGGAGCCTACGCACAAAAAAGTGGCGTACGTACTTTTTCACGTCAACGATCAGATGTATCAAGAGCGAAATGACCGTGGAAATGTGCGGTGCCTCACGCCAACTTCAGGGCTGGCGTACGCACAGTTGTTGATTATTTGGCAACAATTAGAGGTGATGTTGGGAAACTGTTATAATAAATAAATGTGAACACAATTTGTCCTCAGACTGAGTGATAGGCACATTTGAGACGCATGAACAATTAACTGATGAACAATTAACACACCCATGTGTCTGCAATTACACGAGTGGATATAAAAGCATGCGCAAAGTGGTGCAATGCATACTATTAAAAACAATGGCTACTTTAGCGGTATTGGAAGACATTGCAAATGGTGCAATTCGAAGAGAGCGTGTGTTCAGAGACGAAGAGGATTTGCTGGCACATGATGGCAACTGGCTCATCAGGCTTTTGAGGGCAATCCTCCTGGAACTGTGCGCAAAGCTGCGGCCGGCGTTGGAACGCAGCACAGCGAGGAACCATGCGCTGCTTGTGCTCACAGGTGATTTGCACACTGGGGCTCCTAATAACCGGGGCATTCCAAAGAGAGCTGGCCAACCGATTGATACTGTGCCAGTTGACCCTGAGCCGAGCCATGCCAGCTGTGTGGGACGGAATTATCTGCATCTCAGCCAGGTATATCAAATTCCCATACAATGCAGTTGAACAGACCAACATTAAAGCACAATTTGAAGTGAAAGCCAGTTTTCCTAATGTAGACGGAGCTATCGACTGCACACACATTACTATAAAGCGCAATCACATGATGAATTTGTATATATCAACAGGAAAAAAATTTATTTGATCAATCAGCCTCACCTTTTCTGCACTTCTGCACTAAGTTAATGTATGAACACATTGTTGTGAGTTACACAAAAACATAGGTTGTGGGTAATCAGAGTCACCCACATGTGCTCCCACCACCCCTGAGAGAGCAGTGTCACCCATAGTTGCGCCGACTCTCTGTGTTCAAACAGAGAGTCTATTTATTTTCTGATCGTGCAGAGAGGGGAATCGCAGGTGCAAGGATAATTTAAATATGATTTGCATATTTAAGTAGGGGCTTGGAAAGATAGGTACTCCGACATGTGCGCTCAATTTCACGTTGATTTGGATGTACAAAGGAAATGTACTTGGATTCATCAGGGCTCCAGACTAACTTTTTGCACTGGTTGCACTGGTGCGCCTAACTTTTTTTCTTAGGTGCACCAGCACAAAAGTTAGGTGCACCCAAATTTTCAAACGCATTGCATTTAACACTGCAGTTTTACAGGTTCACTTTATTTATTTATTTTAAAATTGCTGTCCATATATGTCTATTAACTCGCAATCTGGTCAAAATGCAGCTCAGAGAACTATCCTCCATTGCAGTCACATGCCCCTCGGATGGCCAACTCCTGTAGTTGGGTTAAATATATATATATCAGTATATTCACCGGTCTTCCTCTCCTCAAGATACGGCCGTACACACTGACACATTCCTGAACGATCAGGTGCTTTCAGCGGCTGCCTGCCGCTGAAAGGCAGCGGGGATAGGGGACACTGAGCAGTGCACTTATCGCGGCAGGTAATGTGTTTCATAGATGCGTTGTGCTTTTTCAGCGTTTCAATTCGAAATGTATTACAACCAGTCACAAATGCACTATTGCCACACTTTACAGTAAATGCAGTGCATCATATTATCGGCTTTACTGTATTTTAGCCAGGGAAACTGGTCAAGCCACTCTCTTAGAAGTGTATACACTTTACCCCTTTTAATTTCAGTTGGTTCTGGCTCGGAGTCGATCGTATGTGGCTCATTATCTGATGCTAGCTCTGGATGCTAGCTCATTATCTGATGCTTGCTCCGGACAAGGGCTTGACATAACGTGGGAGGTTGATGGCTCCGTGTCAGAGCATTGGTTGTGGTTATTTTCGGACGAATCAGGCCTTAACTTAACCAAAAAGTTGTCAATCGTTCTTTTCATCTTATCGCCCGCGGCTACATCCACTGTTTATCTGACGAGCCGAGGTTCACCCAGAGAGTCTCTATTATGAGGAGAGGGAAAACTGGCGGCTTTTTCCGGGTGGTACTGCACTCTAGGGGCGCCAATGAAGCAGTGCAGAGCACACCGAACTCTATGGTGGTACTATGAAATCCACCTTAGATGCAGCCATTGCATTGGATAGAATTTTTTATATTTTTTCATTTTAATTTTCCTAAAGGCAGGATAAATTATCCTTTCAAACGGCACTTGGTTTGATTTTTTTAGACTCACTAGATCTTTTTAAAATACACATTTATTGTCAGTATTGCCTCACGAGTGACGTCACGCATGTGGCATCACTTTACGGCATGGTCAGTCCTAGCTAGCAGAGCTGAGCTAGCAGAGAGGTGTTAGCTCAAATAGTTACAGATTTCAGCACAGCCCTTTTACATACTCTCTGACTAGCCTCTGGTTTAGCTTTGGTTGTTGTTAGCAGCACCAGGTTAGCACTCTGGCACAGTGGACGAGTGCCGTAAAGCAGCCGGTCGTAATCTGCCGTGCGTTCTTCAGATTCCGTTAGCTAAATGCTAGCGGAGACTGACTCGCAAATGCCAGACCTGTAAGAAAACAGAAAGATATAACTCCCAGGTTATTGTACTTTTGATATAAATCTACATCCCTCTGTCAGAAATCACAGTAATATTTTCAGGTTTCAGTCGCTAGCGGAGACATTTTTTGAGTTATTAGCGCCAGCCCTATGGCCAATGGTCATTCTGCACTCGCTCGCCAGCGCCCCCAGAGAAAATCAACTGAACTGCAGCCAAATTTTTTATAATGGGGCGAATAGGAAGTGGAACGGCTGTCTGTAAAAGGGCTGTGGTTCACCTCTCTGTCTGACTACAGGACGCTCGTGTTACACACGCGTACACGGGCCAATCAGAAGGGGGTCCCTCCCTTCACTATCTCTGATTGGTTTAGACCACGATATGGGTCTAACGTGTGTCTGTTGTTGAACCACAGGGAGACTTTGAGAGTCGCGTAGACTTTTTTTTTTTTTTTTTTTTCCTCGAACGGGTGGTTGCACCGGTGCAACCTGAGATTTTTTTTAGGCGCACCATTGAGAAAATAGGTTGCATGTGCGACCAAATTGGTCGCACTCTGGAGCCCTGTTCATGCATACGCACAGATTCATACATCCGGATATTGTTGTGCATTGGAGGGCATTTGGGTTTGAGCATACGCCATGTTTTAGTAGGAAATCCCCACAAGTCTTTGTACATGAGGCCCCTGGTGAAGCAGTAGTGGTGGAAGTGGATGCTTGCAGCCGCATGTTCCAGAAATTTTGCCCTCGCCAGCGCAAGTGTTGGAACACCAATCAAGAGGCATTTTGCTCGTGATACATCTGATCGTTGGCGTGTGCGTACACACCTTTTGTACATGAGGCCCCTAGTTCGGGCCAGCGATAAGTACCAGCTAGGAATCAATTAGGTCCAAGGGAGGCAAAGAGGCGAGTAACCTATCCAAATTTGGTCTGGGCCTCACTTACTGCCTGCCGCCTTCTCCAGCAAGGTGGGTGGGGTTGGTATTTCAGCCATGATGGAATTGTATGATTTTTTTTTTTCAGGCAACAGACAAAGCTCCAGAAGAGTTTGGGGATCATACACCACTAATGAGTTAATATCATGAATAACACGCAGAAATAGCAGCAAAAACAGAAGGACATTAGAGAGCAGTAGACGACGTGCCTCACACACTGGTGCCATCTTGAACACTTTGGATCGGGTTTCTAGAAATCCTTTTGACGGGATTATAGTTTAGCACAGGACTACAAAGAATAAGGTGTGGAATTCAGTTACAGGAGTGTTTCCAGTGGAAACCACAGTATGATGAATAGAATTTTCTGGTCTTCAAATACAGTTACAGCTTGTCAAAACACCCTCAGTGGGGTAGAAGGTTGTGTGGAAGACAAAGATAACAGGGTCCCAGCTTTAAAAAATGTGTTCATTCAGCACTTTTCAAGAACAAATGTCAACACAATGCTTGACAGCGATAAAAGAACAAAACAATAAAACAAAATAAATAATAGAAAAAATAAAACAAAAAACTTTGTCTCATTTTTCCTTAGAGCCAATGAAAATAAAAGGCAAACAGACAAAATATGCAACTGCACGAAAGCTACTTTAAACAAAAATTGTTTAAAACATTTTTTTAAATAAAGTATTGTTGTACACAATGGATAAGCAAACAAACAAAAAAGCTTATTATAGACTGAAGGGATGGAAATACCCACAGCTAACCACAGCAGTTTATAATGTGCACAAACTCACATCATACTCATCAAGTGAATTCATCATGTGTCTGTGCTATAATGTCGCTACAAAGCTAAGAAATCCCAACAGTGAAAAGATTAGATACAATTACGACATACATTTCCGTATCATAACTGGTTAGTCAGATGGATTTGTTGTTCATAAATGTATTCAAAATTCATTACATGAGCACTGTTGTGTTTTATGAATGCCAGTAAAATCCATACATATACAGTTGTAAAACAAAATAAAAGAAACAAACAATAAAACCTCTCTCTGATATCTTTCATGTTGCAAAACAGATTTAGTATGCATGGTGTGATGTGTAGTGTTCACTGTGGTGTGTCAGCCAACAACAGGGCAGATAATTAACTCTCTTTCCTACTCCCCATCACCTCCTTTTTTTCCAGGCGAAATGCTATTACAGAGCAGAGGTTGTGTTGACAGAGGCTCAGACAGCACCAAGCACAAACTCGACCTTTCACCTTTCACCCCCCCTACAACCTCCCCAAAATGTGGAAACACAGGAAGAAAGCAAGGTCACCCAGATGAAAGTGTCTGTCAACACACATGTGGAACTGAAAGCAGGTTCAGAGTGAGGAGGAAAAAAAACTGTGGGGGTGGCGGTAAGCAGTGAGAGAGATGACATTTGTGTTGAGATAAAGGAGGACATATTTTCAACTGAAAAGCATGCTGAATGGACTGGGCTCGTCAAACAGCTGGCCTACAACTTAAACAGTCCCCCTTGGAGAATCCGACAAACTGCTCTCATTTTAGTTTGAGATTGAACAGAAGGACAGTCATAATAGAGACAGCTAGCTGACTTTATTCACATTGATCTTGATGTTACACAGATGACTGCAAAAGGGATGTGGAGACAGAGATATCTGGGTTTGATATACTTGCCACCACTCTGCCTCCCTGGCTCAGGGAAAACAGGGAAAGCAACACTGTTTTCTTTTAGGTGGTTCTGTTCATATGTGACTTGGCTACTGGCCTTCCTATTTTCCTTGAAACATTGTTTCTGACATTTTTGCTTGAAAAAAACCCAACGAAAAATAGGCTGCGCATATAAGCTGCACCTGTACATCTGAACATATTTGGCTCTTGAACATTTGATTGCATTGCTTGTTCTGTCTGCCTTTGTTTGGTGTTAAGTATCCAGTGTTCAATCTTTTGACGTGCTTCTAAGTCTTACCTCATGCCGGTTGGAATGTAGTACTCACTGCACTCAGTCTGTGTGTTTTCATACATTCCTTCATTAATTAGCTTAACCGCATGCATTTGTTTTGTGCACTGAACATGCAAGTGGTCATAGTTTTAAATAGTAAGCGCCTTTCATGGATTGTGAGTGGTAAATGGACTGTATTTATATGGTGCCTCTCTAGTCTTGTTGAACACCCAAAGTGCTTTTACAATACAGCCCACATTCACTCAGTTACACACATACACACACACACACACACACACACACACACACACAAAGTCACATACAGTTCTTCTTAGATTATACAGTCTTCTACACGCTACACAGTGTTTCACACATCGATGAACACATTGGAGCCAATGTGGCTTTCAGTGTCTTGCTCAAGGACACTTCAGTATGAGTTCTGGGGAAGCCACCAACCCTCAAATTGGCAAACGTCTGCTCTTCCTCCTGAGCTACAGCCCCCTCTTTACAGTTATATGGAATATTATTGCATCAAGCGCATCTGTTTCTACTTGCCTGCACGATGGTGTGCAGACCTCAGTGGGCAGGAATGCTTTAGTGTCTTAAGGAGGCCAGTCTATGGCGGGCACTTGCCTTTGTCCCAGTAGATGTCCCTGCTGTAAACATACTGGAAGATTATGTGTGTTTACAATGTTGGGTTTTGCATTTCTGTGGTGCAGGATTAGATTTCCTGTTTATGCTGTTTAATGTTATGAGAAGAAAGGGCACTGCTTCAATTTCATGCCCTTGTTGTTTGGGGGAAGTGGCAACAACAGGGCTTACAAGATTAAAAAAAACACCAAAGCAGTCATGGATGCAGGCGGCTGTATGGCTACACACATACTTGAGTCAATAAAAGGGCAATACCAAGATATAGCCCCATTTGTTGTCAAATTAGTTTTTTTCCCCCGCTCTTGTTGGCCAACATCATTATAAATTTACAACCTCATTTAAGCATCTATGGTGAACACTCCTGCTTGCTAATGCCTGACCTCCATTTGTTAACTCTGTCCCCTGCTACACACATTCCGAGCCACCTTACATTCCACAACTTTCTGAGATATAAACAGCACCTCCACCCCTTTTCCACCAACAAAATGAACATTTAGTGGGAAGGTGGGTAAATCACCTCATTGACAGCTCTACTGTAGGTGTGGATGTGGGACGTAGCCTCCTTGACCTCATGGGAGGCTTTTTTAGGTGGAGATAGAGGCTAATTGTCCTGTTTGTCTGCAGTCTCTATGTTTTCCTTACAGCTCAACTTAAAAAAAACCTACAAGCTCTGTGACCTCTGACTACACAGAGATGAGGTCCCAGGGGGGGTGAAGGCAGAGCAGAGGGGAGGCCGTGCTGCAACATGTGGTTGACTCGTTTGGGGCAAGCCAAACGATTTTTCTTTAATTGGTCGTGCAATCTACCACAGCTGGGATGGATTACAGGGGGGGGGGTTCTTCCCTTGAAGGGGACTGAGGAGGATGGCATACAGCGGCGTGCTGAATGGGAGGATTATTAGGAGAAGGAGAGCCAAAAGTGGCCCATCAGCACCAGGCCTTTTCAAAAGTTGACTGGCATTTACCTGCTTTTATAATCCAAATGGAAAAATTGTGAATAATTCATATAACAACAAATGTCATCTTAAGGCACGTCAAAGATACACCCAAATTAAGCCAATTACAATCCAATTCATCGTAATACATTCATAATCCAATCCATCCAATCCAATAATCCATAATTCCAATCAATTAAATTCCAAATGATTCCAATTCATTCAAAGCCAATAAAAACGAGTAAGGAAACAAACAGACTATGCACAAAATTTTCTTCGATCCAGTTCCCATTCCTGAGCATGCATGAACCGACAGTGGAAAGAGAATAAAGCTCCCTTTTAACCGGGAGAAACATCTGATGACGTTTTCCTTCTTTCAAAATAAATAAAAACAAGGTCATACTAACAGTGTAACACGAGAATGCCTCAGGTTTGTGACTTCATGTAGGAAACGTAATTTTGGAGGAAACTTCACCGAGAAGAAGCATGCAGTTAATCCAAGATGTTTACACTCAAGAGCTCATATAACTGGCAAAGAGAAATTAATCAAATTTTGTTATATAATAGAGGATAGTCATCATCTTGAATAAGTTTTCATGATAACAGAAATATCTATGTGACCTACTTGTATTAGATTTTCCTCCTCTCATAATGACTAGTTTTATATGGGCCCAATTGCCAATATGACCCTTACCAAGCTCTTATTTAGAAACACCTGTTAATGGATCCAGTCGTCAAATCCACTGACCATGAAGAAGTAGTCGGAAGCATGGTGGGTGTATGGCCTGGTTTTATGAGTCAGAGAGTTGAGATAAATCATTATGCCTCAAAAAAATATATATAAATGCATAAATAATTTGGCCACTTGAATATAGAATTTAAGAGGCACACTGTCTGAGAAATTGATAAAAACATCTTTTTTACCTCATAAACGGTGGTATGTGATATTTCTTTGTCATTGTCTGTGGTGAACAATATGTGGGGACATTGTATTTGGAGTCATTGTTTCAGGGTTTCTTCAATGGTAGGAGCCTAATCAGAGACTGACTCAATTGAATTATAAAATAATGTTTATTGACAAAAATAAACATGTTGGTGCCGGTCCAAAGTGGCTCTGCAGTCCAACCACAGCTGTGGGTGTTTCTTCAAAGGTAATGATTTCCAGAGGTGTAGTCCAGAGGGGGATATGAGTATGAGATGAGGAGTAGACGAGCTTGGAAAGCCTACTGGTCAGATTGCTTTCACTGAATGTAAACAGAGAGAGGAGGTTAGTGAAAACATTCCAACTAAGCGACAGGGTGAGTGACGTAATCTGATATCCAAAGAGTCGCTACACAGTTACTCCATAAACAATAATCTAATCTGTGATCCAAAAGAGTAAACAAATGAGCTGGCAATGGTCAGTGTCTCTGTTGGTACTTGGAACAAGAACCTGGACTTACAAGAGGGAAGGGAGGGGAGATTGGGGATTGGATCGAAGAGAAGTTTCTTTGTAATCTGTTGGTTTCCTTAGCCAAGTTATTTATTTTTTTAAATTGGCTTTGAATGAATTAGTTGGTTTCATTTGGAATTTAATTAATTGAAT
Organism: Odontesthes bonariensis; assembly: GCF_027942865.1. Classification (NCBI taxonomy): domain Eukaryota; kingdom Metazoa; phylum Chordata; class Actinopteri; order Atheriniformes; family Atherinopsidae; genus Odontesthes; species Odontesthes bonariensis. The sequence goes on from NC_134514.1 coordinate 31,252,180, forward strand.
TGAATTGGATTATGACCATATTACAATGAATTGGATGAAAATTGGCTTGAATTGGATTGTATCTTTGAAGTGCCTTGAGATGACATTTGTAGTAATTTGGTGCTATAAAGATAAAATTGAATTGAATTGAAGTGATGGGAATTTTTTTTATTCATACTCTGTCAATTTACGAGCAAACAGTAAAAAAGTTACTATTTCTGCGAACAACAGCTGACAACAGTAGCAATAATTCACCATGTGGGATTCACTGCACTGACGTTGTCTTTAAGTTACTTGAGTGGTGATGTTGTCAGATCAGGCTGCGGTTATAAAAATCAGGATTTTATTAGAGCAGAGTGACAGTCTGGGAATGCTTAAAGTGACTGCCACTTGGCATGTACTCTTAATGAGCTGATTTTCAGTCCCAGTTTCTGGAAAAAGAAACATGAAATAGAGAAATATGTGAATGAGAGCAATTTTAACCTGAGTAATACACGATGGAACTTTGGAGCTTGGACAGAGCAGCTAGGACCATCTGAGTTTAGTTCAGTGTTTACAAGCCGGAGTGATTCGATCCTCAACCTCATTGTTTGGGTTTGTTAGTCGGGTTTGAGAAACACGATTTTGTCAGACTAGCATCCATGTTAACATCCATTTTTAAAGGGGTTTAAAGGGACTGAGTATTTCAGACAAAAAGGGACAAAAGATTTAGTAGCAATTTAGGTTCAGCTTTTGTGGTTACGCTACATTTAAGTCATTTAAGTCATTTAGACTTACAAGTTTGGCATTCACTGTCTTGCTCAAGGACACTTCAAAATGTAGACAGAGGAACAGGGATGGAACTGGTGATTTTCTGATAGAAAAACAACCACTCCAAGTTCTGAGCTACAGCCACTGTATCAACCACTATGGGTAAAACCTGTTTACCTCCTCTGCCATTGTATATGTGAGAGAGCTCAGTGCCTCAATGAACTGAAGGGATGGCTGAGAATGAGAGCTGACAGGTCTTTGAGTAGTAGTGTGTGTGTGTGTCAGTGTGTGTGGCTGGCAAAACTCCTCTCTATTACCCAGAATTGATTAAGGAAGTGCTCAAGCTCCCACTTAGACATCACTGCTAACACAGAAATGACCGCCTCATACCGGACAGAGACAGAGAGGCGGAGGGCATGGGGGAGTGACGGAGACAAGAGATGGAAGTAAGCATGCCGTCCGGCAGAATGGGTGATCTCTCAGCTATTCAGTATGTCTAAGATGACTGCTGTACTTTGTATGAGAGCCATTTTACTGAGACACAAGTTTAATAGATGTGTCTACCTGCTCATTTTCACTGTCTCCTTCATCAAGTCATCTGTTCATCTCAGAATCTCACCAAAAAACCTTGTCACTGAACTCCTTCATGAAAAGTTTTTTAAGTGATAACAATACATCCTATGTTTTTCCCCCACTCCCCCTGTCTTTTTCTCAAGTGCTCCATCCCTGTCCCCTGTCCATACCTCAGTACCGTCATTAGTTTACATTGGCATTGAAACTACAGTGATGATTCCCAACCACCACCACTTCTTTGTATTGTATTGCATTTATACTCCCAGCCACTTTCTTTCGGCTGCATAGCGTTTCGCTTGACTATCATTTACATAGTTTTCCCTAATCTTCCATAACTCTACAGTTGGAGAGAAAGTTAGGACTGGATGGGATGCTTCCTTGGGAGTGAATATGACAAGCAGAAAGGTACTGCTGGTAAAGAAAATATTTCAGTTAGGATTTGATTACTCCTGGGCACTTATGGGCAAAAATAAACAAAGATCCCACTGTGAAGCTATCCAAATAAAGTCAGGGAGCACCAGTGTTTTGAGAGTACACATATAGTTAATACTTTTGCCTCAGTGCTCGGTGCTTGTGTATGTTTTACGTCTGATGCAGCTTATTGATGACTCAGTGAACAAATGAAAAGCCGTTAATGATAGGGGTTGAAATTAAATTAAATACTCGTTATGAAACCACAGGATGAGGCAAGTAATGGTGCGTGTGTGAGTCAGAGACCAGAGAGTTAACACCAGCCTCGCTCACAGTCACAAAGACACAGCTGGGAACGAATAAACCCGCACAGCTCCTCATTTATCTGTGTCCGTCTGGTAAGCAGACCTCTTGCTCTGCTCCTCACTTTGAGTTATCCGTTCATTTTTCAAAGGAACGAGCTTTCAGAGTCTCCAGTGGTATGACAGTCCTGAGTTGATAATGACAATAAGTTGTGGGAACAGGCAGAAATCTCCTTCTGACATGAAACTGTTGCGGTGTGGTAAAGATGTGAAAGAAGGAGCGCTGTGTGCTTTTATGTACTGTTGTCTTTGTGGCTCAACATTTATGGGGTTAACTAGTTTACTCGACCACAAACTTTAAACATGAGACACAGGGTAACAGCAGCAGGATGCATAAACTACACTGGAGACCTGCAGCAGGTCTGTCAGCAGCATGTTGAAAGGCAGGAATCAACCAATGCAGGAGAAAATCAAATGACAATAAAGTCTGTTAGATACAAAGAGCTGCCATTTACTCATTTTGATGATAATTATTCAAATAGAGTCTTACTGATGATGCAGTATGTGTGCAGCTCACTAGAAGAGACACTGATGTCTCAACCAAGTAACTTCAGTCAACAAGCAGCTCCATACATTCATAATTATTCAATTTTAATATTACTTAGAAATGTTTTGGTAATGGGTAAACAGTTAAAACCTGCAGAAACACCAGACTGCTGTTTTATTATAAATCCCTTTTAATTGTTTTGTGCATGAAATGTGCTATACAAATAAATTTGATTTGATTTGATCATGGGATTAATATTAAGGATTTTTTTGCTTTTGAAATGCTACTTTTGGATAGTTTCCCTAATTAAGAAACAAAACTTGGCTGATTTCGATAATTCATCTGTTTTGACCAAATTGTTTATTTATCATACGAGAGGAAAATAATGTGAAAATGTTTAATTAAAGTTCATTTAAGCAGAGTTTCTTTTTGTGCTGCCGCTCCCTATTTTCAGTTTTAAGTACCAGAGCTGCTAGTGGAAAAAGTTAATTTGGAGCTTTTTATCAAAAACATTTCATGCCTCCTTATTTGTCAGTTTTCCCTCCACCGTATTCAAAAATATTTTCTAGGTTTGGGTATTAAGTTTGAGATATTTGTTGCATGACAACCTTAGTCCGTGCTGAGGTTTTTACAAAAATCACAAAATAATGTGAAGGTGATAGACCTGGCAGTAAAAGAACTGTATGAACTTGTTAAAGGTGTTCGCTAACGTTCGTCCGCTTCTGTGGAGTTTTATCTGTTGCCTCTTGGGGAGCAGTGTAATTGTCAACCAACGCTGGAATTACACTAGTGATGTGCGATTCGTGAGTCAATCGTTCAAAACTGGAGATTCTTTTTACTGAATCGGGAGTTACGAGTCATTGTCTCCATTAACTCGTTCACTGAATCACCGCTGCTACTGCCAGCTAACTGCAAAGACATGCCACATAACTGTTATTCTAACTGCAGTTGCGTAATTGTATAAAGCTAATTGCTGTATTAGCTAGGGGTGGGCGGATCGATTTAAAATATTGATAGTATCGATACTAACGTTGGTATTGGGTATTGATTGATACTTGTGTGATGAGATTGATTCTTAAGTTTCAGTTTCTCTTCTGTACAACTCCAGGCATTTACAGAGTGACCGACTGGCCGTACAACACTGCTCTTCTCTCACTTCACTCATGCTCAATTAGCCCCTCCCCTTTCCTACGCCCCCCCTCCACTGGTACACTCACTCTAACGGTGCATTCAGACCGGACGCGGTGCGAATTTTCGAGTCGCGTTACTCGCGCGAGTTTTGCCGCGGGTGTAGTTGAATTTACTCGCCTTATTCGCGCAAGTAAACAACGAGTGAATTTTCGCTCTAGGGGCTATCCATTTCATTCTCTCATCAACTCTGGCTGATATAAGTACCATCGCGTCCTTGTACCTGCTGTGGCAGTCCGAGATTCGTCGGAAACGCACACGCCGTCATGTCTGGGTCAGTGACATCATGTGGAGGTGCACTCAGCTCGGAGAATTTCACCGCCTTCTCCAGGAGTTGCGTCTGGATGACGGCCGCTTCCAGCGGTATTTCAGGCTCACCAGGACCCAGTTTGATGACCTGCTCGGGAGGATCCGTGCGGTGATCTCTCGGCAGGACACCAACTACAGGCGCTCCGCAGCTGAAATGGAGTGCCTGTAGGAACTGACACCAACTACAGGCATCTCCACTCAACTCCGTGGTCGAAGTTCTCCGTGGGGATGTCGGATACACAAGGCAATTCATCTCCCGATCAGTAGGCGTCGCTACGTTAAACGACCCAATTCGTTGATTGATTGTTTACCTTTCGGCTCCGTTCCACTCCTCACAGTGAACAATGGCGACCGAGAGAGAATGACTGTTGTTGGGGTTGGAGCTTATTGATTTTGAAATGCAAATACTTTTGACCAAATGTTGACCGGCACACAGTAAACTTTAAAAAAAAATGGCGGTGTTGTTGTTTTGAGAGGAAGGCACTAAACCGGAAAAGTGATTCCGGAAATGATGTCGTTAGCCGACCAATCACAATCCTTGCAGTCTCTGTCACCTTGACGGATAGATAGGAATTTTGACGGATGCACGCAAGCGTCTCCAGGAGGGTCTCCGTTGACGGAGAGGGCTAATGTAAAAAGTAATGTTGGTTTCATGGTTACGGTGTGTTTTATTTGTGTACAAAGTTGTTTTTCTTTTCTGCGATCAAACTGATGTTGAGGAATATTAAGCTGAGCAGTCATGACAACATCTGGTAATTGACTGTTTTTAAATATTCATAGTTTTAAAAGCTATTTCTATATGTTGAACCTTTCAGAGTATTTATCAGAGGTCCGTTTCACAAAGCAGGTTTAGTGAAAACTGGAGGGTAACTCAAACCCGAGAAAGAGGGGTAACTCTAGCCTGTTTCACAAAGAGAGGTAACTGAACCTCTTGGTCAGTTACCGTAGTAACAGACTCTATGAACCTATGAGGTCCTCAATCTTGGTAGCTATTCCAGAATTTCCAGAATTTCCAGAATCTAAGTGAATTGAGTACTGACCGGTAGTTGGGTAAAAACTTAGATGGGAGGTCATTTTTTCGTTAGCACAAGTTTCTTGTGTTTACCTTGAATAGGGATGGCTCAGGTAATCCTGAAACATCCCATAGTTAAGCTGCTATAGGCCTAGACTGCTGGGGGGCCTCATCTGTCACACCTTTCCTCACTTTACTCTCTTTATGTATATGTGATATTATCGTGTTTCCCTGTTCCAACAGATATCCTTTGAATGGTGTTACAGTGCCGCCCCCCCCCCCCCCCCCCCCTTTCTGTCTTCTCAAACCCCAGCTGGTCGAGGCGGATGGCCACCCTTCCTGAGTCTGGTTCTGCCAGAGGTTTCTTCCTGTTAAAAGGGAGTCGTTTCTCTCCACAGTCGCCTCAGGCACGCTCAGGCCGGGAGATGGGACCGAAAAACAAAAAGTTTTCAGTGCAATCTGTTGGTTTTCTTAGCTAGGAAATTGTTTTGAATTGGCTCTATATGAACGAATTGGATTATTTTATGAATTATGATTATTATTAATTAATTGAATTCCAATTGGCTTGAATTGGACTTACTATCTAAGTGCCTTGAGATGACATTTGTTGTATTTGGCGCTATATAAATAAAAATGAATTGAATTGAATTAATTATCCTTCCAGAACCGACTTATGACTGAGGCAGAGGTGGTGGCGGTGCAGCGGCAAAAAAACAGGCTCAGCGTGATCAGAGGTCCGTTTCACGAAGCAGGTTTAGTGAAAACTCTGAGTTTATTAACCCTGAAATGAGGGAAACTCTGAGTTTTCTGTTTCACAAAGGGAGGTAACTCAACCCAGAGAAAGAGGGCTAACTCTAGCCTGTTTCACAAAGAGAGGTAACTTAACCGCTCGGTCAGTTTCCGGAGTAACAGACTCTCTGAACCTAACCTGGTCAGGACCAGGTTTTACTCAAGAAACCTCGAGTTTCTCTCTGTCTCCGCCCTCTTTCAGCCACACACGCCATTTGATTTCCTCATTCATTCAGTCAGCAGAGCGAGTTCTACTACTTCTAGAAGTCCATTAGGCACAGTAGGAGAAGACTTTTTTCACGAACATGGCATGTCCTTTTGACAACGATCCCGTGGATGAAGGTGCAGCATTATTGCACAGAGAATTATATATTCGTTGGGAGATGTTTCTCAGACCGCAAAAGAGAAAACACAACAGCAAAAGAGAAAACACAACGGCAAATCAGAAAAAGTTTTCTCTTTTGTTTTGCACTTCAGGGCCACTGTAGGGCATAGATGTTTTAGCAGTTCCAGACAATTATCTTTTTGAGCGGCACCATCAGAATTTTGTTGGGACAAAAGAAAAAAAAGACATAAAAGACAAATAAATATTTGTATGAATTTGTATGAATAGGCTTAGATAAATGATATATATATATATATATATATATTATATTTTATAAAGACACTTGTGTCTTGGGAGGTGGACTCAGAGGATGAGCACCCTCCAGGGATTCCCTCAGCCACTGGCCTTCCAATATTCTAGTTTAAGGCCAGCTCCTCTGCCGATTTACAGGCATCTGCCTTCTTTCTGTTGGCTGAGTAGAAGTCTATGTTAGTTTAAATAGGCTTAATTATTTAACAGAACATGATATAGATGAGAAGACATTTACGCGTGTGAAAACAGCATTATGTTGGGGTTAAAACAACTGCACAGTGAAATGGCCACTTAATATTTTACAGTGTAAAACATGATCAAAATGAGGTACCTCCATGCCAAGGTCTCACCTGTTTGAACAATGTTTTTATATTTCATCTTAAACCCCGTGGGATTGCACCGAAATGAAATAAATGAATAGGCTACCATTCAAGCAGTTTTCCCCTGTAATATTATTGTGATTGCAAAGGACTACATTTAAACTTCCGCTTTTGCTGCTACAGCGGTGTTGCACTTCTTTCTAAAAATGTGTTGAAACTCGCCGTATGAGCGCATTAAGATTTACAATTCGAGGTTGGTGAAAAACGTAGCCCTCCCCTTCCCCGTTGCCATGGTGACTCGTCCAATCGGGGCTCCATTGATGCTGGCTTTTTAAAGTTGTGGCGAACACGCAAAACTCAAGGTGGAACTACTCAGAGTTGACTAAACTCACACAAATCAGCGTTTCTGGAACTGAAAACTCAGTTTTCGATCTCAGAGTAGATCAACTCAGAGTTCAGGAATAGACTCAGAGTTTGTTGAACCTGCTTTGTGAAACGGACCCCAGGTCTGACATACAGAGTGTTCTTTTTTGCATTTATCCTGCTCAAGTCCAACATTTACAAAGGCTAGTTTCATTGTCCAGAACCGATTTCTTGATTCTGACATTGAAAATGGGCCACAAATGTACTGAGGCATGATGAAAAATGAGGAGTGCTGGTTCTTCCCAGTTGATGACCTCTCTGCAAAAGCAAGGGCACTAATGGATGTGCACCTGCTACAGATGCCTACAAATGTATGCACTCCTCTCATTGGCACACAGTGACAGTATAGGGGGAGGACAGCAGCAGATCACTGTGTATCTGCTTAGAAAAGGATCTGTACTGTTGGCAAGACAACCTCCCGACATAGAAGAAAAAGTCTGAGATATTGACAAATGACTGATGTGTTAAGTGCCAAGCATGCTCATTATATGCTCGTTGTCTGAAATGTCCAAATCACACAGTGTTTTAGCAACCATAAACAACATGTCTAAGTAATCCCTTCTTTTTCAGATTCAAACATCTTTTCTGTGTCTCCACTTCTTCTCCTTCTTGATATGAAATGGTAAATGTTTGTTTTATGTTTTGGCATAGGAGTAAAAAAAAAAAAAAGAAAATCAGAAATGGTGTCCAACATATTTGAGACTTGAAGCACTAGACATGGTGAAAGCATCCACTTCTTTTATCTGCACCTCATCTCAGCATTGTTCCTCCCCTTTCACCTGCTGTCAGAAAACTTCTCGTCTTCGGGGAAACCAGCATTCCTTCTCTTTACCTTTGAAATTTTTAACGTAGGGGCCTAATATTTTACTACAACTAGCATGTTTAAATATTTTTGTTTTGACATCAAATGTGCAGTGCACACAGTTCTAAATTCACGGTTCTCCCTTGTCTTGACAGCAACATTGAAGTTTAAATCACATGTTGCTTTTTTGGATTTCTGTTGTTAAAGGTGGGGTAGGGGTTCTTTTTCTGGAGCATTTTTTTACATATTGCTTGAAATACTCTTCACACCACCATTGCAAACAATTAATTAAACGTTTTGACACAAATATGAAAAGTTTTAGTGGCCAATACAACGTAAAATCTAGGAAAAACACTATCCAATCATACTGAACAAACCGTTAACGATGATTGGATTCTGATGCCGTCTTTCAAACTGCAATCTGCTCCTCCCTCCCCCTCCTTCCCCCTGTGCGCGTACCCTTCTTCGTGAACGAATTACGCGTCCAGAAGCTTGGCAGGAAGCTAAACTAGAGCCAGCTTGGCTAGCACCTAGCATTATTAAACGTATAGTTAGCATATACTAAATACTAAATACTAAATACGGCAACGATCGATGCTTGCTGTCAGAACAGCGCTCGTGCGCCTTCGTGCTCGTTCATGTACTCTAGAGGCGTGGCTTCGGGGAGAAAGTGAAGAAAAGGGTTGGGACTTTTTACCTGTGTATTTTCAAAATGCAGCTTCACTGGACTCAAAATCCAGGATCTCCTACCCTACCTTTAAGAAAGGAAAGAACACAGGCAAGGCAAGTAAAAAGAACAAATGCTTATTGAGGTGAACCGAAGATCCTCTGGGAGAAACCAAAACCAAAAGTAATCCTCAGTGGCAGTTGGTCTCTGTGAGATGAGGTCTTCAATCTTGGTAGCTATTCCAGAATTTCCAGAATTTCCAGAATCTAAGTGAGTTGAGTACTGACCGGTAGTGGCTGGGTAAAAACTTAGATGGGAGGTAATTATCCTTCCAGAACCGACTTATGACTGAGGCAGAGGTGGTGGCGGTGCAGCGGCAAAAAAACAGGCTCAGCGTGATCAGAGGTCCGTTTCACGAAGCAGGTTTAGTGAAAACTCTGAGTTTATTAACCCTGAAATGAGGGAAACTCTGAGTTTTCTGTTTCACAAAGGGAGGTAACTCAACCCAGAGAAAGAGGGCTAACTCTAGCCTGTTTCACAAAGAGAGGTAACTTAACCGCTCGGTCAGTTTCCGGAGTAACAGACTCTCTGAACCTAACCTGGTCAGGACCAGGTTTTACTCAAGAAACCTCGAGTTTCTCTCTGTCTCCGCCCTCTTTCAGCCACACACGCCATTTGATTTCCTCATTCATTCAGTCAGCAGAGCGAGTTCTACTACTTCTAGAAGTCCATTAGGCACAGTAGGAGGCAACTTTTTTCACCAACATGTCCTTTTGACAATAATCCCGTGGATGAAGGTGCAGCATTACTGCGCAAAGAAATAAATATTCGTCGGGAGATGGTTATCAGACCGCACATAGATGTTTTTGCATTTACAGACAATTATCTTTTTGAGCATCACCATCAGAATTTTGTTGGGACAAAAGAAAAAAGGACAAATAAATATTTGTATGGATAGGCTTAAAAAAGATATATATAGGCCTATTATATTTTAATAAAGACACTTGTGTCTTGGGGGTGGACTTCCTCCAGGGATTCCCTCAGCCAGTGGCCTTCTGTTAGAGGTGGCTGTGCTGGGCACCACCCATTTTACGGGCATCTGCCTTCTTTCTGTTGGCTCAGTAGAAATCTGTGTTAGTGTAAATAGGCTTAATTATTTAACAGAACATGATATAGATGAGAAAACATAGTTTATGTGTGTGAAAACAGCATTATGTTGGGAATAAAATAACTGCACAGTCAAATAGCCACTTAATATTTACTTTACAGTGTAAAACATGATCAAAATGAGGTACCTCCATGCCGAGGTCTCACCTGTTTGAACAATGTTTTTAGATTTCATCTTAAACTGCTGCCAAGTGCGCTTCTCCCCCCGCGGGATTGCACCTAAATGAAATAAAGGAATGGGTTACCATTCAAGCAGTTTTCCCCTGTAATATTATTGTGACGCAAAGGAATACATTTAAACTTACACTTTTGCTGCTGCACTTATTTCTAAAAACGTGTTGAAACTCGCCGTATGAGCGCATTAAGATTTCCAATTCGAGGTTGGTGAAAAACGTAGCCCCTCCTCTTCCCCGTTGCCATGGTGACTCGTCGAATCAGGGCTCCATTGATGCTGGCTTTTTAAAGTTGTGGTGCACACACTAAACTCAAGGTGAAACTACTCAGAGTTGATTAAACTCACTCAAATCAGCGTTTCTGGAACCGAAAACTCAGTTTTCTTTCTCAGAGTAGATCAACTCAGAGTTCAGGAATAGACTCAGAGTTGGTTGAACCTGCTTTGTGAAACGGTCCCCAGGTGTGAGTAACGCTTGCTCCAGTTTTAGCGTTCTCTGGAAAGAGTCACAAAAACAAGAGACTGAGAAAACAAACGAAACTTGGTAGGGCACAATTCAAACAATGATTTGGCCGATGTTGTACCACTCAGATAAGGCAACGATCAGGCGATATGGAGACAGCGGACTGGTACTTAAAAAGGTACAGGTAAGTGATCAGCAGCAGGTGAAACAAATCCTCAATCAGCACCATCACACATCCAGCAGAAAGTCTCGGAGCCACACTAGAGGAAGCAAAAGGAGACATGACAAAATAAGAGCCAAACAAAACACGGTTTCTGACACTTCCTGAACTCTTTTATTCTTCCTAACATGTCTAACCATTCTGTGTTTTTTTTGAAAGACTGAACCAAAAAGACGTTCCACAAATGGCCCTCAACCACCACGTGGGGACAACTATTCAAAATAGAGCTAATCATTAACTTCTGCGTTGATGTTCATGACCAAATTGCTGTATCTCTTTAAAAGTGTGAATATGTGTGAATCTCCTCTATATGTTCATACTGATTTTTCTCATCATTCTGAAATACAACCTGACTCACAAAAATATGTATGAAATAAACATGACCCCTTAAAAAAAGACTAAAAATATTATTAAATGTTATATCATGAAAGTAACATGAAATTAAATGTGTTAAAATTAATTGATGGAACCATAAAAACAGCCAATATCAATCAATATCAATAACTCAACACAATGACTAATGATTAATATCTGTTGCTGATCTTTATACTGCAAAAAAATACAATCTCTTTTTGAGATTAATAAAGTGATATTCAGCTCATTCAATTCTATTATCTCAAGTACAGGAGCAGCTTGGTTGAGTTGGATACAAATTATCTCAGACTGGTGGAAAAATGGCTTAACTTGTCCAGCTGGACACAAATTTACCTACTTTTTACTTTTATATTTAATACATACATATATAAAGACCCAAAAATGGGATGATGGTTGCACTTTTTTCAGATAGATGAAAAAAATTTAGAATCATGAACCAAAAAAAAGAAAAGAAAATCTTAGTCAGTCCTTAGTTCCAGCTCCTCTGTCTCTTCTGTCAACTTGAATTCTTTGAGGAGTTCACTGATGAAAAACAACTTTCCTCATCAGTCAGGTTCCAACTTTCTTGTGCAGCAGTCGACAGATGAGCTCTGCAGGATGGAGTCTTCTCATTTTCAGACCATTTGCTGGCCATGTCACTGAGCTAATATGTCTTTCCCTGAAGAAAGGTTTTGAACCCTCTTTGCTATGTGGAGCTCTGCATCATCATCCTGAAAAAATTGGCTCAGCATCACCAAACCTCCTTTGGATTGATGGAATGAGAAAAAGAATCCAGAATGTCAGTGTCCACCTGTGCATTTCCTGTAGAGGTAATGGCTGCCATCTCCAATGGTCCTTCACCTGATCAACAATCAGGGAGGAAGTCTGACAGGGGCACTAAGCTAACAGCTATTCACCGCAGGGACAGGAAGGCCCAATCCCATTTCACCCCTTGGCCCTACCCCTTAGCCCTACCCCTTACCCCTACCCCTCCGTTTTGCGCGTTCACGTGTAGGGGTAGGGGTGTCCCAATTCACGTTAAGGCAGAGGCGTAGGGCTAAGGGCTTTGTAGCCCTTGAAACGTAGGACTTCGGCCAGGCAGACTCCGTTCGAAGGGGTATGAAATATTTCCCAGAGTACAACACGATTACCGGGAGAACGCGAGTCTTTTTAAAAATGGCGGAAGCAAAGAAAGCACCACACAAATGTAAGTAGCTCTATTTTTTTGCCATAATTTAACTGTTTTAACCGTTTTGCAGAGTTTCTCTCTTGCATGTGTTTTGAAGTTTGCAGCGTTTCTCTCTTGCATGTGTTTTGGGGTTTGCAGCGGGTGTGCTCCGGTCGTTTTTGTTATTGCCGCATTTTTCTCTTGCAGCATTTTAGGCCGATTTCAGACCAGAGCGTGGCGTGGCGGCAGCGAAACGACGGCAGTCTTCCGCCGGTTATCAGGCGGTGTGTTCAACTTGGCTTTTCACACCGGACAGTCCGCGGCCGCGGTAGTTCTGCTCCAGCCCTGTCTGCATTCCCCATTCATTTCAACGGGACACCGCCGGCCGCCACCGGCCGCTGCCGTCCAAATTCCGCTCGAGTTCTATTTTCCAAAAGCAGCGCGGGACGGAGGCGTCTCCGCGCCGCTACCGCCCGACTACCGCCGCGTCGGTGTGCAAGGACAGATCTGTTTCCATGTATTTTCACCTCCGCCGGTGAAAATCGCTTCCGTTCCGCCACGCTTTGCCGCCCTGGTCTGAAATGGCCCTTACTGTTGGATTTGTTTCGGCGTTTGCAGCGCGTTTGCACATGTCGGCCACCGTAATTTTCCCCCCAAAAAACAATGTAACATTCTTGTTGCATCCCTTTTTTTAAAATGCACTCTGAAAATGTTGCCCAACTCATCGATAGTGGTATTATTTATTTCTTCTCTCCATTAAATCAGGTTTTCTTTGGCTTTGTTCAGGGGCCCTTTCAAACGCAGTTCACTGGTCCACACTTGAACAAAGACCTGGACTGTAAACAGCACTCTCTGGGATTTAAACATGTAATAACCACAGAGAATACATTTGTCATCATCTTGTATCATGTACGCTCCTGCAACACTACACTGTGTAAATCACTTATCTTGACCATTAGTGGAACAAGTATCTAAACACACATGCTACATGTTAGACAGATGGGCACAGAGGAGGGGACAGGAGATGTTTATGGGATCTAATGGTATCTGTTAAAGAGGCCTGTGGCTCACTTTCTTTTGTCCTGTGTTTACTTACACTCCTGAACATTATTTCTGTTGAACTCACTAACACTAACAGAGCGTACTCAGCCCCCATCTGTCTTCCTTCCTGCTTCCAGTACTTCTAAGTTGGGCCAAAACACACTCAGGGGTCAAGCAGTATCATACGCGTGGATGAGCCTAAATGTATATGTACTGGCTCAAAGGGAACATCTGATATGAAATATTAAGTGGCTCTTGTGTTGATTCTTACAAAGACAGGACAGAAGACTAGTTAGTGTGAGAGCAGCATTATTTCAAAAGAGAAATCGAAGATTCTGGTTATTTAGCAGTGTTGGTATTGGCGCCGACTTCACTATCAGCCTTTATCCCACATATAAGCATACACGTACGTATATTGTCAAGTTATATATGCACTTAAAGCTTTTAAAAGCACATAAAATCCAATTTAAATGGTAATATTGTTTTTTTCTTTGGCTACTCAGTGAAAGCAGCCTTTAAAACATTACTTTTACCAGCTGTAAAAAGCTGTGAAATACGTCATGATTTTCAAAAACTCACTGCTTACTTTGTCTGTGGACCATTTTGTTCTGGTAGCATGAAACATGTTGTAGGCAGAAGCAGAACAGTTAAGTGCAGGCCATAGAAATCACAGATGATGACTAAAATGCTGTGTAGTGGTAGACACTTCATTGGTCTATAGACACGACAGCGAATGTTTAAGCTCATGTGCTGTGATGCTTTCAGCTCAAGCATGAAAATATTCCTGAGGCGGAGGTGAATATTGTAACCTCTCAAGCATTTCATGACAAACCAAACTACTAACTACAAAACCGTGGTGTATCACATGGTTCCATACATTTCAGAAAACAAGCTAAAGAAATGTGTGTATAAAACAAAATAAATAATTTTCAAATTTGATTTGCTTTCCAAAATGTTTTTTTTCTTTTCTGATAGCTGTATGGGGCTGCATCTACTAAATCTGGTATTGATCATTGTCTGAGGTTGGACTCAATCTGACCTTATCAAAGCCAGCACCATGGCCCTGAACTGTATTGGGTCCAACTGTACAGAGCGTTTTGTCCCTCAAAACTGTTGCCTATAAAGAGTTAAATGAAAAGAAATACTTGTGAATCACTTTTTGATGCTGAACACTGAATTATTCTAAGGGATACTGCATCAGTTACATTATTGAGGTTGATATTCACCATAGATTTCACATGATGACATTTTTTACTCAGGATCAGTGACACTCATATTTAGACTAGATTTTTTGTCTCATGTGATATATAGGGTGTTCCATATAAAACCCAGACAAGCAGCTCGCTGTGGTAATATGTCTACCTTCCTTTCCTTTCTTCTCAGCCCTCCCTCTCATTGTCATGTTCTTCTCTTGACAGCAGGTCTCTGTTTTGCTGACAGAACCCATTTTGGGCTCCTATAGAGATAATGTTAATGGCAGACAGACTACTCCTCTCTCCTCTTTTCTCCTCTGCACCCCAATCTCTCGCTTCTCGCGGATCCCACAGGAAAAACTGGAGCAAATAAAGGAGGAGGTGTGATGAACTGTCTCTTTCACATTGTCAGGGGTGGTCTGAGTACTGTAATCAGAACATTGGCCCCAAAATTACACAAGAATACTGCCATACAAAACAGTCAACACGCACACACACACACACACACACACACACATCAGTGTACACAAAGATACTGTCTTCGACAAAAGTCCATGAGTGCCCCTATTTTCATTTTGGAGCTGTTGATTAGACTTTTTTTCTTTGCACAAAGTGCTTTTATAATAGTAAAAAGTACCCCCAGGAAAAATTTCCTTTGGAGGCTTTTGGTAAATGGACTGTACTTTTAAAGCACTTTGTAGTTTAGTTGACCAGTCAAAGTGCTTTTACACTTCAAGCCACATTAACCCAGTGATACACACACTCATACGGCACATATTAGACTATACAATGTTACAAGTTACACGGCGCTTTTACTTTATCACATGCATTTTTTCACTCTGATTGATGCTTCTGGGGCAACGTTGGGTTCAGTGTCTTGCCCAAGGACATTTCAACATAAAGCTACTCGATTATTTAAATGAAAACCAGGCAACATAAAAGACGATATGAAGTATACTCTGAGAGGCCCCGATGCTGTAATAATGAAAGGATTCAGCATTTCTGCAACTGCATTCAGCATTGGCTCATATGGCTCAAGTCTTCAGAAATGGTTTCTTCACACTGACCTGTTGTGGCAAGCTCACTTTGAACAAATATTCAAATAAAAAACAAAAACAGCATCCACACAACCCAATTGAACACATGCTTCCATGATGATCCCGAAAACATTGTATTTGGGCAGGGTTAGTGGTTAGTGGTGTTAGTTTTATTTAGGTTTCCTATCAGCCCCAATTTAAGTTTCCCCTTTGTCTCATTTTGGTAGGTCAGTTGTTTGAGTTATTGTTTTCTTTTGTTACCAGTTACTTTGAGTAGAGTGTTGTTACTTCGACCTCTTTTAAGGGCCCATTCATAGTTTTGAGTTTGTTCTTTTTGTGATCATTTGTGATCATCACAGGTACAACCTGTGCCTGCCTGTCCTTGGATTGCTTGGTCCCTCCCAGGCAGCTTCGACACGTTGCACAGTTTTTTTTTTTTGGTTCTGACGTGTCCAGGCTACTTCCTGCACCAGGATGTTCTCAGCAGAATGCTTTGCTCAAATCACGACTTATGATTCCCAACTCTAACTTTTCTTGTCACGTAAATGACTGTTGTCTTTGAACGCCAGGTGTGAAGCAAAATGATAGCGTCACAAGCCAACATAACCTCTGAAGGTTCTGATAAGCCTCCCCAGACTGCAAATACAAACATTTGCACAGATGTTGTACAGAAGGAGAAACTTTTGCTGAGCAGTTTATTCAGTCCTTCTGGCATAAAATATAAATATTTTTCATTGCTATATAACATCTGCCTTTCAATAAGTTAGATCAGCTGGTCGACCATTACGGGCAACACAATGCTCTCCTCACATGTGCGAGGTTTACTAAACCAGCTTTTGATTCTTATCTCTGAAAAATAACTAGATTGCAGTAGATTACTGCCATTAAAACTTAACTGTTTACTTTTTAGTAACTCAGTTATTACACCTAACTCCTTGCTGTGAAAAGTAGCATATTATAATTATTTTGCTTTATCAAATACGAACAACCCTTATTATGGTCTGTTCCAAGGTTTATAATGCATTGTTCCTTTACACTTTATTAACAATCATTTTACACTTTACGCCAAGTTCAAAACTAGCTCTTGTTCTGTGGCTGTGTGGCACCAGAAGCATCATCGGTGTTGTGAAGCTCTGTTTACTCTGCAGGTACTTCAGATTTAAAGTAAAGTTTTTTTGCTGCTAAAAGGAACAACGTACATTTCAATGTGATGTTATTTTTGTCCTTTTCATCAACAAATACAAAATAAGCACTTTCACAACATAAAAGCTGTTCTCTCTGTCATCCTGATAGCTGAGTGAGTTCCACATGCACACTGATGAATGCACGGCTGGCTTCCTGTTTCAGAGCAGAAGAGACTCAGAATGCCTCATTGACCTCTTTTCTTCACTTCATTCTTCTTTTCTTTCTTGCACTGTGGGGATTTATGGGGAATTTACTCACAGGAAAATTTCAACCGTAACTCTCTGACCAATGCAATAGATTACTAGTTACAACAGAAAAGTAATCTGAATAGTTCTCACAGTCCCAACACCAATTCTTTTCACACGGTCTGTTACAAGCTGTTGCACCTTGTCAGGACACTGGTGTCCTGTGTTTACACACTGAAGCAAAATGGAGGGTTGAAACTGATCCTCCGCAGAAGTGCCTTTGAGCCAGCAAAGGAACCAGTAACAGAGCCAAACAGTCTGTGTGTGGAAGACAGATGCTGACAACAGAGCTGTTATCATTCAACTGATTCTGCTGACTTTCACACACTGATGCATTGCTGAGCTCTCTGTTTGGTCTACTAAAGAGGAACTGAGGCAGCTCAACCAGAACATCTTTTTTATGTTGTCAAGATGCAACCTCTGTGCAAAAAGGGCTCTGACCAAGAGTTAGTATTAGTTCACTGTGACTGAACATAGTTAGAACATAAGCCAGTTAGTTTTAGTTCTTAATGTTTGTAGGACACACAAACATGGATAATTAGGCATAAAACACATTGTAAAATCTCCATTAGCCAATCGTCCACACACAGTTCTTAACCCCTGAAAACTCCGGCCAGAGTGATGATCTTGAAACATTCTGTTACAGTGCTTTCACTCGAACAGGGTGGCAGGAGTTGTTGGTTTGCCACATTAGACTGTATGTCGCAATCGCCTGTTTTTGATGTCAAAATTTGCACGGATCTCCCTTTGCTGACATAGAAAAAGGAGATATCAACAAGATATTTCTGTTGCTAAACTCCTTCACAGGACATTGTACATTTCTGTACATAAATCTACAGCCACTCACCTACGTTACTGATGAATGGAGTTCATTGCTACATAATCCAACACAGAATAGTTAAGTGAGATCCTATAGGACCTCTAGTTGTGCGTCAACTTTGAGAATTAAGTGGTTGTTGCTGTAAAATAGAAACCAATTTCTCAGATGTCTTTGATTGAACTGCTTCACTCGCACATTGAGTGGAAGAAAACTGTAATGAGATAACATGTCAGTGTTGTCAAAAAAGTTGCAATTGGCAAGGAGAGGCCACGTTTGACAGTGAACAAAGTATTAGGAAAATAATGAGGCAAGTATGTACCACTTATACCGTGTGTACAGTTAGCTAATAGCTGTTGAAACACAATAAGGACGACTTGTGTTGGAGTGTATATGTGATGTGTATCTGTATGGACAGATTAGGTAATTAAGTCACGTTCATGTTTAAATGGTCTTATAAAGCTGCTCTTACTGGTCCATCAGATCCTCATAAAAGTTGTTCTTTACAGGGACAGTCAAAATATTTTATGGTTGAGGTAAGAATGGTATCCTGCATGGATAAAGAAGTTGTTACATAGGTCATAGGTAAAGCAGCTTAGAAAGATGATCTTATTTTTCTATCAATATGACTTTAGTTCTTGATTTTGATTTATGAAGACTTATTAAGAGGCTAAAGCTGTACTACTTTCTACTTTGAAAATATTATTGTGTGAAATTACTGTTACTGTGTTACATTTTTAACGTTATTATTGTTTGACCCAAATTGGTTTAAAAAATTGGTTTAAAAAGCAAAACCTAAAACAGCCTACAGACTACTTATCCCTCGCTCTGAATTCGAGTTGCTCCATCGCTACTCCCAAATGCTTCAGAAGCCATTCCACTGGCTGGGAAATTCCAACAAAAACCATCGCAGCAGGGAAGGGGCGTTGTGCATTCGCAGAATGAGTGCGTGTGTATGTCTGTAATTAATATCAAAACAAACTTCAACAGACTTTATTTCCACTGCCTGCAAGTCCATAATCCTGTAAAAGCTTTCATAAAAAAGAAATTAAGCGTTTTGAAATGACATCATCACTGACAAAAACATGGAAAGTGGGAAGTTCAAATTTGAATGTGTCCTTTGACCAGTAGATGTGTCCATGTAGGCGAGCACAAAAGGAAAACCTGAAAAAAATGAAAAACAAAACAATAATTGTTACTTCTTCTGGCCAGCTTTTGCTCCCTGAGTGTTTTATAGCTCAACAGATGCCAAGAGTTCCTGGCCTGATGTACAGTGACACTGAACAGGCATCCTGGGAGCAGAACAACACATCAGGTCCAATTAAAATCAGTGGGTGGAACTTATTCTAACCCACAACAAACTCACACCCCAAAATAATACTGATAACTGGAAGAGAGAAGCTCTTAGCACTGCATACTATAGGAAAATTCTCTGGAATTTATGAGGAGAGAGAACATTCAGGGCTAGTGCCAACTATTGTCACTGATGTATCATAAGGCACTTAAACTTTAGCATTGGCAGCTTATTATGAAATGACATTGTCTTGATATGAGATTTGTTGTGATTTGGCACTATATAGATTAAACTAAATTTATTTTCATTGATCGACTGAAGAACCCAATCTAGAAAAATCTGCTCTTGATCCAGGAGTGGTAGATAATTATCAACCTATATCCAATCTCCCTTCTATGTCCAAGGTTCTTCACAAAACTGTTGCAGCTTAACTTTGTGATCATAAAAATAATCAGTTTTAAGGGTTTCAGTCAGGATTCAGAGTGCATCATAGCACAGAAATAGCACCGGTGGAAGTTACCAATGATCTCCTCTTAGCCTGTAAGAGCGCACTTGTATCTGTGCTTGTCCTGTTGGACCTCAGTGCTGTCTAGCTAAATAGATTCAGATTAAAGTGTTTATTATCACATATGCAGTACATTGTTAGAAACATGTTCCTATACAATGAGATTCTTTCTTTGCTGTCTGCAAGAATCCCATTAGATTGAAAGATAGTTATTCTAGATGGCATTTCCTTGGCTTCTAGTTCTACAGTGAGAAACTTTGGAGTTATTTTTGACCAGGATCTGTTCTTTGACTCACACATAAAACAGGTTTCCAGAACCGCCTTCTTTCACCTTCATAATATTGCCAAAATCAGGAACATCTTGTCTGAGTAATGCAGAAAAACTGGTCCATGCATTTGTTATTTCAAGATTGAACTACTATGATTACAATGAATTTGATTGCAATTGACTTGAATTCGACGGCATCTTTGAAGTGCCTTGTGTTGGCATTTATTGTGATTTGGCACTATATAAATAAAATTGAATTGCACTGAATTGTATGGTGTTAGTGCTATGCTGAATTTTACCACCAACCCCTTCTTCTTTCAAGACATCAATTACCTGACGACCACACGGTATTAGCACGAATCTCTGTCTCAATGACATAACGACGTGGATGAAAGCCCATCACCTCCAACAAAATCTCTCAAAAATTGAACTGCCTGTCAAACCAACCATACACCACAGCATCTGCATCCAAACTGAATGCCGATTTCTTGCTCCGTCAAAGGCAGCTAGAAACTTGGGTGTCATAATTGGTGACTAACTGACCTTTAAAAATCATGTTACCTCCCTCACTCTATCGTGCCTCCTCGCATTGTTAAAAATAAGAAAGATCAGGCCGTACCTAACCCAACATGCCACCCAGCTCCTGGTGCAATCTATGGTCATCTCCCGCCTTTAATACTGCAACACCCTCCTTACTGGTCTCCAAGCCTGTGCTGTAAAACCTCTGCAGATGGTCCAGAACGCGGTGACTCATCTGGTCTTCTATCGGCCTAAAAGAGCACATGTGATCCCTCTGTTCATTGAACTCCACTGGCTACCCTTAGCCGCATGCATAAAATTCAAGTCAAATGTTAGCTTACAAAGATCTTAATGGAACGGCTCCCATCTACTTGAATGCTGTTGCAAAGGCTTACGTCATGGCTCGGTCATTCCGGTCATTAAAGGATTGTCGTCTGGCAGTGCCTATACCATGCTTAAGACAATCCAGACTCTTTTCATGTGTCGTTCCACAATGGTGGAATGACCTACCAAGTGCTACCAGAACTGGGGTGTCCCTGTCTATCTTCAAGAAACTCTTGAAGACCCACCTCTTCAGAGAACATCTCCTATCCTAGCACTTACCCTGTACTTCCCTTCCCCCTCTACTGCACTTTCTATTTCTGTACTTCCCCCTATTTCTATATTGTCATCCCTGTCAACTCTGAAAGAGTCTGACTCGTGGTTTTTCCTTCTATGTAACTTATTGTTAGCTTTGATATTAGCTGTAATGTTATATCCTCATTTGTAAGTCACTTTGGATAAAAACATCTGCCAAATGCATAAACATAAACTGTTGTTATTCAGGACCTCTTAGCATCTATAAAGATCACACAAGGTAGTATTTGGTATGCTGCACTCGCACTATAAGCTGGGAGCAAAAAAATGTACAGACATGTACTTATGAACTTATGTTTAAGTCTTCAAAAGGAGAAGGGTGATGGCAAGCTGCAGGAGATTTTGAGAAATGAGTTCTAGATCAGTTTGGAGTCAGTATTTGCTATTATTCAAAGTAACAAAAATCCTGTGTTCGGGGCCTTTGTGTGGTTGTTGTTCCTATTCTTTTGGTCCTCAAAAGATATAAGTCAGAAACCAGATTTACATTGTCATTCTTAATTAATATTTAGATGATGTGAATAAGAAAATATGAAAATATAAAGACATGAGAGGGTTTCAGCAGATTGATACATAACCACACACTTCTAGTAGATCATAAGTAATAACTGAGAGGGAATTCCTCTTGACATTTTCATTGCATGCATTGTGGTTTTTAAAAATGCACCATATTTGACCCTTTTATAGAATATAAGTCAGTATTATATTTCCTAGAAATCATATTAGTAATATATGTGTTTATTGAGGTTACAGAGTTGCCTGCGTCCACATTGCATTTCTAGATCCATGCATTTGAGCTTCTCTCTCTCACATGCACTAATTCTCATCTGCATTAAAGGAGTGATGTCTTTATCATAAGGAAAGAGGTGGAGCAAATGGAATGAGAACGGACAAAATATGACAGTGCTCACATGAAAGGGGGACATTTCAAACTCAGGGGAAACATGAAAGACTCTTTCTTCCTCTCCTCCCCCTCCTCTCTCTCTCTGTTGCTTCCTTTTGTTCTCTTTCAATCTCCTGTGTTCCCTCTCTGCCCCATCCTTCGTCTCTGCCTCATTATTGTACATTCAGACGCAAATTGTGAATGCTAACAAGGCTTTTAGCCACACCAAATTAATGTATCCAGGGCATTTCACTAAGGTGCTACTTTTAAAATCTCACTTTTAGGAGGTAAGGGCTCTGACAGGTAAGTGATGGTGAAGTGTCGCGAGAATTCATGACACTTGTGACATAATTCAACATGGCAAGCTACTAAACTAACATTTCTGTGTCAGTAAAATTCCGCCAACTTATTTAAAATTGTTTAAAAGGTGGTTATTTATTTTTTCCTAATCATATATTGATCAACCCCAAACACTCTGGACCAAATTGGAGATTTGGATTACCAAGAAGTTCATCGATGAGTGTCACGCGAGGACATGGGTAAATCCAAGGCAGCCATCCAATCATCCTCCAAAAGATGCCTCACCTGGAGCTATTTCTCCACCGGTAAACAATCAAGAAGTTCTTCTCTTGTCCATCGACAAGTGATTATCCAGCTTTGATGCTCATTTGTCCCTCCTGGACCTGCTCCATAAAGAGTTTCAGGCCCTGTGGGAGTCCCTGGAGTTCAGGGGCAGCTGTAGCTCAGGGGGAAGAGCAGTCGCCCACCAATCGGAAGGTCGGTGGTCACTTGAAGCTTCCTTGGGCAAGACACTGAACCCCACGTTGCGTACCGCTGCATCCATCGGTGTATGAATGTGTGAATGGAGTACGAAGCACGTCATTATGTATAGACCAAAAAAGGTATGAGTGTGAGTGAATGGGTGAATGTGGCAAGTGTTGTTAGAAGCGCTTTGAGTGGCTAGACAAGAAAAGCGCTATACAAGTACAGTCCATTTACCATTCAGCTGCATTCAGCCAGCAACCAGCCCAAGCGCTGCCCTCGAGGAGTCGGTGAAATCCCTTAGCCCACACGAGGCAATAATCTGACTCAGAGAGGAAAACAAACACATCAAAGAGATGGTGATGAGGCCCACAGCATGAGGGACAGTCTTATTTTTTCAGATAGGAAGATGGGGAAGATCCCGAAACAACGTTAAAAAACATCATCCAGACTCACCTTAAACTTCAAGAGGAACATCACCTTTCACTGAGTTCACCGCCTAGGAGGTAAGAGACCGGACGGCTGCCGTCCGAGACCAATCGTGGCCAAATTTGAAGTTTTCAAGCATAAGGAACAGGTGAAGGGCCACGGCAGAGAACTCCGAGGAACAGATTTTAGCGTTAACGACCAGTTTCCGAGAAAGAGGGAGGGAGGCTTAAGCTCTATGTCAACGGGCGGCTCTGCCACGATCTGAACACCACTCCATGGCTCAGCTAAACTCAGGTGATGCTGTAAATCATTTCTGTTTTTCACTGTTGGTGATGAGTATAAGCACTTAATTCACAAACACAAATGTTAAGCAAGAATATTTACATCACTGCCTGTCTCGTAGGCACAAGTGATTATGGTGACTGTTTTTATGGGTTTATGTCGTCTATTTTTTGTTCATCCTTTCTGTTCTTTTTGTTTTCTTTCCTTTCACTTCACCCCAACAAGTTGCATCTTTGCTTCCATTCATGAAATTAATATAAACATACACGGCATCTGTAAGGACTTGCATGGCACACATTTCCAAACACAAAACACCTATAATACAGTGCATCTACACACACATAGAAGCATATATCCAACACTTACTCCACTAATCTGACCATGAGCACACTAAGGTCTGTTACATGGAATAGAAGAGAATAAAAATTTTCACTCGATTAAAAGAACTACAGGTAGACATCATCTCATTACAAGAGAATCATTTATTACGGGCAGTTATGTAATGTAGATGTTATGTAGATGTACTCGCTACAGCACAGTTTCCTTATGTGTACTCAGCCTGTTACAACTCCAGACAAACAGTCATTCTAATTAACAAGAAAGTACATTTTACCGAAAACCGCACAGTTATACACTCTGCAGGTAGATTTTTAATAGTTAATTCATCTATTCAAGGTATTAAAGGCGGGGTAGGGGATCTTTTTCTGGAACATTTTTTTACATATTGCTTGAAATACTCTTCACACCCTCATTGCAACCAATTAATTAAAAGTTTTGACACAAAAATGAAAAGTTTTAGTGGCCTCTAGAACGTACAATCTAGGAAAAACATGCCGTCTATCAAACTGCAATCTGCTCCTCCCTCCCCCTCCCCCTCCCCCTCCTTCCCCCTGTGCGCGTACCCTGCTCCGTGAACGAAGCTTGGCAGGAAGCTAAACAAGAGCCAGCTTGGCTAGCACCTAGCATTATTAAACGTATAGTTAGCATATACTAAATACTAAATACGGCAACGATCGATGCTTGCTGTCAGAACAGCGCTCATGCACTTTCGTGCACGTGCGCGTTCATGTACTCTAGAGGCGTGCCTTCGGGGGGAAAGTGAAGAAAAGGGTTGGGACTTTTTACCTGTGTATTTTCAAAATGCAGCTTCGCTGGACTCAAAATCCAGGATCTCCTACCCTACCTTTAAGTTTTGCATTGCTAATGTATATGGTCCAAATGTTGACAACCCCTCTTTTTTTCACTCCTTTTTACTCCACTAGATAACACACTCATCATAGGAGGGGACTTTAACCTGGTATTGGACTCTGGAATGGCCAGGCTCAGTACCACAGGTAGTCTTAGGATGTGGCAGTTAACAAATATTGTTAAACAGTATATGAATGATTTTGGTCTTTTTGATGCATGGCGCTCCCACCACCCCACTATACACCTTCTTCTCACCAGTTTACCACTCTTATTCTAGATTAGATTATTTCCTAATTAACAGCTCTCTGTCCCAGAAACAGAAATCTATCCCATCACTATCAGTGATCCCGCACCAGTTTTTATCACTGGCCATGGCTCAGTGGTTAGAGTCATTCATCCAATAACTGGAAGGTTGGCAGTTCAATTCCCACTCTCACCACTCAAAAAGATTGGTGGAACTGACAGCTGGAGGGGTGTCAGTTCCACCTCCTTGTCATGGCTGAGGTGCCCTTGAGCAAGGCACTGTAACCCCATGCTCCCCGGGCGCTGTGAACAGCTGCCCACCGCTCCAGGTTGGCATCTGTCGCAGAGTGTGTGACCATGTGCATGTGTGTGTCAACAGGTGCCAACCTGGATGGGTTAAAAGTAGAGGACAAATTCTGTGTGTATGCATGACAATAAAATCTGATCTCTCTCTAGTATAAGAGAACAACACCAACATCTAGAAATTCAAGATTTAAAACATCATTACTTAGATATTCTGATTTTATTAATTTCTGCAAAAAAGAGTGAACTAGATAACTGGAAAATAATGACCTACCAATAAAAGCAAAAGACTCTGGGATGCGAGGCAAAATATCTCTTTTTCATCTCATAAGAAAAGTAGAGAATTCAGAAGAAATTAAATAGCTAATAAAAAACACAGTTCCTATTGCAAAGACTTTGCTCCGAAAACTTTGAACATAGCAACAGGTCCAGGAGATATCTACCTAACCAGTTAAAAACAAACAAAGAAAAAACAACTACAGCCTCTGTTAGGACGCATCAGGAAATGTCACTCATGGTCTTGATGCAATAAATTAAATTTTCGGTGACTTCTACCAAAAATTATATTTACTATATCATGTGATATTAACTATCGTATGTTTCAGGGACACCCAAGCCACCCCTAATTATAAGCTTTATCAAAAAGCAAAGTTTTAAGCCTGATCTTAATGGGTGCCTGCTTCCTAGACCCAAACTGGCTGCTGGTTCCACAGAGAAGCCTGAACCACAAGTTCTAGGAACCACAAGTAAACTTGCAATCTGAGAGCAAAGTGCTCTGTTGGGAAAATATCCAAATATGAGATCTTTAAGATCTGATGGACCATGGTCATTAGGAGCTTTATATGTGAGGAGAAGAATCTTATATTCTATTTTGAATTTAACAGGGAGCCAATGAAGAGAAGCTAAAACTGGAGAAATATGATCTCTCCTAGTTCTCATCAGAAATCTGGCTGCAGCATTTTGTATCACTATCAGCTGGAGGCTTTTCAAAGAATTTCTGGGACAGCCCAATGATAAAAAATTACAGTCGTCCAACCTTGAAGTAACAAATGCATGGAGCAGTTTTTATGCATCACTCTGAGAGAGGATGTTCCTAATTTTGGCAATATTATGAAGGTGAAAAAAGGCAGCCCTTGTGAGTTAAAAATAACTCATAGGTTCCTCAATGTAGGACTAGAAGCCAATGCAGCTAGTCCAACAAAAAAGACTATGCAGGGTAAGAGGAGTGTGCCACCTCCTACAGTTTCTGTATTGTCCCTAAGTCAAAATACAGTTGATTTGAGAACCTGTGGACTTCCAGGTTTAAAGAATGCTTCAAGTTTGTCTGTAAACATTAATGAGTGGGCTAAAGTCAGCGGGGGGAACTCGTGTTTCACCTGAAGCCTGGTTTATAGTCGGTAACGCAAGACGCAACGCAAGACGCAACGCAAGACGCAACGCAAGACGCAACGCAAGACGCAACGCAAGACGCAACGCAAGCCCCCCCTTGCGTGCTTGCGTGTGTCACCTCAATTTTCTAAACTTCACGCAAGACGCAAGACGCAAGGCACGAGCAGAGCTAGAGTAGCCACTCTGGACGCGAGCACAAGCCACTATCTACATCACATCCGGCGGCGTGTTTATCTTCCGGTTTCATCCCCTAATAAAAGACCGCTGTTTTCAAACGCCAAGGTAGAAAGCGAAGAAGAAGAAGCATGAATCCCATAGAAGAGAGACTTGCTGAAGAGGTC
Organism: Odontesthes bonariensis; assembly: GCF_027942865.1. Classification (NCBI taxonomy): domain Eukaryota; kingdom Metazoa; phylum Chordata; class Actinopteri; order Atheriniformes; family Atherinopsidae; genus Odontesthes; species Odontesthes bonariensis. The sequence continues at coordinate 31,278,990 of NC_134514.1, forward strand.
CTGGCGGTGAATTTCCTTTAATCGTAGTAGGCTTGTCATTGAAAAAACCCGCTACTCCACCTACTGTCCTGGCGGTGAATCGCCACGCAGCACACGCAACCGCCAACAAAGCAAAATGAAGCATAAACGTCTCGAGCCATTAACACAAGCGCAAGACGCAAGCGCAAGGGCCGTTAAAAGAAGTATAACTCAGCCTTGAGCCTGACTCCCCAGGAAATGGTACCCCTCTTTAGACTTTCTGTGATGAGTTCAAGGGTCAGAATGAACTACTGAGAAAATAGAAAGTTGTGGCTTGGAAAGCCCCCTCAGAAAGTTAAGCTTTTGCTTCTCTGTGATTGTGTCTATAGTTGGGAATATGTTACAGGACAGTCAAGGAGAGGATTAAATCTTGAAGCCAGATAGGGGAAAAAATTACTGAGGCATATCCACTTTTATAAACAGAGGGATGAAGGAAGTTGAAGGGGGGCAAAATGCTGCTTTAATCTTTTGATCCTTTCACCTACCATCAGCTCTTGTATCAAACAAATTACCCAGAACACACGCCAGCTCACATCAGTCTCATTATCTCTCTCCCTGCACTCAGAGACACTGAGTAAATTGCTCTTTCTGTCGGGAGACAAAGAATCAACAACATAATGAGACTGCTGATGACGAGCTTGTGCGTATACACTGATGTGTGCATGTGTACATGTCTCTTTGGTACACTGCTCAGAATTGACTTGCTTAGATAAAGGTTTGAATTAGCCCTGACTCATGAGAGGTAACATGAAATCAGAGTGGCGTTAAAAAAAAAACAACTCAATCGAAAAACATTGCTAAAGCTAACTAAAACATTACATTTATTCCAAACTTCTTTGTCAGTCCAGATTTTTACAAGACTCATAAAGAAAAGGAAGTTTTTGATGCATTTCCTTCAGCAGCACTAAAGTGAATAAACTTTTGTATAACCTTTATTCCAAAAGACTTGGGACACTGTAAAAAGTAAATACAACAGAGTGCAACAGAGTGCAACAATTTGCAAATCTCATAAACCAATTTTTTATTCACTATAGAACATAGAAAACATGTTAAGATTTAGACATTTTACTAAGAAATATTAGCTCATCTTCAATTTGATGGCAGCAACATGTCTGAAAAAATTTGGGACGGCGAAAACAAAAGGCTGGAAATGTATGTGGTATGTGAAACCTGCACATCTGGAAAGGCTCCATCACTGCTTAAAGGTATATACAGGTTTCGGGGCAACAAATGCTCCCATCGAGACAACATCTTTTTCAGGGAAGTCCCTGTATATTTCAGCAAGACAAGGTTAAACCACATACTGCATCTATTCCAACCGCATGGCTTCATAGTAGAGGAGTCCGGGACTGGACTGACCTGCCTGCAGTCCAGAGGTCCGTTTCACAAAGCAGCTTTAGTGAAAACTCCGAGTTTATTTACCCTGAAATAAGGGAAACTCTGAGTTTTCCATTTCATAATGGGAGGTAACTCAAACCTGAGAAAGAGGGGTAACTCTAGCCTGTTTCACAAAGAGAGGTAACTTAACTTCTCGGTCAGTTACCATAGTAACAGACTCTCTGAACCTAACCTGGTCGGGACCAGGTTTTACTCAAGAAACCTCGATTTTCTCTCTGTCTCCGCCCTCTTTCAGCCACACACGCCATTTGATTTCCTCATTCATTCAGTCAGCAGAGCGAGTTCTTCTACTTCTAGAAGTCCATTAGGCACAGTAGGAGACGACTTTTTCCACCAACATGGCATGTCCTTTTGACAACGATCCCCTGGATGAAGGTGCAGCAGAGAATTAAATATTCATCGGGAGATGGTTATCAGACTGCATTTCCAGACAATTATTTTTTTGAGCGGCACCATCAGAATTTTGTTGGGACAAAAGAAAAAAAAGACATTCATACAATATTTGTATGAATAGGCTTAAAAAAGATATATATAGGCCTATTATTTTTTATAAAGGAACTTGTGTCTTGGGGGTGGACTCCCAGGGATTCCCTCAGCCACTGCCCTTCCGTTAGAGTTGGCGGTGCTGGCCCACCACCCAATTTACGGGCATCTGCCTTCTTTCTGTTGGCTGAGTAGAAGTGTGTGTTAGTTTAAATAGGCTTAATTAAGGTTGGTTAAAGATCACTTTACATATCTTGGCCTGACAATACCCAAGGAGCCCAGACTCCTATTCAAATTAAATTTCTCAGAGTATGTGGCTAGGCTTAAGGCAAATATAGAGGCTTGGAAGATATTGCCTATGTCTATGATCGGGCGTATTAACTCGAGTTAAATGGTCTCCCTTCCCAGGTTCCTTTACCTTTGTCAGAACCTTCCTATTTTCCTTACATTAGCCTTTTTTTTTTTAAGAACTAGACTCCATAATTTTGCCATACATTTGGAATTATAAGAACCACAGGATCTCAAAAGCCCATTTACAAAATGGCAAATCAGAGGGAGGACTGGGTCTACCTATATTTAGACATTATTACTGGGCTGCTAACATGAGGGAACTGATGTTTTGGCAGCTGGAATCTCCGGGCAGTTTGGCCCCTGGGGCCCCCTCCTGGCTGAATATGGAGGCCAACTCGGTAATCAGATCATCTTTATCTGCCTTGCTGTTCTACAAAACAGAGAAGATAGCCATTTTGAGGAGTCAAAGTTTTGTCGTTAAAAACGCTGTTAGAATTTTAAATCAGGTGAGAAAAGCCTTGGGTCTGCCAACGACATCCGTACATACACCTATCTGCTTCAACCACTCCTTTATGCCCTCAACATCAGAAAGAGTTTTCCATGCCTGGAGGGAGAGGGGTCTTATTTCTATAAAGCATTTGTACGTGGTTGGGCATTTTGCTTCTTTTGATGAACTGGGGGGAAAATTTGAGTTACCACACTGGCACCATTTTCGCTACCTGCAAATCAGAGACTACGTTCGATCCAAAATCCGTGATTTCAAAACTCTCCCTAAGGAGCATGTGTTTTTCGATGTCTTAAAGAGCCCCCCTGACTCCAGGCATCTCATTACCAGATTTGTGCGTTTGTTTGATGATTGTAACGGGGCTGCCACGGACAGGGTGAGGGAGGCTTTGGAGGGGGAGCTAGGGATTGAGCTGTCTGCAGAAACATGGGAGAAGTGTTTGGCTATGATACAATCTTGCTCGGTTAACAGCAGACATCAGCTGATTCAATTCAAAGTTGTTCACCCTCTTCATTACTGCAAACTCAAACTGCACAAGATTGCCCCCTCTGTCTCACCGCTGTGTGACAGGTGTAAAGTGTTGGAGGGCACACTGTCTCACAACTTCTGGTTCTGTCCCTTGCTGACCGGACTCTGGGACAAAATATTTGACTGGTTCTCCAAGGCCTATAAGAAACCCTTCCAACCGGAGGCTGAACTTGCCATCTTTGGCTGCTCACAGACTACAGCAGGCCTGCCTGCAGCAACACAGCAGTCTCTGATGCTGGGGATGACTGTTGCAAAAAGGCTAATCCTACTGGAGTGGAAGTCCACGTCTCCCCCTTCCTTTCAGAGGTGGTTGGCTGATATGGCTTCAGTCATACAGATGGAAAGACTCAGGTTCACAAGGACTAATTCAATGGAAAAGTTTCTGGCTATTTGGGGCCCCTTCCTTGCCTCCCTGGATGAGACCAGGACAGATGACAAATAACTGGTAGCTTTACTGCATATTTGTTTATACACTCATTTATGTGTATGTGTGCTTACTAATGTCACAGGTTTCTTTTTGTAATTTCATTGTGCGTGTCTGTGCCGGGGTGTTGTTACTGTTGTTGTTATTGTTATGTCTGTTCTCCTTTTTAAATGAAAAAAAAAATAGGCTTAATTATTTAACAGAACATGATATAGATGAGAAGACATTTATGTGTGAAAACTAGGGGTGGAACGGTACAAAAAACTCACGGTTCGGTACTTACCTCGGTACGGACCCTACGGTTCGGTACATTTTCGGTACAGTGCCGAAGGAGGCGTGTAGCGAGGTTTGAGCACATGTAATAGATATCTGAATCCTGCCTCTTCTACAGTGGAATATGGGCGCATAGCAGATGCGATGTAAATTCCAATTGCTTCGGTAATTTTTTTTGCTCTGCATGTATTCGTATCCAGGGGTTGTTGTAATACATTTGGGAGACGTAATTGGTCGGGTCTTTTCATGGTTCTATAGGAACGCATCTGACGGAGGTGTGTGGTGGTCGGTAGCTACGCCCCATGTCATGCTATCACGGCTGAAATGTTTCATCATACCACACAGACAGAACCGGCGCGTGTTTATTAAGTTAAACTTACACGTTGTCTCCTTTGTCTGCGGCGCGCTGCTCTCCTTTCTTCCTTCATGAAACGAAGAAGTATCGCCTGCGCTTGATCCTGACTCTCTCTGTGTGCTCTTCCAGCCTCGATATTAGACGCCTGATGTGATTGTCCGTGATTAATATCACCATCATGCAGACCATGAACACGGTGGCCTCCCCGCTCTTCATATTAGCTTCTTTGTGGTGTTTTTTCTTCTCTCGGGTTTCGTTTTGTTCAGTTTTGTTGTTGAATGTGGCGCTAAACGGCTAACGGCTAACACGTCACTGACGCGGACGTCTGCGCGTGGCGCATCAGTCCCGACTCATGTGGGAATGCAGACTGAAACAGCTCCGCTGGGGAAGGACAGTTATCAGAACGAAATTCGAGTAGGACAGTTCTGATAACTACTCTGTCCGAAAGCGTATATCTCTACGGACCAATCAGAGCTTGCATGTGGCAGTGTTTAAATGGGTCCTGAAGGAAACTCTTGCAAAATAACAGTTCCGCGTTCAGAAAACTTCTGTACCGTGTGTATTCTGCGTGGAAATGCGCGTACCGAACCGTGACCCCCATACCGTGACGGTTCGGTACGAATACATATACCGTGCCGGCCCTAGTGAAAACAGCATTATGTTGGAGTAAAACAACTGCATAGTGAAATAGCCACTTAATATTTACTTTACAGTGTAAAACATGATCAAAATGAGGTACCTCCATGCCGAGGTCTGACCTGTTTGAACAATGTTTTTATATTTCATCTTAAACTGCTGCCATGTGTGCTTCTCCCCCGCGGGATTGCACCTAAATGAAATAAATGAATGGGTTACCATTCAAGCAGTTTTCCCCTGTAATATTATCGTAATTGCAAAGGACTACATTTAAACTTACGCTTTTGTAGCTGCAGCAGTGCACTTATTTCTAAAAACGTTGAAACTCGCCGTATGAGCGCATTAAGATTTCCAATTCGAGGTTGGTGAAAAACGTAGCCCCTCCTCTTCCCCGTTGCCATGGTGGCTCGTCGAATTGGGACTCCATTGATGCTGGCTTTTTAAAGTTTCGGTGTACACGCTAAACTCAAGGTGAAACTACTCAGAGTTGACTAAACTCACTCAAATCAGCGTTTCTGGAACCGAAAACTCAGTTTTCTATCTCAGAGTAGATCAACTCAGAGTTCAGGAATAGACTCAGTTTGTTGAATCTGCTTTGTGAAACGGACCCCAGATCTTTCACCAATTGAAAACATTTAAAATACAACGAAGAAGACTCAGGACTGTTGAGAAGCTAGAATCCTATATCAGACAAGAATGCAACAACATTTCCTCAGTTCCCAGATGTTTACAGACTGTCGTTAAAAGTAGAGGTGATGCTATAAAGTGGGAAACATGGACCTGTCACAACTTTCTTTAGACATGTGGTTGCCATGAAATTCAAGATTTTTCATGAAATAGTAAAATGTTTAAATGTCAACATCTGACATGTTTTCTATGTTTTATTGTGAATAGAATAACATATGATATCACTGCACTGTTTTTATTGACATTTTACCCAGCGTCCCAAACTTTTTTTTGAGGTTGTATTTTTTGCAAATTCTCAAAAATACTTATTTCTTTTGTCTCTGTTTGGTCTTTCCACCACACAACCTCTTACAATCTGCACCATTCTCCATTGTCCTCCCAAACAAGCCAGACATTGTCTTTGTGACACAGCAACAGGACCTTGATGTCATGCCAACAGTAAGGCAGCGCATCATTATGTCTGGCCATTGAGGTTGGTCAGAGGTCAGAGGTCAGAGGTTAGGAAACAGTCATCATTAATGGAGCCTCTTCTGTCAACACATTTGTATATAACAAGAAGAGGTAGAGAAGTCCCATCACTGCCTACATCACTTTGCACAGTCATGTGATTGATGGCACACATTATAACCATATAGGGAGAAATTAATGGAAACGGAATGATGATGATGGAAAAGAAACAGTATACAGTGGGGGCTGTTTTTCTGACATTTCTCCTCCCTTCACTCATTACCTAATACATTTAGAGTTGAAATGTAGATTTTTTTTTTTTTAACAAAAAAATTCCAAATAAAGAAAACCTGCTTGTTTTTTTGTAAGCTTTGAACCACATGACACTAACTTCTCCAAGTTATTTTCCAATATCACCATGAAATCAGCTGTTTTGGATCGTTGTTCTTCAGCTCAAGTTCAGTTGAGCTTCAGGCATTGGGCGAAGCTGACAATTTCTTCAGGGGCCATCAATGTTTCAATCTTAACTTAGCTGAAACTTGGGCTGGATTCTGCTTGGTTACTCCACCAATGTCAACTAATATTTTGGATCAGTTGAATTACAAAAAATTCAGCTTTTCAATAGTTTGACAAGTGTGCAGCCACTCATACACTTGTGCACACAGCAGAATAGGTCATGATAACGAGGATGTTATGTAGAGCAGTTGAACATCAATGGAATAGAATAGAATAACCTTTACTATTCCACGAGTGCGAAAATTGCATGTTACAGAGCTCTAATGTCCAATTCTTCTCAGTGTTTTATTTGTCAGACTCAGAAAAAAATCAAATACATGTGTGACATGGACAGATTTTTGAGTTAAAACAGCTGAAATACCTACTTACTGTAGGCTCAGTATGGCAGAGCTTGATACTCTGGTCAGGGTGGAGCAACATGCTGCAAGGGATTTAATCTGCTTTATCTTCCCTGACCCTTAGAGCTCAGTGGACATTCAACAGATCCAGAGCAGAAACAATCTTTTCGCTCCTGGGAAAAACGCCCCGGACTGTTTAGGTTCTGGTGGTTTTGGTTTTCAGTAAAAGGTGGGCCTTAGAGTGTTTTGCCTCGTTAAAAATCTTATTATAAAGCCACGAACAGTGATGTGTGATACCAAGGTCCTCAGAAGACTGTCTATTAGATTTTGGAAATGTCTCCCTTTCAGCCACAAGCACATTAGTGATGCTCAGTCCTGAGAAGTTCAATGAGGTTAAAGTCAGTGCTCTCTGAGGTCCAGTCAATTTCTTCACATGAAACTTGGACACCCGTTTCCTTGTGCACTTTGAGTACAGGATCACTACACTGTTCTTGGTAGGGCTCTTCCTCTCTTGCCACAAAGCTTGCTCTGTCACACGTGTGCCGATATATATATATATATTTTTTTAAAGATTGCTTTTTACTTTTGTTTTGGCCTTTTGTCCACAAGCAAATGCAGTTTTTGATGGGGAAATTTAAGCTTTCGGAGAAGTCCTTAATTTTTTTATGTCAATTTTGAGTTGTGTTGTGCATGAGCAAAACTGAGTTATTGTCTTGCAACTTCACCATGAGTAACATCCTGTCTTTAGCCCTATTCGGACTGGACTAGTTTAATGGGGGGACCTGGGGTAAAGTAATAATAACCGGGAAATCTAGTCCCGTCCGAACGCGCCATGTCAGTAAAGATAGCGGAGTATGTCGGTAAACTTTGCTGAGAATTCTACCTCCTGTGAAACGGTCCGGAGTATCTACCATAGGTAATACTAATCCCGTGCGAATGCGACCTTCGGTAATAAGTACGGAATATGTCGTCACATCCTTTTAATGAGAGAAACAATTAGGTGTGTCTGTTTGCAAACATGGAGGTTCTGGATGAAGCGCTGCTTGCAAGCATGCATGCTTCGACCTGGTCGGCGCCATGTCTGTTTACAGATGGGGTTTACGGAAGTGAAATGAAGACGTGCATAGCATCCAGGATGTGACGGTTGTGCGTAACCAACAACTCCTCCCATGTTAGATGAATATTACAGAGATTTCTTGTCCCGTCCGAATTGGTCATTTCTTCTCCCTGGCGTCGTCTGGTTAACCAACATTACCATACGTCCCCCCATTAAACTAGTCCCGTCCGAATAGGGCTTTAGACAAAAGAATTAGCATCATTGTTTACCAGGTAACAGCAGACAGGGGCAAACTGGTTCCTTTTGCCAACTTTGCTAACAGGACTTTGTATGTTTGCATATCTGGTTACTCTCCTACAACACTGAGAACTGGAGTTGTCAGAGTGGATTGTTAGAACCTATCTCTGCAGCTATTGTGACAAACACCAAGCACACTCAAACTCACTCATACAGCCACCTTATAATTACCAATTTACCATGCATTTTTTTTAACAGTGGGAGCTGGCAAGAACCCACAAATGCATGGTGAGAACATGCAAACTGCCAACAGAAAGAACCAGCTGAGATCAGGACAGCAAGGACTAAGGGCGGCAACCCAAGCTAAAAGACAAAAGGGTACACAAAAAAATGTCCAGAAAATATATTTGCAGTATATACCTATTCAGGAGGAAAACTCTTAGTGTTATGCTATTTATTTTGTTTTATTTAGGAATATTGTTCCCGCCATGGACCACCATGTTCACCAAGTCATTCAGAAAAAGTATGTTTTTTGTTACAGGAAATAAATATAGTGTATGTGATAGAAATAGGTCTAACATTACTCAGAACCACCACCAAGCTGATGATGGTGAGGTGAGGACAGGCTGCTGAGCCTCAAACTGAGGGTGGAAGACAGAGAAGAAGGAGAAACAGGAAGGGGAGCGAACGTGATAACCTTGTCTCTCATTCATTGCGGTCTGCACAGTGATTTCATTTGGTCGTCCCGTCACACCTGGGCTAAATCTCATCCATCACAGGTATTTCAAGTTCCCTCCGTCACAGGCTCTCTTATTACCTCCCTTCATATCACTCTCTGTCCCTTACTCATATCTACATCAATTTTTTTTCAAGGCTATCTCAGTTCGAATATGTCTCAAATGAGCTCTCTCTGTGTCATTCTTTCCCATTATTTGAATTTGCTACCTACCTCTCCACTGTGAGCCTCTTGTCAGGAACAGGTGACTCTCCTGATAGCTCAGGTCCCACACAGCTGTCATGATAGCTTGAAAACATGTAAGCTAGAGATGACAATGATGATGACATCCACAATGTTTTACCACCGCATGAGTTATATGATGAATTTAATTTTTGAAGTTAGATAAGATTTTTTATTTCAGACATAACTGTACAAATGCACATAAAATATATCTATACATGCTCAATGTACAGTTACAATAATGTTTGTGGGAATCATCTAAATCTGGAAAAAAAATGGACAAATGTGTCATAACGTTTCCCATCCAAAATCTTTGTCACTCGAATGATAAATGTATTCAATATACTGGAGTACTGCATCAGTTCCAAGTCAACATTAGCAAAGATGGCAGACTCCATGGAGGCATTTTACACCTCCATGGAGTTAACCTGTATCACTCTCAGCCCCCCTCAGACACCTATTTTTTTTTTCCATGCATGTTGACAGATGTGCAGATCCTTTTTTCATACTCCTGCATATAGAGGGTGTGCACCTGCTTTATTGTTCTGCCTAGATACGCCCTCCGAGTGGCAAAACACAAAACATGGCTGCTGTTGATGCTGGTGTTGACAGGGATCAGAAGTCGGTGCACTTTGATTTTTAGCTTTTTGCTGCACGTTGAAAATGTTTTTCATAAACTTTGATCATTCATTTCTGTTGAAATGGGCTGTTATATGTAGGGATGTCCCGATCAGGTTTTTTTGCCCCTGAGTCCGAGTCTGAATCATTTGATTTTGAGTATCTGCCGATACCGAGTCCCAATCCGATAATTCTATAGTACATTAAAAAAATGAAGAATGGTGAAGAAACAGATCCAGGATGTCCCTGATTTTTCATTTTATTCACTTATTTTATCATTTAACTAATTTAATTAGTTTTATCGTTTTAAGTGTTATTAATTTTATTAATTTAATCATTTAATTAATCAAGTAATAAACAAATTCTTCACATTGTAGTTTAGTGCAACAATGTCTAATATAAAAACGAGCAGCAGCTCAACTTGAAATACCTGGCAAGCATGTAAACAAATAAGCAAATAAAAGTGCCACAGTGCTATAAAGTAAGGCCAGTAATGTGCTTTTCGGAACTGCATTCCTAATTCTTACTCTCCTCCTCTGGCTTCACTTGGTTTTTCTTAATGAAAACGAACATCTCTACCTTGTTAGGTGTGAGCCTGTTCCTGTTGTCATCAAGGATGTTAGCGATGTACTTGCCACCTCTTGAAACCCCAAATTTGCATAACTCACAGTTTGCAATCGCAACGTTTTTGTCATCCACTTTAAAATACCTCCACACCGCAGAGATTCGCGCCCCCAGCTTCAAGCTGCTGCCGTGTTCTGCCTCGCTTTACGGCACGCAGCAAAGTGACGTCAATGCTGCATGCGTTGTTTCTGTGTGTAGTTGGGACCAAAGACATTAAAATTCGGGGAGTTATGATTATTCTAGGAGGGCTGCACGGTGGTGTGGTGGTTAGCGTCGCCTCACAGCAAGAAGGTTCCAGGTTCAACTCCCAGCTGGGGCCGTTCTGTGGGAGTTTGCATGTTCTCCCTGTGTATGCGTGGTTTTCTTCAGGTACTCCGGCTTCCTCCCACTGTCCAAAAACATGCATGTTAGGTTAATTGGTGTCTCTAAAATTGTCCTTAGGGGTGTGTGTGGCTGTTTGTCTCATTTGTCTCTGTGTGTCCCTGTGATGGACTGGCAGGGTGTACCCTGCCTCTCGCCCAATGACCGCTGGGATAGGCTCCAGCCGCAACCTGACCGACGGATTAAGCGGGTATAGAAAATGGATGGATGGATGATTATTGTTGTTGGGGATATACACCTTCCTTAGTCGAAATAAATGCAATGCGGAGGCATTCGAGACCCATCCAAGATGGCGGCCGTGCTACGTCAGCTCCAAGAGGCAGCGTCAGTCTATGAGGCGTCTACGTATATTATGTCTGAGACGGTCTGACTCTGTACCACCACATAACAGTGAATACTAAGCTGTTATTTTTTCCCATTTATTTTGAAATATTATAGTTCTGATACAAAATAAATAATAAGAATAAATATACCTATATAGACAGGCTATATATACGATATATCGCTGATCGGGATGAAATGTCCGATTCCGATAGAGTCAGAAACCACGTGATTGGCCCCGATTTCCGATCACGTGATTGGATCGGGAAATCCTTAGTTATATGTTCTTGTTGCCCTCCATATAATAGTGCAGGCACCATCATTTTATTCCATTTGTTTGGCCGAGTTCTGCAGATTTGTGGGTTCAGACTTTATTGGATCAATGATCTATTAAATTTAAATCACAGATGGACATCTGTACAGCTGCTGTGCTTTGGCTTTTGTTAGCTCAGAAATGTATTTATTTGATCAGTGGCTGTGGTGAGACATGGTTATTTTTTAGAGTGCAGCGATTTTGAGTGTTTAATGAAGGCTAGCCGCAAATTCAACATGGCAGACTCACCAGGTGTTGGCAATCGCTCATCAACCTCCAGGTGTTGGCAATCGCTCATCAACCATCCAGATCCACATATAAGGCGCTCCTGCCTGGGGCTTTACCGGTTCATCGGCAAGCTGCATGCATTAGCTCTCGCTTGTTGGTCAACCCCACAGGATTATCATGTCTGACTCGGATTCTGACGCCGCTCAGAGGCCTCCAAGCCGTCATTCTGGCATTTCCAAACCTGCTTTACCCGCTCCCTTTCGTCGGAGCGCCCGGCTCGCTCCTCTCTCTGCTGCCGGCTCTTCAGCATCTGTTCTCCGGTCCAAGAGCATCCGCCCAGCCGATGGCCTCGGCTCCGATCAGCTCGCTTCTTTGGCAGAGCTTCTCCAAACCGGCGATTCATCCACTCCTTCCCCACCCACAGCTGGTAAGGTCCAAGAAGCGATCCCCGCCTCCGGCTAAGCGAAGCCGAGGCCGTCCCCGCCCTGCGGTTCCTCCGCTCCAGCTTCGGGGCACACCTCAGCCGCGAGCCGCTCGGATTATTCCGCCCCGGTTGGTTCTCCGCTGGCTTCGACTTCTGCTCGAGTTCAGCTCTGTTACCACCATCACAGCATCCTCAGTGGTGCCTCTTTGAATGATCACAAAAAATAATGTCTTGCTAACAAGGACCATTTATTTCTTAGTCTAACGAAATGATGTTGCAGCCAAGAACTGACCAAACTGTTGGGTAGGGCGTTGTTAACACATGATCAGCATGTAAAGATGTTGGTGACACCATGTTTCATAAGTGTTGCAGCTCAACTATGATAGAGTATTAACTTGTAATGATATTGACTAAATCAGACCAGGAAGAGAAAAGATGACCGGAATATCGATAATGATGGAACTGACTATGATGTTGACTCTGATGTGAAAACAGTCGTGTGTGTGTATTAAGTGAGAAATGCAGGCATATTTTTCTCTTGCTGTCTGGAAGGCAGAACTTTACAATTGGAGGAAATGTTCTCATTACCTTAAACGGTCTTCACATTGCATTTCCCACAAGGGAAGTCAGGGCTGTGCCGTGACACAATACGTTTGGTATGCGGATATGTTGCAGACCTTCAGCGTGGCGACATGTACACAGCTACACCCCTCGAACAGCTAGCTGCGATTGTGAGTGCAGCCTTGAGATGAAATGGCTGTCACTGGGGCTGCTGTTGGCGTTGTTAGGATTATGGCTGCAGCACATTTGTTTTAGTGTTCATGACATGCAACAGCTCGATGCAAAGCGACGGCTGCTGCAATGCAGCATTAAAGCTGCCGTGTTCTGGAGCAGCATAAACTGTTACAGGTGGACATAACCACAGCAGTAGCCATCACAGCGAGTGACTGCGCTCACATACCTGCTGTGCTCTGCTGTGCTCTGCTCTGCTGTGCCCTGCTATGCTCTGCTCCGCTGTGCCCTGCCCTGCTGTGCTCTGCTGTACCCTGCCATGCCCGGCTCTGCTGTGCTCTGCTCTGTTCTCCCGTGCTCTGCAGTGCCCGGTTCTGCTCTGCAGTGCCCTGCTGTACCCTGCGGTGCTCTGCTGTGCTCTGCAGTGCCCTGCTGTAGCCGGCTCTGTTCTCCCGTGCTCTGCTGTGCCCGGTTCTGCGCTGTGTGCCCTGCTCTGCAGTGCCCTGCTCTGCTGTGCCCGGTTCTGCGCTGTGTGCCCTGCTCTGCAGTGCTCTGCTCTGCAGTGCCCTGCTCTGCTCGGCTATGCTCCTTGGCACTGCCTCACGCCCTGCTGCTGCCCCGTTAGACAGGGCTTTAATCTTTACTGCTGGCAGCTGCTCGAATGTTGTGACGCTTCTGCCTCTTGCACAAGGCCACACTGATCTGCGTGACATTTGCAGAGTATCGTGCCGCATGATAGATTTTGTTATTAGTTGTTTTTAAACCGACGCCACCATATTCTCAATCAGCCGCTCCCAAGGCAGTGTGACAGCAGTCATCTCTCATTGTGTCTGGGCGCACCTCACACAGTTACTTTTGTCCCGGATCAATGAAATATTGTTTTTAAAAGATTTTAGCCACTCGGAGCTGTTAATACTTGAATAAGTAAATGGGTGCTTTCGTGTAGCAGCTGATCTGCTGGCTCTACTTTGTCTTTCAGCGGCTCGTGTTTTGCATCCATGTCAATGGTTGCAGGGTTGCTAACCTTTGCTTTGAATTTTCCCCTTTTGTAAAGGACGAAAACACGTTTTACATTTAATAGTTTCTTTAGGCTCTCCTGCATAGCTTTGACCAGCGACGTTTCAAGCTCCGTTATATTCGATCCCTCCTAGCTGGCTTTAACTTCCATGCAAAACTCTATCATCTGGGCTCATGCCCAAGTCTGTTCTCTAACCATGCCATTAAGCCCCTCCTGAAGGGCATGGTTAAGCACTCTCCTCCCCAGCTCGATGGCAGAAAATCCATCACTTTTCTTAAGAGCCTTCTTTTAACCCAGAGGTCATCCCCCTTTTCTTCGTACCTTAAAGCACTCCTGTCAAGCGTTTTCTCTTGGCCTTCTACGAACTCCTTAGGGTAGGCGAGTTCACATCTCAGGGCGTCTTCAACCCGTCAGTAGATCTGATGCCCGACGACTTTGTTTTGTTCCCGATCACTTTGACCTCCACCTCAAACATTCCAAGGGCAAAGGCCCTGCCGACATCTCCATAGCCTGTCTCGGCGGCCCGTTTTGTCACTTCCTAGCCATGATTTAATTTGCTGACAAACGCCATAAGCTCCGCCCTTCATTGGCCCCTCGTTTCTCACTCCCGACGGCTCCCCCATGACTGCAGCATGGTTCATCAGATTCCTTAGGAAATCCCTGGCTCTAGCTGGCCTTTCCCCTCTCCAATACTCCGGACATTAGTTTCGGATTGGGGCAGCTACCTCCGCAGCTGTCCAGGGTGTTCCTGAGGCATCTCTCCAACAGCTCGGTCGCTGGTCTTCGGCAGCCTACTCCTCCTACATCCGTCCAGACCTTCAATCCGTGCACGCTGCTCAGCGCTCGCTCAGCTTATAGGTAAGCTCTCGCAACTACTGGTGGTGGAGTCCTTCAGCTCTAATTGTTGCGTCTCTCTCTCTCTCTGGCAGCACTATCTCTTTGGCAGAAAAAGGGGGCTTTCGATCTCTATGGCAAATCAAGTGAGCTCACTCTCCCCGTTCTCTCACTTCCCCTGCAGCCCAGGCGGGCTTAATCCACTGCAGCCAGACGGACTCACTCTCCCTTTCTCTATCTCCGCAGGGTGCCCAGGTGGGCTCACTCTCCCTTTCTCTCTCTCTCTCCGCAGGCAGCCCAGACGGGTTCTATCCACAGCAGCCAGGCGGGCTCACTCTCCCGTTCTCTCTCCTCAGGCAGCCCAGGCGGGCTCAATCTGCTGCAGCCCAGGCGGGCTCACTCTCACGTTCTCTCTCTCCTCAGGCAGCCCAGGCGGGCTGACTCTCCCTTTCTCTCTCTCTCCTCAGGCAGCCCAGGCGGGCTCAGTCTGCCGCAGCCCAGGCGGGCTCAATCTCCCTTTCTCTCTCTCCTCAGGCAGCCCAGGCGGGCTCAGTCTGCCGCAGCCCAGGCGGGCTCAATCTGCCGCAGCCCAGGCGGGCTCAATCTCCCTTTCTCTCTCTTCTCAGGCAGCCCAGGCGGGCTCAGTCTTCCGCAGCCCAGGCGGGCTCAATCTCCCTTTCTCTCTCTCCTCAGGCAGCCCAGGCGGGCTCAATCTGCCGCAGCCCAGGCGGGCTCAGAATACCGCAGCTCAGGCGGGCTCAATCTACCGCAGCCCAGGCGGGCTCACTCTCTCGTTCTTTCTCTCCTCAGGCAGCCCAGGCAGGCTCAGTCTACCGCAGCCCAGGCGGGCTCATTCTCCCGTTCTCTCTCTCCTCAGGCAGCCCAGGCGGGCTCAGAATGCCGCAGCCCAGGCGGGCTCAGAATACCGCAGCTCAGGCGGGCTCAATCTACCGCAGCCCAGGCGGGCTCACTCTCTCGTTCTTTCTCTCCTCAGGCAGCCCAGGCAGGCTCAGTCTACCGCAGCCCAGGCGGGCTCACTCTCCCGTTCTCTCTCTCCTCAGGCAGCCCAGGCGGGCTGACTCTCCCTTTCTCTCTCTCCTCAGGCAGCCCAGGCGGGCTCAATCTACTGCAGCCAGGCGGGCTCAATCTCCCTTTCTCTCTCTCCTCAGGCAGCCCAGGCGGGCTGACTCTCCCTTTCTCTCTCTCTCCGCAGGCAGCCCAGGCGGGCTCAATCCACGGCAGCCAGGCGGGCTCACTCTTACGTTCTCTCTCTCCTCAGGCAGCCCAGGCGGGCTCAGTCTGCCGCAGCCCAGGCGGGCTCAATCTCCCTTTCTCTCTCTCCTCAGGCAGCCCAGGCGGGCTCTGTCTGCCGCAGCCCAGGCGGGCTCTGTCTGCCGCAGCCCAGGCGGGCTCAATCTGCCGCAGCCCAGGCGGGCTCAATCTCCCTTTCTCTCTCTCCTCAGGCAGCCCAGGCGGGCTCTGTCTGCCGCAGCCCAGGCGGGCTCTGTCTGCCGCAGCCCAGGCGGGCTCAATCTGCCGCAGCCCAGGCGGGCTCAATCTCCCTTTCTCTCTCTCCTCAGGCAGCCCAGGCGGGCTCAGTCTGCCGCAGCCCAGGCGGGCTCAATCTCCCTTTCTCTCTCTCCTCAGGCAGCCCAGGCGGGCTCAATCTGCCGCAGCCCAGGCGGGCTCAATCTGCCGCAGCTCAGGCGGGCTCAATCTACCGCAGCCCAGGGGCTCACTCTCTCGTTCTTTCTCTCCTCAGGCAGCCCAGGCAGGCTCAGTCTACCGCAGCCCAGGCGGGCTCATTCTCCCGTTCTCTCTCTCCTCAGGCAGCCCAGGCGGGCTCAGAATGCCGCAGCCCAGGCGGGCTCAGAATACCGCAGCTCAGGCGGGCTCAATCTACCGCAGCCCAGGCGGGCTCACTCTCTCGTTCTTTCTCTCCTCAGGCAGCCCAGGCAGGCTCAGTCTACCGCAGCCCAGGCGGGCTCACTCTCCCGTTCTCTCTCTCCTCAGGCAGCCCAGGCGGGCTTTCTTCTTTTTTGGAGGGTGGGTAACCCTTCTCACAGGCTCCTTCCTCACCTTGCAGCCAGTCCCTCACCAGCTCGGCCCCGGCTCAGTTTTTGGGGGGAAGATATTCAGCATCTATCTCCCTATGCCGGACTTGCAAGCTCACAGCGGTTCAGCTTGCATGTCCTCCGACGGGATCCGAGCGCCAAAGAAATATTGACAATAAACCTTGCAATTGTCTCCTTATCTCTCCGTGTGAGTCTCTCCAGGTTGAAATGAAGGCTAGCCGCAAATTCAACATGGCAGACTCACCAGGTGTTGGCAATCGCTCATCAACCTCCAGGTGTTGGCAATCGCTCATCAACCATCCAGATCCACATATAAGGCGCTCCTGCATGGGGCTTTACCGTTTCATCGGCAAGCTGCATCCCACCACCTCCCCATCTCCACCCGATGTCTCGACATCTCCTTCCTTTGTATGACTCCGCCACCAGGTTCGGGTCCCAAGGGGGGAAGATATTCAGCATCTATCTCCCTATGCCGGACTTGCAAGCTCACAGCGGTTCAGCTTGCATGTCCTCCGCCGGGGCCCGAGCGCCAAAGAAATATTGACAATAAACCTTGCAATTGTCTCCCTTTCTCTCCGTGTGAGTCTCTCCAGGTTGAAATGTGTTTTAATGGTTAATTTTGTGATACAAACCCACCAACACATACGTTGTCTAGAGAGCGGCTGTCCAGAACAAATTACTGGGCCATCTTTTTGCCCCCGATGCCTGTTTACTGTCTGTGCTCACCACTGTGGTGGTAACTGTTACATTCATGTCTGAAAAAAGAGATCCAGTTTTAAACATGATTAAACATATTCATTGCTAAATTTATATAAAAAAGACCCAATGTTACATTTAACTTCATCCACTTTTTGAAGAACACTTGTACACTTATTCATCACAAATTTGAAGTGTAATAAAATCCAAAACTGAATTATTAGAGATATTTTTTTGATTTTACTCCAATAGAAATACCCATTGTGCTCTGCTGACATGATGTGATTTTGACTCATTTACCAACGCACTGTTTGATCATTAACCCACATCAGCATTTCTGCCTGCAGTACTAATGCCACCAGTGGTCCAAATGTGTCTCTACAGTTGCATTGTCTTCATCTCTGGTAAAGCAAAAATTTCTGGTTGTGTGCCAACACTATATCTTACTGTCTTACAGTTAAATGTATCTTACAGATACCAGAATTCTATGAAATACAGAGATATTTAACTGGTGGTAGGCATTACAGGGAACTCATGTTCATGCATTCATTCATATGTGAATGTCCCAAACTACAGTTTTAAATTTATAGTTCACAACAGCAGTTCGAACCACCCGATGAGGAAAAACCAAAGTAAGTACACAGCTGGTGAAAGAAGATGAGTATTAAGCTGCTGGCTGATTGGATGTGAAAACAGACAGCGGCTGGCAAAGGTTCAGTAATGATAAGTTAGTGCTGTTAACAGCTGGTTGTGTTGATTCCAAGTGGCTTAAACATCAGTTGATCTCGACTTAAGTTATCATAGTTTTTTTTTTAATAATGTTTCAAATACATACATACATACAAGTGAATTAGTCAAATCCCTGACCTACCTCATTCTAAAGTTGTTCAATAATCACAAGATTATTACTTTGGGACAAATTTTTCATTTTCTGTCAATTTTCGTGTAATCTATGACATCAACCACAAAAAGCTTTGTATGCAAACTAATCTGTTTTTATCCAAGAGTCCAGTTTGTAGACTTGTTAGGAACTGGTTAATCCTCTTTAACATAGCTGTAACTCCCTATGGCTGCCAACTGGTACAGCTGCTCATTATCAGAGGAACTGCTGAGCAACAGCAACACTCAAACTGGCCTGACATTTCTCAGAAGTATTAGAAAAACGCATTTAACTGTCCTTTACCGTGCACCCAAATGTATTTCAGGATGATAACTATTAAAAAGCTTTGATGAAACTGAATGTTTCAACACATTCAGTCAGATTTCTGTGCAGACTTTGTGGTATTATGATTAAAGTGGCAAGTCTTAACTGGTTTGCTGGCAAAGCAGCTTCACAGTGTACAGGCCAAAGTGCAGACTCAATGAAAACTTCCCCTTTCCCTCAAATGTAACACCTTTGGTTGAGGTCTTTCTCCTTTGGTCTTTGTGTTGTACTAACACAGGTCTACCCCTGTCATTTTGGTACAGTCCACAGAGCACCCGGCAGGTGTTCTGGCTCAGCCTGGGCCAAACTAATCAACGCATTCTGCAGGGGACCCGTCCACCTGCTGACAGACGACAGAAAGACCCTGCACACCTGAGTTCATCCAAGTGAACACGAGACACACACTCACACTCAGAGACATTTATGACTATGCAAACCGTGTCCTGTTTGTTTGTACAAATGCTTGCATGGGCACCAAATATCAAGGCACTGAGAGGGTTCTAAGGAATGATGAAATGTCCTCACATGTACCCAACTACAGAGGGTCGTTTGTGTTTCCCAGCTCTCTGTGTCATGCAACAGTGACATCTGTTCCTCAGTGGACCAGTTACCATGGCTACGGCCTTGCCCCAAAAATGACAGGAGTGGTGTTTGTGTGTCAGGTTTGATATTGAAAGTATTTCTTTAGAAAAATAAATGATACATACACACAAACAGTCAGTTTTCCATCAGGTCAGAAAACATTAGTTTGACTCAAGTGTCTCCCTAAAATCAACAAAAGTACTCTCAAATTCTTGTCCACACTTTCACGACACCTTTTAATTTTGACTTCTACAAAGTTCTTCACATAAAGTGATGGTATAAAGGAAAACTTGCTGGTAAGGGTTTGTTTTTAGCTGCAAAGACGACTCATTTCTTGCTGCACTTAAGTTTTCTTGCTCAGAGTTTATGACGTCTCTTCCTCCAACCACAAGTTGGGCTTTAAGGTCAAGGACTTAAAGCCTGTTACATGTCATGAACAAGATGGCATACATTTTTATTTATCTATTGATTTCCTTGATAATTTATTAATAATAGTATTTATTAATAATAATAATTAATAATAAATTCTTGCCGTGGCAGTGTCTGGAACCACCTTTTACACTGGTTTAAGTAGATAATATGAAGAGACAAATATTTGTAAATCATGATGAAAATGGCTTTGATACCTCAGGGCTGGTCAAGCAGGCTGTGCACAAGAAAGCATTAGAAAGTTTAGAAATGATTTTAGAATCATATCGCACTTGTAGTGACATGATGAGATGAAGATGTTTGAAGCAAATGCTAAAGTCTCAGTATGCTGTCAACATGCTGTCAGTGAAAATGTTTTGCAGGAACAAAGTTTTCCATGTTTGCCGGTAACATGATGCGTGTCATTTTTTTCACCTGAAATCCAGGAAAACACCAAAGTCCTGACAAAGATGTTGCTGCTGAGATGTTTCAGAATGAAACAAAGCTGACAGACACACTGCGAGCATGTTTAACTGTAAATGAATGTTTAGTGTTGCGTGTGTCCTGTAGATGGTCGCTGCTCTGAACCCAGATCATTGCTGAGTACATAAACACTTGGACCTGTTTACTTATTGAAGGGTGTATTAATTACATTATGGGCATCACATGTGAAACGAGGGATTTATATTGATCTGTTGTCTGTTAGCTGCTGATCAATTAATGAACCGCCTGGCTCTCAGGCCTCAGTATCTCCCTGACGACCTGCACAGCACTAAGAGATTCTAAATAAGCAAATCCTCTCCAGGCAGCAAAGAACCTGCAGGAATGCGTTTGAGGTTTAGTGTGTGTCTGTGTTTATGTTCAGCAGCAGCATAGTATGCATGTAAATAGGTGACAGTGTTTGTGACAGGCTGCATGGTGGGCTGGCTGCAGGATCATGAGCAGGCGGCCTTAGAGGAGAGAAAGTTGGCAGAGAAAACTGTCTCCCTCCTCTCAGGCACACTCACCCTTCTTTAAAACAGCTCAATAAACAATGAACAAAAACAAACAAAGAACCCTGAAATATTTTTTCCTACTTTCCTACTTACCCTGAATCTGTTATTGAATAAGGAACATACACCTTCAGGTCACGTTGCCTTACATTTAAATGGAAGAAATTCAGCAAATCTGCTGAGTAAAGAGCCATCGCACAGTCCAGAGAGCATTAGTACACAGACTGTTTCAGTGCAGCATGCTGACTGGGGTCCTGCTGGTTTGTCACCATGCTGAAACCTTCCGCAGAAGGATTGTTGAGTTGGAATTACATCCGCAGGGGACTGTGAGGTAGTTTCAACCAAAAAATTAATGCAGGCATGTCTGTGCATTCACTCATTCTGTCAGAGGTGAAGATGAAGGGTGAGTTGAAAGAGATGCTACAGAAAGAAGCAAAGAAATTCTCATCATCTCCACAGCCTCTCCTCTCCACTGCTCTCCTCTCCTCTCACCCTTCTCTTTTCTTTTTTCAACCCTCTCAATCTCTCTCACCCCCTGCCTTTTCCCCATAGACAAGAACCCAAGATAACCCTGCATCACCACATCAAAGAGGAGATGAGAGGAAGATGAATAGAGGGGGGAGAGGGGAGGTGCAGTGGGAAAAACTCATTGAGGCAGATCAACAAAGGTAGAGGTCAGAGGAAGAAGGGGGTGGTGAGGAGGTGGAGGAGAAGTGGTGAAGAAGATGTGAACAATGAAGTGGGAGTGAGATATATCTGAGATCTCAATTTATATGACTGTGTCTTTGTAACAGTCACACACACATACACAAAGCTTGCGTGTCCATATTATTTTTCTGCTTGAGAAATGAGTGAACAGTTAAATTAGCCCAAGCCATCAGGACTCCTCATCTGGGCTCTCCTCTCTTCCGATGCAGCTGCTATGAAAAGCAGTAACATCAAAGTCTCTGTATTCACTGAGTGTAGCACTTCTCTGATATGTGTGTGTGTGTGTGTGTGTGTGTGTGTGTGTGTGTGTGTGTGTGTGTGTGTGTGTGTGTGTGTGTGTGTGTGTGTGTGTGTGTATTCAGCTATACGATCACTCACCAGCCACTCTGACCCATGTTCCAGTGAGCAAGGAGAGACATAATGAAGCAATAGGCATTGGAGGATCTTTGCTCTCATGGGTTCTTTATACTTTAAAACTAATCATCTTAAAAGCACAATTTCATAATCTTGTGCCCATGGCTTAAACTGGTATTTTAAGATGTGAGGAGCCCAAGCTGAGTGCAGGTGTAACAACCTGAGAGAGATCAGAGCAGAGAAAAAAGACGAGTGCATGTCAGTTCTGCACTCAAAAAAAAACATGAGATGAGAGACGATGAAAGGTAAGATGACATTTGCTGGATGTGGGGTGGTGAGTGAGAGGTGGAGGCTGAAGATCAGAACAGGAGGGGTGGAGGACGGGGTGTCAGGACAGGAGAGAGATAATAGAGAAGAGGAAGAAAAATTAGATCATCTCTGACAAAACATATACAATCCACGAGGCTACAGTACATACCATGGAGCAAGCACAGAAACCACTCTGGCCATTCATTGATGAAAAAATAACGACACCCAGAAGACATGAAGTGCATTACCAGTCATAGAAATGAACTCATTGGTTTCTTGGCCACTTGGGGGTGCGACAACACGCTCTAGTTAACATTGACATCATCACCTGAGAGTTGATCAGATAAACTGTGAGGATAAAATTATTCAGAGTTCTGTCTTGACCATCTGACCAACGTCAACAGCTGTGAGACTGATGCCAAAGGAATACTTTCAATGATTCGCTTGTCGTAGTTTTGTGCTTTTAGGACCGCAGTTTGGAAACAAGTCCAGATTTCTTAGCAAACGCAATAATAACATGAACAAACTGAAAAATATGTCAAACTTTTGGAGATGAGGGGCAGGAAATGCTGTAAGTTTCTGCTCTTTTACACTAAATTTAGCCTTGGACACTGCTGTCCTGGGCCCCTTAACTGCTAATGCCGTGCACCTGTCACAGCACTGACTTTGGTGGAATTTCCTGATTGATTCAATAAACGTCTTGAAATAATTATCCAAGATGGCAGATCTCACACATCTCTGTCAAATCTCTGTGCTGATGCCAGATCCTTTGCCAGGACTCTTGCAAAAGAGATCTTTGAACTAAATCTGACTTTTTGCGTTGAATAAAGTGGGTAATAAAATGATTATTTACCAAAAGATATCAAACTTGTGCCTGATTCTACAACTGACAAAGCATCAAGGTAAACAACTTGATACATATATCACAATCTTATTGGTGTAAACATTAAGCCCCTCAGCAGCAGAATAACTTAAAACTGTACGATGGAAGGAGGTTGTGATAAACCATGAAGAGTTTTCAAAACAACTGAAAGAATCTGTTCAGGCCACATCCAGCAGGATTTTAACTTGTCCGCTGGTCAAAGTCAGCACTCAGGCAGCGAGTTCTGAATTAATTACAATGTCTAATTTAGAACTTTTATGGTAAGATAGCATACAGTGGTGTAGCTGATTTAAGAGACGAGGCTTCTGACTAGCTAAACTATGACCATTCTAGTCCAGTTTCTTTCTCTTAGCCTTTGGACCTGTAAATTTCAGTACTATAGGTTGCATTCTCCCTCAGCCTTCAAATCCAATTACTAACCATAATCCTATCCAGCCCTGTGGAACTGAGAATTAAAATGTCTTATTTTGGGGAGATTTTCTTCTGTTCCCTAAACTCCCTCAAGAGTGGAACCAAAACTAAAATGTGTTGGCAACCATATTCGTTCCAGTAGTCTGTCCAAGATTTCTCCCCCTTTCAAAACATCGAGCGAGGAACTTGGTTTGTGAAGGATTTGGTCATGGGAAGGACTGTTGCAGCTTCTTATGTTCACAGCTATTGTCACACTTGGAGGTCCAAGTCATGCACTCGGTTCCTGCCTTTGATGTGAGGCCCAGGAAAAGCCTTGGCAGTAAGTAGGTGTATCAATCAAGAGGATGTGTGTGTGTTTGTGCGTGTGTGTGTACAGCATAGAGAAGGTACTGATGTGGGTGAAACAATAGCAGGTTTGTTGCTTTTACACCCTTCTCCCCTTTAGCCTTGTGGTAGTGACGGAGAATGTGAGTTCTCACAGCTCCCACATACTTGCTCACTTCCACCGTCATGAACTGACACACACACACAAATGATTATATACACATACATCCTCTAATCTACCAAGACCATAAACCTAAATGAAACATGAAGAGGAAGAAGTCACTGTACATCCTTAGGTGTCACGGTGTGAAAAAATGAATTTAATAAGTGTGATGGTCAATGAGAGGGCATTATGGGAGGGTTTCTGAATCATGGTTAAACTTAAAAGAATGTACGGCAGCATTGCAAATGCAATCTTACTAGTGTTTTCTTAAAACATGTTTTCATCCAAATGCCATTGAATTAACCCACAATATGGGCACATCAACCAAATCCATACTTGCGTTTGTTGACATTTTTTGCACATGTATGTAAAATTTCAGTCCAGGACAGGAGATTTGTTTTGATTTCTTGTTTCTAAGAGAGGCAAACGACTAAACCTGATACACTGTGGAAAATCAATAGCAAGGGCAGAAAAAGGGTCCACACACTAAATTTGTGTTTAGATCCATGTTTGCCCATTCACTTTTTTTGCTTTCTCTGCTGGCTTGGGTAGCATGCGTGTTGGAGTTATACTTGGCAGCAGGATAAATGTGAGCATGAAGGACTTGAAGGTTGGGGGTAGAAAAGGCAGATGTTGGGATTAACTGGGTGGGGTGGATTTTCAGATGTTAAACTGAACATAAGGATTGAATGGTGCAGCTAAAAGGGGTTTTAGTTAGGGTTGTGCTTCAACATGTAATCTTGAATTTAGATTTGAACAAACTTGCAGATAAGGATTATGGGTGGTACTTCAGTGCTTTTGATTCTTAAGTGCTTAAGTGCTCAAATCACAACAAATGTCTGAAGGCCCTTCAAAAATACAATTACAATCCAACTCATTGTAATATTATAGCAATCCAATAAAAATATTCAAATTCCAATTAACCTTGTAGCACCCACAGTTGCAGATATGCAACAAGCTTTTTATTTATTTACATTATTTATTTACATTATATTTATATTTATATTTATATTTATATTTACATTACATTTTTTGATTTTTTAAATTTACATAAAATTTTCCATTCATGTGTAATATTTTTTTACATTACATTTTATGTGCCGACAGTTGTCACAGCAATCATTTTCTTCGGTCAGTGAATTACACTCTGCTTTGTGGTGGTCTGTTCTAGTTCGTTCTGGTCTCGTTTTGTGTGGTCTGCTTTGTCCACCTTTCACAGCGGTAATGGGAGCTCAGGTCTCCAAATTGTATTATTATGATTATTTTTTGCATTTTTTTATTAGCTTCATGTGCACATTTTTTATTTACATTACATTTTTATTTACATTACATTTTTTGCATTTTACATGTGCTTCACTTTTTCACAACAAAGATCTGTGAAATCTGTTTGATTTGTTGTTGAATGGAAAGTTTATGATGGTTGCGTTCCGCACTTTGTATTAATAATGTTCAATAAAGGTCTATTATATACATTTTATTGTGGTAGCAGCAGTTACTGGTGAACTTTCACTATACCTTTTTTGCCAAACGATCTGCAGAGAATGACTTGGTCTTGTGAACAAAATTAATCAGGAAAGCCCACAGTTGCAAATATGCAACATTGCCTAAAATGATCAAAAATAGCCCAATTCCAAAAATTCCAAAAATATTGGTTTATTCCCACCCAAAAAGATGCAAGAAGAGCCAAAATGATTTTTTTCAATGATTATTCATATGCTTGGGTGCTACAAGGTATGTTGCTTGGCTAAGGAAACCAACAGATTGCATCAAACTTTGTAATATAGCAACATTACAGCCAAAATAACTGGGAAACCTCTATTACAGCTGCAATCGATTAAAAGTACTCAATATGCGTACTTGTCTGTACTTGTTTTCACGTGTACTTCTGAAACGTCATCACGAAAGGACCAAGTACTGTCCCAATTCAAAGTATGCATCCAGACAAGTACCCTCCACATTCCCGGATGTGTACTTGCTCCGCCTATTTTATTCGGTCTGCTTCCGTGGTGACTTGTGTAGACTTCAGACAGTTTGCTATCCCAGAAAACAGTGCAGCACAGGCAAAAAAAAAAAAGCGGGTTAAGCGAAGATGGCAGAGGAGTTGACAAAAGTTAACAGGTAAGCCATTAGCCTGCTTCTCCTCCGCATCCCAGCTCGTCGCTCCCGTTTCTCCCTCCTTAGCCTCACCGCTTCCTCTTCAGCTTTAAAATAAAGATCTGCAAAAGCAGCTGAAAGCACAGCTTGGTTCATTTTCAATCTTTTATAGAAGTTTTGATTTTTCTTTGATGTTGAAATCACACACGGGCAGCGATGAACAGAAAAATCTAAAACAATCATTTTCGTTTACAGAGCTGACCCCCACGAAGCCCTATATAAATAACAATTACAAAATAGAATAATTGGAATTTTTTTAGCTGTGGACAAAAATAAATAAAATGAAATAAACTACCAACACATAATGTACTTTGAACACATATATCACCCTTGACTTCTATTCTTTTGTGCTGCTCGATCTGAGTTGTTCTCCCACTGAAAGAACCAAATGCTCCACCAAGTTCTTCCTGTACCAGCATGATAAAACCTCCACAAACTTGGTTCTCTCTGCTCATAGACAAAGCTGTGGACAACATTCCCAAAGAGCACATCCACAGTCTGCACACACCTCTTGTAGACTTCTTCGCTCTACATCCTTGAAACACCCGTACATTGCTGCAACTGTGAAGCGTCCTGATAACATTTTGACAGGTTGAAACAGGAGTTTTAAGATCTTTGATGACCGTCTTGTAGCCTTTGAAATTTGTTGTTCGGTAATAGTATTTCACATGCTCTCAGACAGCTAATTTTTCTTTGTCATTGTGAAAGAGATACTGGAAACAGTCCAGCCCTTTCTATGCTGTAAAGCAAGCTTTCATTGGTTAAGACTGAATGAGTGTCAATAATTCTGACCAGGGCTGTAAAAAAAGGAAAGATGAAAATACAAGTATGCATTCATAGCTGCCCAATGTGCAGCAAAAACAATCTGTCCTGAGAATAATGACTTACATCAAAGGAAACCAACACACATGGGGCAACAAGAGAAATAGGAAAAACAGGAATATTGCTGCTTTTGTTCTGAACCAGTAAACTGAATTTGTATCACAGTAAACAGTTATAGAGCAAAGGTAACATTTTTAAGGAGAAATACTCCTTGAAGACAAATTTTTTTGTGAGCAACTGGTTTCCATTACTTCTGAATGTTTGTGTGTGTGTGTGCGTGTGTGTTTTAGGTGTATAAGACCCACAATCCAAGGACAACAAGGGGGAATGTAAGACTGGAATGTTGGGTTCCACTTAATCATCTCCTGATGTTGGTGTAAACACGGAATCTGTGATCCAGGTCCATCCATCCATCCATCTATTATCTTCCGCTGGTCCGGGGATCGGGTCGCGGGGGCAGCAGCTTGAGCAAAGAGACCCAGACGTCCCTGTCCCCGGCCACTTCCTCCAGCTCTTCTGGGGGGACCCCGAGGCGATCGCCGGCCAGCCGAGAGACATAGTCTCTCCAACGTGTCCTGGGTCTTCCCCGGGGCCTCTTCCCAGTGGGACGGGCCCGGAACACCTCACCAGGGAGGCGTCCAGGAGGCATCCTAACCAGATGCCCGAGCCACCTCATCTGACTCCTCTCGATGCGGAGGATCAGCGGTTCTACTCCGAGCCCCTCCCGGATGACCGAGCTTCTCACCGTATCTCTAAGGGAGAGCTCAGACACCCTGCGGAGGAAACTCATTTCGGCCGCTTATATTCGCGATCTCGTTCTTTCGGTCACTACCCACAGCTTGTGACCATAGGTGAGGGTAGGAACATAGATTGACCGGTAAATCGAGAGCTTCGCCTTCTGGCTCAGCTCCTTCTTCACCACGACGGGCCAGTGCAGAGCCCGCATCACTGCAGACGCCGCACCGATCCGTCTGTCAATCTCCTGCTCCATTCGTCACTCACTCGTGAACAAGACCCCGAGATACTTGAACTCCTCCACTTGGGGAAGGATCTTATTCCCGACCCGGAGAGAGCATTCCACCCTTTTCCGGCCGAGGACCATGGTGCTGATTCTCATCCCAGCCGCTTCACACTCGGCTGCGAACCGCTCCAGTGAGAGCTGAAGGTCACGGCCCGACGACGCCAACAGAACCGCATCGTCCGCAAAAAGCAGAGACCTGATTCTGAGGTCGCCAAACCGGACCCCCTCAACGCCCTGGCTGCGCCTAGAAATTCTGTCCATAAAAATTATGAACAGAATCGGTGACAAAGGGCAGCCCTGATGGAGTCCAACCCTCACAGGAAACATGTCCGACTTACTGCCGGCAATGCGGACCAAACTCTGACACCGGTCATACAGAGACCGAACAGCCCATTTCAAGGAGTCCGGCACTCCATGCTCCCGGAGCACCCCCCACAAGAGTCCCCAAGGGACATGGTCGAACGCCTTCTCCAAGTCCACAAAACACATGTAGACCGGTTGGGCGAACTCCCATGCACCCTCCAAGATCCTGCTGAGGGTGTACAGCTGGTCCACTGTTCCACGGCCAGGACGAAAACCACACTGCACCTCCTGAATCCGAGATTCGACTATCCGGCGGATCCTCCTCTCCAGTACCCCCGAAAAGACCTTACATGGGAGGCTGAGGAGTGTGATCCCCCTATAGTTGGAACACACCCTCCGGTCCCCCTTTTTAAAGAGGGGGACCACCACCCCAATCTGCCAGTCCAGAGGCACTGCCCCCGATGTCCACGCGATGCTGCAGAGGCGTTTCAACCAAGACAGCCCCACAATATCCAGAGCCTTGAGGAACTCAGGACGGACCTCATCCACCCCCGGGGCCTTGCCACCGAGGAGTTTTTTGACCACCTCGGCAACCTCAGCCCCAGAAATGGGAGGCCCCACGTCCGAGCTCCCCAACTCTGCTTCCTCATCAGAAGGCGTGTCGGTAGGATTGAGGAGGCCCTCAAAGTATTCCCCCCACCGACTCACGACGTCCCTAGTTGAAGTCAGCAGAGCCCCGCCCTCACCATACACAGTGTTGACGGTGCACCGCTTTCCCCCCCTGAGCCGCCGGATGGTGGACCAGATTCTCCTCGAGGCCGTCCGGAAGTCATTCTCCATGGCCTCCCCGAACTCCTCCCAAGCCCGAGTTTTTGCCTCAGCAACCGCCGAGGCTGTGTTCTGCTTGGCCTGTCGGTACCCATCAGCTGCTTCCAGTGTCCCACTGGCCAAAAAGGCCCGATAGGACTCCTTCTTCAGCTTGACGGCTTCCCTCACCACTGGGGTCCACCAGCGGGTTCGGGGATTGCCGCCACGACAGGCACCGACCACCTTACGGCCACAGCTCTGGTCGGCCGCCTCAACAATGGAGGCACGGAACATGGCCCATTAGGGCTCAATAGCCGCTTTCGGACTGCAGGAACCTTTGGCAGTTCTAATAACCTTTTAATCCGCGGGGCCGTTTTCTCCCGTGTTCGGACATACAGAACTCGGGGCCTTAGTTCCTATAACTATTTAGCTCCTTCTCCGAGGTCGGGTCTTTTCATAGTTCTTATAGAACGAATCTAACGGAGATGTGTGATGGTCTGTAGCTACGCCCCATGTCATGCTATCACGGCTAAAATGTTTCCTCAGACACACACACAACCGGCGGGTGTTTAAAGGGGCACTAGGTAGCATTTTCACCTAAAATTATAGCCTTCAGGAGTTTACCAAAGGTTAAACAAGTCAATGGTAAGCGAATGAAGCCTGTCTCGCTCCCAACAGGGGTCTGTATGCTGAAAATCCCATATGTAACTTCGGCAGGAGCGACCCGCTTCTGAAGTGTCGTGATGCGCGAGAAGAGTCGTTTGTGTTTACGGCACTTAGCTAGGTACTGTATGCTAGCTGTAGTTGTAGGCTATGTGTTCGCTTGCGTTGAAGAGCCAACACCAAGCGTTTCCTATTCTGCCTTTCACAGACTGAATATGAAACGTTCGATGTTGGCACTTCCCATCTTTGTGAAATTTCTCCAAGCGTGATCTTGTTCATCTACCATAGTGATCTGACCTGCGTTTTAGATCGTAAAGAGACAGGTGATGATGGTGCTCTAATTCCTCCTGAGTTCGAGACGTAGCCTAGCTTCAGAAATACACGGACTGACCTGATTAGAATAAGAATAGCGTTTTGATCCGAACAAGAATTGTTATCTACAAATGAAAATTGATTCATTTGTGATTGTAATCGGAATAGTGTAGAGCTAGTCTGCGTTTATTGCGGCGTGTATGTTGGTAGTGCCTGCGCACATCTGTCTCAGATGTAACTTTTGTAAGTGTCTGCTAATACAAAGGAATCACTCCACAAATACACCATGATGAGGGAAGAATCCCATTCAAGATCAGCAACAGTCCATCCATACATCCATTATGTGCCGCTTGTCCGGGGATCGGGTCGCGGGGACAGCAGCCTGAGCAGAGAAACCCAGACGAGCTGTCCCCGGCCACTTCCTCCAGCAACAGGATTATAGCATATTATCTTGAGTTCTCTCTTCAGAAAATCTCTGATTATAGTATCTTACGTGGGCAGTCTACGCTTGTGAATCAGATGACCTAACTGTACTGACTAAATAACACAACGGCAGCATTCGCCACGATGTTTAGTTAGTGGGTGTGTACAGGTGGGGATTTTTACGACAGTGTAGAATTTCAGTTTGACCAATAGAGATCGCTATACTGCCACTAAACTACCTTGTATCCCTTTAATAAGTTAAACTTACACGTTGTCTCCTTTGTCTGCAGCGCTCTGCTCTCCTTTCTTCCTTCATGAAATGAAAAAGTATCCTCTCCTGACTCTCTCTGTGTGCTCTTCCAGCCTCGATATTAGACGTGATCGTCCAGGATTAATATCACCATCATGCAGACCATAAACACGGTGGCCTGCCCGCTTTCCATATTAGCTTCTTGGTGGTGTTTTTTCTACTCTCATTACTTTTACCGTTCTGTTTTGTTGTTGAATGTGGCGCTAAACGGCTAACGGCTAACACGTCACTGAAGCAGACGGCTGCGCGCGGCGCATCAGTCCAGACCTGGTCCCGACTCATGTGCGAATGCAGACTGAAACAGTTCCGCTGGGGAAGGATAGTTATCAGAACGAAATTCGAGGAGGGTAGTTCTGATAACTACTTTCTTAGAACGGTCTGTCCGAAAGCGGCTATTGTTTCCCAAACCCCTCCGGGACATGGTTGAAGCTCTGCCGGAGGTGGGAGTTGAAACTCCTCCTTACAGGGGATTCCGCCAGACCCTCACAATACGTTTGGGCCTGCCAGGTCTGACCGGCTTCCTCCCCCACCAGCGGAGCCAACTCACCACCAGGTGGTGATCAGTTGACAGCTCCACCCCTCTCTTCACCCGAGTGTCCAGGACATGCGGCCGCAAGTCCGACGATACAACCACAAAGTCGATCATCGAGCTGCAGATCGGGGGGGCCATTCCTCCCAATCACGCCCCTCCAGGTCTCACTGTCATTGTGATCCAGGTATGTAGTGTAAAAGGAAACTGCCTACAAAGCCCACCACCACCCAAATGACTGTCCTCATTTTTGTTTCGGACAAAATGTTTAAACTAATGCCCCCACCATTCCTCTGTTATTTTGTTTTGTTGAATCATTTGATTTTCACAACATTTCAATGGACGAATACACTTCAAATGACCCTACCGATTTATTGGCCTTTGTTTTAGAATATTTTTAAGTTATGGATCTCCTCCCATCTCCACCACCTCTTTTAGCATTTGCAGCACAGTCTTGAAAAGTTTTGCCGTCCAACATCTTGTCACTCACATATCCCCTCTCTGCCTCACTCATCGTACTCGTAATGTAGTCACACTGATTGCATTCTCCCACTAATCTAATTATTCCCTCTTTCAGCCCCCCTGAGACTTTGGGTGGATTCATGTCACATCCATTTCATTGACCCTCCCCATAGACCTCCCTCCATCCATGTGACAGCAGATAACTTTGGATTGAAAACATCTATAAGCTTTGCTTTTCTTACATACTCAAAACAAACTTGAGCTAGACTGGTGGATTTTTGTGATGTGCACCAATATGACAACTTTTTTACCCAAACAGCAGATTCCCTTTCTCGTATGGTTATTTTCACCACTGCAAATGTAATTAGTGACTGCTGCAATGCAACACTAACTTGTTCTGGATTAGGTTTCTACAACCATCTGATCCATTTGACCAGACGTGAAGCTCACAAAAACAAGGGCCCTGCGAAGGAAACTGATAAATATCATTGTTAGGAACGTCAGATCCCGTGGTGCATTGCTAATCTATGTGTTAAAATGATCAGTGGCTCTTCGGGTCATATGGGTCAAAGGTTGCTGACTGGTCTTGTTCAGGATCAGTGCTCCTTTGAGCTGCAGAGACGAACGAGACAAAACAAGCTTTTCTCTTTTTCGTTTGAAAAACAAAAGCATAAAATCGAACAGCATCTCCCAGACACAGAGAATCAATCTCTTTTTAAGGCCAGAGATTAAGAATGAT
This sequence comes from Odontesthes bonariensis, assembly GCF_027942865.1. Taxonomy (NCBI): domain Eukaryota; kingdom Metazoa; phylum Chordata; class Actinopteri; order Atheriniformes; family Atherinopsidae; genus Odontesthes; species Odontesthes bonariensis. The sequence continues at coordinate 31,311,288 of NC_134514.1, forward strand.
TATTTGGAAGAACACCAGCCTTCTTGTTTTTCGTTATCTGAAATCTATGGATGAAAAAAACAAAAATTCAATAGTTCTCAAATAGAAAAAGAAAAAGCACTTTTCCTTGAAAGAAAGTGAGATGCAGTAGCTGCCTGTCGTGAATATCCACTACACAAAAACTCTACTGCTGGAGGTAAGTGAAGGAAGACTCGGCTCTGCTCCAACAGCAGTCAGTATGTGAAGCTCATTATTCTGTCACACTCATCACACTCCTTTCCTTCATTTCAAACAGAAGTCACCTGAAGTCAGATCCACAAGAGAGTGTAAACAAGGATGGATTGATCCCTAAAAGCTCTCTATTTCTTCTTTTGGAAATGACTGACTGTAGATGAGTCACAAACATGGATCTTCCCTCTCAGCAGGGGGGATATTGGTGTTCATGATGGAGTGTGACTGAGCATGTTGTGAACAGATGAAGGTTGCTGAAATAAATAAAGCTGTGTTATTAGTGTTGTGCAGTCAAACCACTTAAGATGCTCAGCATCCGATGCATCAGCATGGATATGTAAGCACCAAATGATGCTTTATGTGAAGCTTTAAATCAGGACATGTAATTACTAACTGGGTAGAGTACAAGTGAAAGACGAATTGTTGGTTATTTCCACTTGTGCCTACTGTCACATGAGTTGTTATCAGTTTATGTGAACCAAACAAGCCTCAATGTATCAATGTTCAAAACAACCAAAGTTTTATCTTATGCTATCTTCCTTCATTGTTTGAATATTTTTGCTAAATTTCAGTTTCCAGGTAAGTGTATTTTTGGGTGTTTATGTGTACATTTGCTCATAGTTGGGTGCGTGCCCATCAAATGCCACAGGTAGCTGTTTGCTCAGTGGAGTGTGTGTTAGCTACACCTGTTCTACCCTTAGGGAGGCGCAGTTCACGTCCAGCTGGCAGAGCAGAGCCGGGACAGAGGATTGGACAGATTGGATAAGCAGTGGGACATCAGGACGAACAGAAGACGTGGCTGAAGGTGAAGGCAAAAATAGAGGAAATAGGAAAAATATAGAATACGGAACAATATGAAGAAGGTTGATGACAGATTACCCAGCAGGCTTGGTCAAAATGCTGAGGAAGGACTTAAATGTACGATAAAGCTTGCAGTTCAAACTTTTAGAAACATCCTTTAAACTGGTGGAAATACATTTTGATATCACATAATATCTACTGCAGTTCTCTGCAAGTCATGACATGAAATTCTCATGACTAAAAATAAAAGCTGTCCACATCAAGTGTAAACTCATCTGCGAATAAACTAACGTTGAAACAACATTGTCAGTATCTATGCGTACAACCTATATCCTGGAGCAATGTTTTAAAAGAGCTGTAAGGTCAGAGTAGTTTTTAATGTGCACATACTAAAATTAAAGATGAGATCAGGTGTACAATCATCTAGAATACAGTTTTTAGTTCCAGTTGTTTTCACCTAGCCTGAGAAAGTCAGGATTATTTAGGATGAAGGATACAAGAACTGCACACAATTCATTTTAATTTTTGTTATTTAAAAAGCATCAAAATTACAACAAATTTCATCTCAAGGCACTTGAAAGATAAAAATTCAATACGAGTCAATTATAATCCAATTCATTGAGATACAATCATAATCCAATCAAATCCAATTAATTAAATTCCAAATTAGTCCAATTCATACATACAGAGCCAATTCACAGAGCTAAGGAAACCAACAGTTAGCATCTTTTCTTCAATCCAATCCTTGTCCTGAGTGGGCATGAGGCCACAGAGGAAAGAATAAACTCCCCTTTAACAGGAAGAAACCCTCCATCAGAACCAGAACCAGGAAAGGTGGCCACATGCCTTTACCAGCTGGGGGTTGTGAGGAGAAAAAGAGGGGACAACAAACACCATAACACCAGGCCAGGAATACCTTCCGAGAAAGAGAGACACAAGTTAATGACCACAATAATGTCAGATTAGGGATGCGTGAGACTGAGGTAGAAAGAGGGAGCAGCTTCAAATACCTTGGTGTCACTCTCTCACAGGACCTTTCCTGGTCACTTTAAGTCAACAACTACGTGAAGAAGGCCAGACAACATCTCTACTACCTCAGAAGCCTGAGGCACTTCAAGCTCCTGCTTTTGGTGCTCAGGAACTTTTACACCTGTACAATAGAGAGCATCTTATGTGGGAACATCACAGCCTGGAAGGGAAGCTGCACAAAGCAGGGCATTGCAGCCCTGAGAAGGGTAGTCCACTCAGCTGAGCAGATTACCAGAACCACCACATCAAACGATGCAGGTCGCGCCCTGTGAGGATCCTGCAACAGCCAAGTCACTCTGGGCACTCCACTTTTCCTTGCTGCCATCAGGCTGATGTTACATAGCCTGAAAGCAAAGACTGAAAGGATGAAAAAGAGTTTCTTTCCACAAACCATCTGTCTGTTGAACTCTGGACTGTAAATACTGTATTATTTAAAAAACAACAACAACTGTACTACTCCTCTGGGAGTTGCATCAATTTCTTAACGCACCTTTTTCTTTTCTAATGCACATTTTGTTTTCTTCTTGTAAATGCACTTTTTATCATAAATGCACAGCATTTTCTTGTATATTTCTTATATTTATTTTCTTGGTTTGTATCTGTTTTTCAAAGGGAGGCTGCACGGTGGTGTGGTGGTTAGCACCATCTCCTCACAGCAAGAAGGTTCCAGGTTCAACTCCCAGCTGGGGCCTTTCTGTGTGGAGTTTGCATGTTCTCCCTGTGTATGCGTGGGGCTCTGGGTACTCCAGCTTCCTCCCACTGTCCAAAAACATGCATATTAGATTAATTGGTGACCGATAATACCCCAATCACCACTGGGATAGGCTCCAGCTCCCTACCCACTGACAATGGATTCAGCAGGTATAGAAAATGGATGGATGTTTTTCAAAGGGGTACAGGCCCAAAAGGACATTTCACTGCACATTGTACCATGTATGCCTCCTCTTCTCAATCACCACTTTATTGTCCTGGATGATCAAGAGTTCTGAGCCAGTGTTTCCATTGAATTCAAATTATTCTTAAAGGTACAAACCGTCACTCAGATTTTGGGTGAACCACCTTCTGGCTGTGAAGTGACAAGGCAGTGCACCACCTTGCTATCCAATACCTGCTTCTTGGAAAGTAGCCGTGCTAATAAACCCAAATCAAAGCCTCTTAAAAGAACTTAGGATCCTCCCTGCTGTGACTCAGTGGTTTGCTCCATCATCTGCCAATACCTAATTAAATAATTAATAAATAATCGTCTCATAAAAAAACAGAATTGTGTATTTTTTTTCCTAAATTTTAAATATTTTATATCATGGAGAAAGTAAAATTCAGCATTGGAATAAAATAAATTTTAAGATGGATTGTGGAACCTTTCTTTCCTTTCTTAATTATCCAACTTTGCACTGGACAACTCTTGACTTTTCTTACAATATGCTGTGTGTTTTGCTGTATGTTATCTCAAACCCACCCCAGTTTCTAAATCTATTTACAGTATCTGTATCTGTGGACAAATTTGATACAAGCATGTTGTCAGTTATGATTTTGTGCATCTCTACTTTCTTCTCTACAGTTGTGTTCTTCCTTTATTTGGATCCAATGAAAGGGAACTCAGAACAGCTTCATGTGTGCTGCGGCAGGGTCTGCGAAATGTGACAGTGGTTTTGGACCCACAGGAAGGCTGGATAGATGAGAACGAAAACCAGACATGCTCATGAGAGAAGCTTGGATAGTCTGGGGAGGAAACTCTATGGGGCACTTTGAGAGGTATACTCATTTAAAAAGAATACCAGCTATGTTTTGTTTTTTGGTAGATTAAGACCTGCTGCTTTGGCACAGCACACACACTCTCTCACAGACACACATGCTCTGACTTAGTCACACCATGTTTCCACAATGCGTATGGTATGCATTGGTTCTGCTGCTGGCTTTTGTTAACAGAGCTAACTGGTTCTTGTTGTGTATGTCTGAGTCCCACAAGTTCTCAGACTCTGAATGAAAGGCAGTCTCTATCTCCTCTGTCTCTTCGCCCCTCTGTTTTCCCCTGTCTTCATGACTCGGTCTCCCTGTGGCCCTTTGACCTGTTTTACTATGTCGGCTGTCACAAGCGTGTGCTCCTGTCACGCGTGTTTAGGTAAGTGTGGAACGATAGGCCAAGGGTTATTTACATTCACTGCCGTCCACTACTTTGGCTGGATGTTAAAGACAAAGAATCAATGCATGTGTGTCCCAATTAAGTTTGGCCTTGCTGTTTTCCTTCAGTCTTAAAATTAAACTGGGATTTAGATTTTCTACAGAATTGATGTTATCTCAGTTCAAAATAAACAAAGTGAAATCAATAAAGCAAAGAACAAAACCCACTACAATGACTTTATCCGTAATCAGCACTAAGTGACAAAAAACAACTTAGAATTAAGGCATAAATTTGGATCATAAATCAATATTATGATTATGATCGTGGCCATCATGGGAGGGCTGTTGCTAAGGGAGTATGGCGGTTGTCTACTGTATATCTCTGACTCTGGGACAGTTATATTCATTGAATGACAAACGTAATCTCAAGGCACTCTAGCGATTCAGCTCAATTCAATTCAATCTAATTACAGTAAAACCCAAATGAGTCTAATTCATGTAATGCCAAAGGTCCAAAATCTGTCAAGAAAAACAATAAACAACAATGACATAGTGGAATTAAAATCAATGTTTTTCATCAAGGTTCATGAGATCAGGTATGGTAGAGATGTAAACGTGTTAGGTTGGGATGTCTCATGACGCCTTTCCAGCTTGTAATCGTTATTGTTATTTCTGATAAGTGTACACCTCATCTTGTTACCAGTCTTTTCCTTTCTCTTTGCTGTTGGATGATTGACACTCACTTTGTTTCTGGATTCTGCCCTTTACCAAGCCCTTATCTGTGAAGTTTACCTTACTGACTGATTAACTGCTTTATCAATAATCCTGCCTGTTGGATTTCACTTCAAGTCTGTACTGATCCATGCAATTAAGTCTCTTCCTAGTAAATAATCACATTATTCGGTCCACATTGTATGGTACCTTTCACCCTCTACAACTTCTTCATGTGCTTTTGAACATGTGATGTTGCAGCTGTGACAGTTTCACATCATGAAAAAAGTAGGCATGTTCTAAGAGGCAGTCACAGGTATGTAACAAATTTGAAGTCCAGAAGGTGTGATAATTTTACAATTTTTTTTTTAGTCCTTCAGGGTGAAACTGCCTTTTCCCCCCATCTGAAAAAAATCTAAATTATTCAGAAGTGTCATTACTCTGCAGTCATTCCAGTGGCCAATAAGGGGTTGATGTCATTGTTACTAAAAGAAGTGCATGAGAAAATTACCCAGCTTCCCAAAATTAGTAAACTTCCTGTTAACCAGTTGGTGGCTGTGCACAACACTCATATTCTATTGTAAAAGGTTAGGTAACTGTAACCAATTTATATTAAATACGAATGTTTAAGAAACACTGTCACATATATTAATATCTACTGTAATATCTGCTGAAATAATTACAAGAACCTAATTTTTTTAAACTGTATGGTTCTATGCTGGGGTGGCCAGCTAAGTAGATAGATAAATGTTAAATAAATGTTATTTTTATAGTCTAGTTCAACACTCAAAGCACTTTTACACTACAAGTCACATTCACCATTTCACACACACACACACACACACACACATACTCATACAACACATCTTAGTCTATACGGGTTTAGGCTACACAGTGCTTTTTTTTCGCCATCACACACATTTATACTCTGATTGATGCTTCTGAAGTAACGTGGGGTTCAGTGTCTTGCCAAAGGACACCTTGATATGTCGTAGTGCGGAGCCAGGGAAAGCAGTTTTGATCCTTAGGGATGCCAGAGGGTCAGTGGTTTGAACCCCAACATGTCCATGTGTTAAACCCCACCTTTCCCCACATTTCTTCAGATAGGCTTAATGGTGTGTGATTGAGGAAGAGACAAAGGTTGAAAAGGCAGACAGATAAACAAGATTCCCATTTTGTGTTTTAAGCTAAATCAGCCTCTGAGGAAATCCAAAATGTCCAACTGTGGACTTTCAGTTTAGTTTTCATCCGTTTGTTATGTTTTTTTCTACCTGTAATTCTATTTTTTTATTTTTCAAGCTTGATAAATATGCCCGTCTCTCGTGTTTCCTTTACAAGGTGAATTAGTGTGGAAAACTATGACGCCATACACATAGATACACACACACATAAAGGATCCATAAGCTGATTATTTGCTGAAATTACTTGTCTTAATTCTGAAATTCATCAAGTTCAGAAAGCCACTAACACATGCAGATACGCAAACATCCACATCTTGTCCACATTAGGACAGAAATTCCTTGTCCTCATTGACAAGGGTGAGGTCAACATATAGAGTGTGTGTGCATGTGTCTTGATGTGTCCCCCCTGGTGTCTCCTTTCACTGGGAGATTAAGTTTCAGCCATCACTGAGGACTGCTAATTGATGTCACAACCTGCTAACTGTGTCAGCACCAATTTACCACAGACACACACACACACACACACACACACACACACACACACACACACTCACTCTCTCTCTTAAAGTTTTATGTACACATTAGTACATGCACACACAGCCACACAGAAGGTGATTCACAAGCAAACAGTATCAGCTCACACACTCTTCCTCTTTCATCCGTCACAGTTAATGTTATACTTGTAGATTTTTCTTTTTTCCCTCTCTTCCTGTCACTCTATCCGCACTCTTTGCCCTGTCCTTCTTCACCTCACTGTCACCACCAATTTGGCAGCTCTTTCTTTCATACCTAGTCCTGTCCCCGTCTCCCCCCCATCTCACTTTGGCACCACCTTTTGTCCCTTTGCTCTCACTAGTTCACTCTTTTTTTTTTTATCTTTCTCCATATCCAGCTGAAAATGATTCACTACACCATCCCTGTGTTCCCTTTTTTCTTCATTGCTGTATCTGTTTACTTTAATCGGCAGTAGCTCACGAAGAAGAGCTCTCGTCTGCTAATCAGAAGGTCGGTAGTTTGATCCCAGCCAGGCGGCACGCTTTGCAGGCACATTTTGTCCTGCTCTGTTGCCAATCCTGCAATTTATAAAAGTGAAATATTCCTAATTACATTAAAAAAGTAAAACAATTTGAGAGTAAAGGTGCTCTAAGTGTGATCTGTCAAGAAGAAGGAACAAAGACAACCCAAAGTCAGCCGGAGGAATAGATAAGGACAAAAAGGTGTCCGAAGCAAGCTCAGATATCGAGAGCAGGTAGTACTGAAACTACTGAATACATGGAAAACCCTTCTACATCAGATATCATGAAGGCTATAATGACAATAAAACAAGACATTCACATAAGAATGAAAAAATGCAGGACAGCGCATCTCCAGCATCTAGCTGAGGACACGAGCAACAGGTTGCAGACCGTAACAGACAATCTTGAGAAGAAGGTCAAACTTTTAGCAAACAAAGTGGACGACCTGAAATGGCCACCGTAATGATGTGCACATACTGAGAATACCAGTGAAAGAAGAAAGATCCAACCCTTGCACATACTCGTAGAAGTGGTTTGCTGATAATTTGATGAATTAAATTGATATTAATTTTATGATTAATACATCACAGACTTCTGCCACAACTAGGTGATAAGAGACACAGACACATTCTCTGTGTGAGAGAATACGGTCCGTGCTATAATATCGAATATGGTTAATGTATGGTACAAAGTAAAGAAATGTATGAAAATAATAAACTCCCTGTCACAATTTATCCCAATTTGTGGTGATGTCTAACTTAAACCAGGCAAGTTGGATGGTTCAAACTGTGGGCAAAGAAGGGTCTAAGTAAGTTATCTGACCTTTATAAGGAAGATGTTTTAATGTCTTTTGTAGAATTCTCTCATAATATCCCAAATAAACACTTGAATATCTGCAATTCACAAGCAGATGATATATGTTCTATGGAAAATAAGTCGTTAGAAATTCCTGCACTTACACTTTTAGCGGAAGTCATCACTAACAAACGTAAAGGTGGAGGTTGGATCTCATGAACCTATCTGGCATCTGTTTCTGATGAGACGTCAGCACCCAAACTCGATGCATGGAGGGCGGAATTAAAAACGGACATTTTAAACAACGAATGCATTGCAGCCTGTAAGAAAGCACAATCCCAAACCAAACACCCAACACTAATTTAAAATTACTCCAATATAATTGGCTGATTCAGATTTACATAACCCACATCAAGCTTCATAAATACAACAATGACATTCCTGACACGTTTCAAATGCAACGAAGCGAAAGGAGCATTCGTGCACCGTGTTTGGGAATGTGACATGATTAAGAAATTCGATGGATAAAATTATGATGATTCTGTCTATAAAAATTCCACTCAACCCCATTATGACTCTGTTACATTTGCATTCACCAGACCTTAACCTTAGTACTCATTTATTAACTTTGCCATGTTACAGGCAAAGCATCTGATAGCTCTGAATTTGAAAGAAAAAGTCGTGGTGCCTACAATAGGACCTTGTCCTCGGATGTGTACGAAGGAATTTGGAAACCGTTCAGGGACTTTAGAAAAAAGAAAGACATAGCAGAGCTTCTACAGTTGGAGAATTCAGATTAGACTTTTTATATTGTCATCTTATTGTCGTTTTCAATTTCTTTATTTTTGCTAAGGCACCCACCATTGATTTGTGTGTTGTATGAACATTGTATTATGACTTACAATTTTATGCTATGAGCATTAGCAAGAGAACGACTGTATATGTGTGTGTGTGTCATGACTAATTAATAAAAAACATTGTAAAAAAAACCAAAAATAAATGTGCTTGTATAAGACACTGAACCCCACGTGTGCGAATGCAGCTTGTAGTGTAAAAGCACTTTGAGCCCTCAACACTCAAAATGTGTTATATAAGTATGGCACATTTACCATTAAATCAGCTTCTCCCCCTGATCCACTCTAACAGGGCCTCCTTCTTGACACCATCAAATCTGCAACATGAAGAGAAACTTCACAGATTTTAATGATCAAGTTTGATTTGTCAAAAGAGGTACAGTTCAGTGTTACTCTGGGAAACTTTGTCAAATCTAAGCGGGATTTATATCATCAGGGTTGCCATAGTTTATGCTTGGGGGATAAAAAAGGTAGGTTGGTACTTGGTATACAGTCATAAATAGCCAGAAGATGAAAACCGTTGTAATAATGCTCATGAACCCAGACTGTTTTAATTAGTATTTCAGTATACAGGTTTTTTTTCTTGTCTGTTTCAGATGTCATGAAAAATAAAAATTAAGCCTTTCAACATGCTGCAGCCTAATCCTTTCCTTATTGTAATCCATGGTTAAAGTGGTGATCAGAAAAAAAACGGACTGAAGACAAATACTGGTGAGTATGGGAAGTGTGTGTGTGTGTGTGTGTGTGTGTGTGTGCTCCTGTCATTAGTCCTAATGACAGACAACGTCCTCCCATTTCCACCTTCCCCTCCCTCCTTCCCTTATTGACCCTCCTGTCAGCAACTTGTCACCATGACTTCCTCATGTCATCGACAGCAGGAGTTTATCTTGCTGGGCAATCATCCCTTTGATGAACCTTATGCCTTATCTACGATACTGTACCAAGCAGGCAGGTAAGTTGAGTGTGTGTGTCTGTAAGTGTATTCTCATGTTTCTGTCTTTAAAATGGCCTTGCAGGATAGACGATTATTTCTGCTCCTCACTTCAGCAGATTAGATTTCAGGCAGCATTTGACTTTACATTTGATAGAAAGGTTTTCTACAACATTTAAATGTTTGAAGTAAAAAAGTTCTATTGTAGTGATAAGTTCAGGTATTTGCTCGATTAGTTATCTACCATCTGCAAGGCAAGATTCTCTTCAGAGATGTAAAAGTTCTTTAAAGTCGCACAGTCCACAAAGGAAAGACCACCTAAAGTTCTGAGTGAGCAAAACTCCGACGCATCACCTCTTTTTACAAGGTAAAAGGCTGAAACTGCAAATAGTAAAACATAACATACATAATGTTTGCTCATCTGGAGGAGGACTGCTTTTAAATCTATAGATTCATTGAAGAAATATGTTGGTTTAAAGAGTCAGAGTATCTTATTTTGTTAGGCAAGATGTAGAAATAGGCCCAGTTTTTCCATTTGTTACCATAGTGTGATGGTTTACCGTGGAATTAGCTTTTGATTTATTCTGGAGCCAGTCGGGTCTCTCCTCTGACATTTGAGATTTTAATTTGGCTGGCTTTTATCATTAGCATTTGTTCTATATTTCCAATACAGGACAAACAGACAAAAAAGGATACAATTCAGAAAAATAAAAGATACCACACTGAGAAAAAGATTAAATGTTCGGTTTCAGTGAAGAAATCTCTAAACAAAGAAACTTACATATCCCGCACTCACTGATCTGATGACAGACTTCATCAACTTTGTAAAACAGACCCAGTTTTGTACGTATTCCTTTTTTTTCTTAACGGTGAGGAGAGCTGGCTTCCACAACAGCTGAGAAGTAGAAATCCAGAGGGAAGAGAGCAGACTGTGTGTATGTTGGGCTGCACGGTGGTGTGGTGGTTAGCACAGTTGCCTCACAGTGAGAGGGTCCCAGCTTCAACTCCCGGCTGGGGCCTTTCTGTGTGGAGTTTGCATGTTCTCCCCGTGTATGCGTGGGTTCTCGTCCAAAAACATGCACGTTAGGTTAATTGGTGTCTCTAAAATTGTCCCTAGGAGTGAATGGGAGCGTGTGTGTTTGTTTGTCTCATTTGTCTCTTTGTGAGACTTGTACCCCGCCTCTCGCCCGATGACCACTGGGATAGGCTCCAGCCTCCCCGCGACCCGACCAACGGATCCTCAGAAAATAGATGGATGGATGTGTGTGTGTGTGTGTTGCTACGGTGATGATCCTCACTTAGAGTTTCAACCGAAGGATTGAGTGTTAACGACCTGTCCGGGTTCCTTCCTCTTCACTTTCAAGGAAATGAATAAATGGTAGCAATATGGATGTAGCTTAAAAGGTGGCACCAACCAGGAGAAAATCTAGGAATGTGCTGCATATGTGCACGTGGAAGGACTGTGCAATTTAAAGTGTCGACAAGTGAAAAACAATGTATTTCTTCTGATTGTCACAATAGAACATCATTACAGACGTATGATAATGTAAATTAGGTAACTATTAGATACACTAATCTAAACTTTAACAATATCATTTTTTGGGAAAATGACTTTTTAACAATGCGGCCCTTTTTACACTCTCAGTAGAAGTAAACAGAAACAAGAGAAAGGTTAGGATGTATTACAAGGAGAAAAGAGTGATGAAGGGTAGAGTGGGGAAGGAGAGGTAGTTGGAGAATGACAGATGGGGCTGAAGAAGAGGTCTGCTGGGTTCAGCACTGCGGCAGAGCTCAGCATATGACAGCTTTACGCTGACTTCTCTGTGTGTGTGTCCTGGTGCTCTTATACCTGGGTGTGCGTGTGTTGGACTGTGTGTTCTGGCTACAAAGGTGTAGCCAGGACAATGTGTGTGATATGTGTGTTCTTGCTCATGTTCGTGCTGTGGCAGGGTGCCAGTGTTTACCTTGTCTGTGTGCTGGAGGGATGGTTCTTCCACCTGTTATCCCTCCATTCTTTTCTCTTTCCTCACCTGCTCCTGTCATGCTTCTCTATATCGACTCAGCCTGAATGTGTTTGTTTTAGCGCTGGCACATATTGGTTTAGCACTCATCTATTTTAAACGCACAGACATTTCTTTCCACACCACCTACTGCATTAATTTGCTCACTAATTCTTGTTTTCTGACACATTTGCACTCTAATTTCCAGAAATATGCAATGCCTTGGCAAGCATTATAAATAGACTACAGTCAGTGGATATGGCTGCTGTAGTTCACACCAGTTTCTTCTTTAGGCCTCTTGCTGTAGTTTTGCTCCAGATTAACACCCGCCCACCCCCCAGCTTGGAGTCCGTCCAACTCCTTTGGAGCATCCTCCTCCTCATGCTCGTGGTAACTTCTCTACTTCAGCTTTCTCTGGCTCTGTCTGTGATGCACAGAGCTGATGTGAGAGGTCCTGAGGACCAGGTGTGCTGGAGCTGGCGTCAACTGGTTCGCCTGCTACGCTACCTTTGTCTCTCCTGCTGTTATTCTGGCACCGGTTTAAGCACATTTTGTTCCATTGTTCACTCCATTAATAAGGTTTTATGCTTAGCTGCTTTGTCCGGCTGCCACGATTTACGAAACGATTTGGAACAGATTTTGTGGGTAATTAGCGATGCTTTGTGTGTCACCATCAGATTAAGTTATTTCAGAAAGGAAGCAAACTATTGTTTTAAAAGTGTTGATTGGTTATTAATAGATACATGATCGGTTAACATATATATACATATGTATATATAAATGAATTAATTTCAATGTGTTTTAAATCACACTGGTTCATTAATAAGAGCATAATTGATTGTTTCACAGTTTATATTGAATAACGATCAATGCTTTTAAATAAGCTCAAATGGTCCATCCATGATTCTCCTGCTGATTTATTAAACAGCTGAAAAAACACAAATCTGAGTCAGAAACATTTTTCATGGCAACCTAAAAACACCCTATAAAACATGAAAAGCTGATTAATTAATCATTACTTAAACAACGATACAGTGCATAAACAAAACTGATATGCGAGTATCAAACTATTTGGATGTAAAATAGGACTGTCATGATGTCAGTCCTCAGGTCTCAGATGTGACCCTCATATAACCTTTGAGGGCCTTTCACCACCTCAGAAAACATTTCCAAACAAGGAGGGTCCCGGTCTCACTCTCCCTAAAGCCAACAAGCTCCTCCAGATTAGACTACTGCAACGCAGTTCTCATCGGAATCTCCAGCAAGAGCATCCAAAGATTGCAGTACATTCCAAACAGTGCTGCTAGGATCCTGATGAGAGTACGGAAATATGAGCACATCAGGCCCATCCTCCACTCACTACACTGGCTCTGCTCAGATTGAGTACAAGGTCTTTCTCTTCACCTTCTAATGCATTCATGGCAATGCAATAGAAAAGGTCTCAAAACCTTTTGAGAGCCATTTTCATTTTTTTCTATAATCCATGACGCTTTTATGCTTTTATTGCCTGTGTGTTGGTGGGATTTTACTTGTTTTTATGTTTACAAAGTGCTTCTATCTTTTGTCGGGACTTGCACTGTAGCACAGTAAGATTGTTCGACAAGGTAAAGTGGTTTACAAATAAAATGCATTACTATTGTTATTATTATTATTGTTAACTCGCCTAAATTGCAGATTTCCTTACTTCTGTCACTCTGCCAAATAAATGTAGTTTTTGCAAAAGTTCAATAAGGAAGATCTTTCCTCCTACTTCAGTGTTGCTCAGGATTCCCTCTTTTACTTTTGTCACCCCACACTGGCAAATTCACCTTATTCTTAAAGGTAGGGTAGGAGATCCTGGATTTTGAGTCCAGCGAAGCTGCATTTTGAAAATACACAGGTAAAAAGTCCCAACCCCTTTATTCAGACTTCCCCCCGAAGCCACGCCTCTAGAGTACATGAACGCGCAATGCTTGTTCACGAGCACGAAGGTGCACGAGCGCTGTTCTGACAGCAAGCATTGATTGGTTTGGCTAACTTTTGCTAACTTTTTCTCATGGCGGATTCACAGGTAAGTAAATACCTTTCAACATCATAATGAATCGTTTAATAATGCTAGATGCTAGCCAAGCTGGCTCTAGTTTAGCTTCCTGCCAAGCTTCTGGGCACGCGTGATTCGTTCACGAAGAAGGGTACGCACACAGGGGGAAGGAGGGGGAGGGAGGAGCAGATTGCAGTTTGATAGACGCATCAGAATCCAATCATCGTTAACAGTCCGTTCAGTATGATTGGATAGTGTTTTTCCTGGATTGTTCGTTCTAGAGGCCACTAAAACTTTTCATTTTTGTGTCAAAACTTTTAATTAATTGGTTGCAATGGGGGTGTGAAGAGTATTTCAAGCAATATGTGAAAAAAATGCTCCAGAAAAAGAACCCCTACCCCACCTTTAATCTGAGTCACTGCTGTGGCCCAAAAGATTTCCTGCATGCTGTTTTCTTGAGCCAGTCAGTCAGAACCCTCTCATTTAAACCTATCTACCACTCAGCTATCCCCCACCTCACCTTCAACTGATGCCAGGCACACCTTCAGAAGTCCCTGCCTCCTTACCTTCAGCTCATCCACCACCAGCATCTAGACTCCATAGGGGTTCCGTCCTCCCCTACTTTCAGCAATGCCTCGCTCAGCATGACATCTAACCATCTAACCACCAAATATTTTCTAATTCTATACATCAAAAAATGTTGTCACTCCCATTCATTTAATCTCTTCATGTTGAAATAACCATTGCAAAGTAAATACTGTCAAATCCAACACCACGAGACAAAAGCCTGAACAGCACATCTAAGACTGTAACATTTCCCACTAACTACAAACACTCCACTCTTTAATGAATCCCACTCTTTTCTGAATTTTTAGGAATTTCTATGAAACCCCACACCACTGAGTAAATTTTTTTGGGTGTGTAGAGTATCTAACTCTCATCTGTCATTTACTCCAAAATGATTATAGGCAGTTCGCAGCACAGACACACACTGGTTTGTACCTCTGACTATAAATTACTCTACCGCCTCTTCTTATCCTGTATGACAGGCGGTAACCATTGTGAGGAGGATGCAATAACATCCATTAGTATGCAGACTCACCCAGGTAGGGACTGGCAAGTATTATTTCTGATATTATATGCCTATCATTAGCACTATATTATTTTTTTTCTCTATATGGATATTCTAATCATCTTTTTTAGATATCAGTATTTTGGGACACCTTTAATGTCATTTAATGTCATATTAGAGGTGTCATATTCAGACATTTCCTGCCTGAATAAAGAATAGCAGATTATCATTAGTTATAACTGACTTTGTGGATCAACAGGGACCAGACTCCTTGGTGAGATATAATAAACCATTCTTTATGTGTGGATCTTTAGTCTTTGCTACAGTCTTTCGTGCCTTAACCTTGCAGTGTAAAACTTTCTCGGCAGAGCCGTGAACTCTGATGCAGTGATGGTTTTTACTGAGGTAACATCAGTTTAAAAGTGGCAGACAGGTTGTGTCTGTTATACATCATTGCATGGGTGTCAAGGTTAAATATACTTTTAAAAGCATGTAATGCATTTACAAAGATGGCTTAAAGTCATGCAGGACACACACCTTATCAACACACACATCCATAGCTTGCAAGTTTATTTTCTGGTGCAATAACTTCACTGTACGGCATTACGCCACAGAGTTTAGGGTCTCCGTCTTGTCTTAAAACCACTGAGGTGGATCACAGTAGGTTACAGGGTTACAGGGCCCGTAAAGGCTGCTAGAGGTTTAACAAGTGCTGTGGGAACACTGGGGAAACATTGGATCTGTGTCAGAGGGAGGGTACTTTAACTGGAGAAAGTTCACTGTCACTCCAATTTAACTCTCATATTGTGTTTGTTTCATGTTAAACCCTTTTGTGTTCCAGGTCAAAGATGACTGTTCCATTAGACTCATCATAAAACTGTAACAATACATATATTATCACTACTTGTTGTGTTGGATTTTTTTGGTCAACTTAAGTTTTGAAGTTTTCTTTGTTATTTGTGGCCTGTTTGTCTCATTGATCAGAGCTTATACATCTTGAATTAGAGTTTTAAAAAATAGAATTTATGGATTATTTTGACAATAAGAAATAATCTGATAAAACAAAGCATACTGTCTATCACAGACTACTTGGGTCAAAGTTACCAAGGACATTTGTTTTGAAACCATTTGAAATTGTTATACAGTCACATAAAGCAACACCTTTGATGTCTGTCTGGATTATTTCCTTGTAAATCCATTTCCCCTCCAAGTTGGTCATGTTTACCACTATGGTTTCGATAGACTCAGTCAGGAACAGTTCAAAGTAGGATTTGATGTCATCAATCCAAAATAGGATATATTTTGATGGTCCTGGGGTCAAGCTGATGACATTTTTAGCTGAAAACCTACCTGGATTCTCGGGTGGGGATGAAGACCAACACAAGTTCCCATTCTTTGACTTCAATGTAACAACAGCCTCAGCATGGCCCGCCTCAGTTATTTCTTGGTCTGGATTATATTCTGCCATCTTCAGTTTCTGAAACTTCCTCTTCTAATCCATCCTCACTGTCACTTTCCTGGCCTCTCTCCTCCAAGATGATCAAGGTGATCAAGATATAATCAAGAGCCTCACTTACGGTATATCGATCTCCCATGGTGCTGCCCACAATGAATGTGAGCAAGGCCTCAAAACGCATTATACACCAAAGCTACTAGAAAAGTTCAATATTTTTTAAACAATGTTGCAACTGTCTGTGAGAACTGCTAATGGCCCTGTCACACTGTTGCGTATGGCACTAGCGTATGCCAGCGTATGAAAATTATCACTCATACGCTGGTATTCGCTGACATACGCTAGGGGAACGTTAGGCATAGGTTGTATACGTTTCAAGCACGCTGGCATACATTGGCATACGCTGAGGCAGAAATAAATTTTTGAACATGCTCAAAACTTTTGTTTTTTATGTGAGCGTATGGTTAATACGCTAAGCATACGCTAAGCATACGCTAGGCATACGCTGAATACGCTAGAGGTACGATATAGGTACGTTACTGATAGGTCGAGAACGCTGGACATAAGTTGCCATACGTTGGCATGAAGGTGTATGGTAAGGTGACATATCTGAGGCAACCGACGATTCACGGGAGCGGTCAGGAGGAGGACTTGGGGATCTTGATCGCTCAGAAGCATGTAAGTCATCAGCCGCAGGTGCATCAGGCATTTCAGCAGGTTTGGGTGAGAATGATTCTTGTGTTTTTTTGCCTTTTCCTCGACCTCGGCCCAGGGCCCGGACAAACGACGATTGCTTCTTGGGAGGCATGATCGAGATGAATGTGTCGAGAGATGTTGATGTCGGTTACTGCAATAATGGAGCAATGTGGAAAGGCTGCTGATATAGGCGCGTTGAAACGTACGCTGGGCACGCGCATTTCATATGTTACTCATACGCTAGTCATACGCAGAGTACGCTGGTTATACGTTGTTCATACGCTGACATACGCTGTCCATACGCTGTCAATACGCTGACCATAAGCTAGTCATACGCAGAGTACGCTGGTTATACGTTGTTCATACGCTGACATACGCTGTCCATACGCTGTCAATACGCTGACCATAAGCTACTCATACGCTACTCATAGGTTCAATACAGTAAGTATACGCACAATTCTTTATTTTCAAGGACTTTTCATGCTCATACGCTTCTCTCATACGTGTAACCCTGGTTAGAATTACAACACTCAGAAATACCAGTTTCCTCGAATGAATCATAGTTTTCCTTGCATTGTAGTTGTTTCTCGTCCAGTAGTGGAATTTCCAAGCTTACCTGAATGCATCACCTGCAGGCCTCGTGTGTGAGAAGGTGAGAGGAAGGAGAAAGAAAAAGGAGAAGCCTCGTGCAGCCGCAGGAAAAGTGTCCCCGTTCGGCGGCCAAAAAGTGATGATATTGTGGAAACTGTCGTTAGAGATTGAGTGTGGAGAGAAACGTACCTGTTAGAAGTGAAACCGATCCTGGGAGCGACTCGGACGAGTGTTTCCCAGACTTTTCGGAACTATTTTGGTGAGTTAGCTGCACCGATAGCTCGTTAGCTCAATTAGCAGTATCATTCTGGTTTAGTACACAAGAAAGAAAGCCAGCCAGAATAGTCAAATGTTAATGGTACTGAAAAATGTTTTTTTGTGATACTGTGACAATATGTTGTTATTGTGTGTTACCGTGACGAACGTGTAGCAATTTACCAGCTGTTAGCTCAGCTGCGGCCTGTTAACGAGGCCGAGCACGGCTCCACATCCGTCGCTATTGAGAATGAGGAGTCACGTGACTCCGGTCGGCCGGTCGGCCATGTTGGCAGAAGAATCTATTGGTTGCCAGGGGCAACGCCATTAACTTAACGGATATCCTCCCGCATTTGTCATTTCGGCAGGGCAGAGACGAATACAAAAGAAAGAAAGAAAGCAAAGCAATGGAGAGAGATAAGGCGAAAGAAAAGGGACCTTACAGGGACAAGCTTATTACAAGCGCAAAGCAGCGGTATTTGGAGAAACTGTCCAGCATCCAAAATATTGATCCTTACGAGCTCCCTGCAGCAGAATGGCACAGAGACCTGGACCAGTTACCTCCGTGCACATATATGGACATAGTCAATTATCTTGTCTTTGGTGTAAGTTACTACACTATGCAGGAGTTTAAAAGTCACAAATCTTTAGAATCGTACGAGACTTTCTGCTGTGGCTGGGTGCAGGACTTGGCCATCTACAAGCCTCCAGGTGGCTCTGGTGATGATAACAGCGTTGTACTGGCAAAGGTAAGGTTCTTTTCATGCATTTTAGTATGTTGTAATTACATTGCATTTAGACACTTCTTGACCAAAATGACAACGTAATTAACTGCGACTTGTTTGGTAAACACTAGATTAACGAGATGTTCAATGTACAGAAACGTTTCCAATGTTTTGATGTATGCTAAAGCTTATGTTTAGGTATTTAGTTGTCATTTGATTTTAGCCCAACGACACATACTGTAGCAGGTTATTGTGTTGGGTGTTGGGGGCTGCAAAGTGAACAAACCAGTTCTGGGTTGGCTAGGGTACTTATGTGTGATTGCAAGGCGTACATTCCTGGTTAGATTTAAGCCATTAACATTTTGAATGCAAGGTGTACATGTCCTGGTTAGATTACAGCCATTATCAATGTGTCTAAAGTGTAGACTGTAACTTGAAATAAATGCTTTTTACTGTTTAGTTTATTTCACTTTATTTATTTTACAGGTCCTGCATTCACGGAGACTCTGAGCCTCCACTTACCAGTCCAGTGGTATCACTTCAGTTGTGTGGGGCTTGTGGACAGACCCTCCGCTGACACGCCATGGTTTTGCTCTTCTTGTGCTGAATAGTGTTTCTTTGTTCTTTTGCACTAGTAACAGTATTATTTTATTATTGCTTGTTGTCAATGTTTACATGCTGGAAATTTTTATACTTTTTATTCTGAATGCACACATGTTCTTGTGCACTGTTAACTTTTCCTAGAGGTATATTGCATTCTGCACCTTGCGCCCTTATTCTTTTTTCCTGTTCTGTTAATAAACATTGTTAAGCCATATCAAGTTGTTTATAGCATTTATTTCAAACAAATTAAAAAGTAATGAACAATGAGGAATGAACTCAAACAACACTTTTGCACATGTTCGTTAAGGCACAGCAAACAGTGACAATCTTATCTAAAGGCATTAGGTTTTCACCCTCACATTTGAGCAGCATGTGCACACGTACAGTTGAATGTAAAAATCTGAATTTGTCCAGTCAGCGTGGTTCTCCAACATCTCATATGATGGCTTACCTACAACAGAATAAATAGTTTATGAAAAAAAACCTATGCAATCAATGGCAAACCCATCACAGAACACATGCAAAATAAAGATACAGACTGAGAGGGTAACGCTGCTCATGGTATGACAAAAGGGCTGAAGGGGTACACATTAACACATTAGCCACATTAGGGGGTAGTTAACATTAATTTTCGAAGAGGCAACAGTTTGCAAATTGAGCATTTTCGAAGAAGCAACAGTTCGCTAGTTAGCTCGCTAGGCAGCAACGTCAGGTGCACTTCAGGGTTTGCAACAACATAAAGTAACTTCGTAGCTTTAAGAGACAACAACATAAAGGGATTTTTAGATAACGTACCCGAGTGAAAATGTAGAGAACACACTCTCATCGACGGAGGGGTGCAATCGAAAGTAAGGTCCAGCCAGCCAGGCAATCCGGCGTCTCCTCGTCAGGTCAGACGCCTGCTCTCCCTGATGCTGCATCCATTTAGGAAACCGAAAAAAAATGTATTTCGTTGTTCCTATGTTTCCCAAACGTATTATGTGAGGTACTGGAACAGTTCTTCACACAGCAGTGATTTCCAGGCATGTTCTTGCAATTCCGCACTGTTTAAACTTACTGATTTAAAAACACACGCGTACAATGTAAACGAACGGAGAGAATGGCGTTTTCTCGCTAGCATTCTGCCAACATGGCGGATAGGGGCGGGGCTCTGTACTATGACGACAACTCCTCATTCTGAATAGCTCAGATGCTAAAATGATGCAGCATTTCATGTGTTTCATATTCCTGTAGCTAAGTTGTTTATATTTCATTTAATGAGCTGTATTGTTTAATGTGCACTAGGAAAAAAGTAAAACGGTCATTTAAGCTGATGAGTAATTACGCTGCATGTTATGCAGGCTGGTTTTTGTTAGAGGGACGAATTCCTCCGCTCAACTGTGATCCACACCACTACTGTTGCCGCATGGAGACTCATGGTTCATCGGGACCAGTGTGGGCATCGGTGTGGTAGGACAGGACCCAGTCCTGAGAAGTCACACATTTTATTTGCACTTTCTTTTCTGAGATCTCAGTATTTTCTTTCTTTTTTTTTTACATTTTTTTCCGAAAAAACAAACTGACAAAGGAACTTAAAGAACTGTTTTCCTTGGAGGATCCTGAAAGACAGTAAACTGAAACAACCAGTGGAAAACAAGGAATAAAAAGGGCAATTCAACCCATTAAAGGGGAAAGAGACATTTTTAATTTAATCTTTATTATTTTCTATACCAGTACTTACCTGTTTCAGCTAATTTCATTTCATTCTGTGAATTATTATTTTGTTTTAAGAAGAACTGTATTTCATTTAATGGGTGCAAAACTGAACATTTCCCGTTAAAAACAAAGCTGAACGTTTCAATATAAACATTCATACCATATTTTGTGTTGTGTGTTATGTGAGGTGGAGATCAATGCTCTCATGCTTCAGTGCTACTGCCAGTCTCCTTAGTCGAACTTAGTTGATTAGATAGAACCCAAGAAGACTAAGAGAAAGGTTACATACCCAACAGTATGACAGGGCCATAACACTGTTGTTTCCGTGGAAGAGAGACTCTACTGGGCAAAGGTTCCTGTAGTGGTTGCCAGGGGACCCAAGGCGTGTGTGTGCGCGCATGTACATGTGCGTGTGTGTGCACATATATCCATCTGAACAAATGAGGATCTACCTCAGCTCAGTTTTCTACACAAATATTTAGAGGTGTGGATTCGAGTCAGATGACTTTGACCAGAGTGAGACTTGATTCATAATTTCAATGACTGACTGTGACTGATTAGTAGGTAGTTAATGTTAGCTTAATGGCTAAGTACATTAACTACCATGCTAGCTTAATAATGGAGGCTTTTAATCAAGTTCAGTTCCACTTATTGCTTACTTTGGCAAATAAACTGCCCGTCTAAAAAAAAAAAAAGTCACCACCTAGATTCAACTAAGCAAATAAATAAGAGCCTCTCCTTAGATAATTACTGCATGGATGATTATGTTTCAGCTGGCAACAAGTTATTTACCCCTAACTTATGCAGTGCAGGGGTGCAAACGGCGCTCCTTTTGGCGGATGCCGCCTTTTTCACAGCTGTTTGGGGGACTTGTTTGAATCGTGCAGATCCGATGAGTTTTTTTTTTTAGGGGGGGGGGGGGGTGTTGTTGTTGTAATGTCTGATTATAATTTCATCAAAGTTCAGCCCCGAATCTCTCTGGACTGACATAGAGACCAATAAAAGAAGCGGGAGAGTATTTATTTTATGTTTGCATCGGTAAAGTTTAATGTTCCTGTTGCATTTGAATGCACCGCACAGTTCGTATGACCCCGCGTGGGGAGTGCCTCAACAGCCAATCAGGGGCTACGCAGGCCACGTTCAGCCTCTCAGCTCGGAGAGAGCTGCAGGCGCGCGATTTTTACGTTATTTTCTGACCTTAACCAGAGAAGTAAAGCGCAGCTGCTTGTGAAGAGGACAGAAAAAGGAGAAAAATCCCGAGTTACACTGAAAGAAAGTCAGAGCACATACCGATTGGAAGTCCGGAGACAAGTACGTCGGTAAGACGAGTCAGTTATCAAAATAAAGGCTTGTTAACGCTTACCGTCGTCCATGCTAATGCTAGCTCTGTGTCTAACAGGCTAACACTCACCTGTCACCTGTAGAGCCGCTGCAAGCTCCGATATCGGCGTAATTTGAAATACAGAGAGCAACGGTGAGAAACTTGTCTTTTTAGCTGCTCTGAGGCTATTTTTCTGTTGTTTCTCGGTGTGCTAAAGAAAGTTGTGGTGATATAAAAGTCTATGAGAGTGAACTGAGGTTAATGGTGTGATATTTTGGAACTTCTGTGTATTGAGTCATATTCAAAATGTCAGACTTTTTCAAAAAAATTGAAAAAAAGGGGACATGCCAAATGTTTCCAGCGTTCTTTACTTTTAAGAATTTCCAAGGAACTGGGACAGCGTATTTTCATATAAAGAACATTTTTGTGTGAATAGGGTGAGCCCTGGATGGCAGAGGTGGTGGCAAAATGTAATTATATGATAATTCCTGCGGGGGCGTGGGCTTCGATAATCTCACTCCTTTTTGACCATACCTCTGTTTGCACCCCTGGCAGTGAGTAGCTTCTCTTTTCAACCATGTTCCTGTGGTCATGTTAATGTTAATTTCTTTCAGAAGGGTCAAATTATTGGAATGCATCGAGGAAAGAAAACATCTGAGGAGATTGCAGAAAGTACTAAAATTAGGTTAAGAACTGTCCAATGCATCATTAAAAACTGGAAACATAGTGGGGAACCATCATCTTCAAGGAAGAAATGTGGTCAGAAAGAAATCTTGAAAGATTTTGATCGGCGCTCACTTAAAAAAACAGCAGTAGAACTCACGGCTATGTTTCATAGTAGAAGTAAGAGCATTTTCACACGCACAGTGCAAAAGGAACTCAAGGCATTAGGACTAAACAGCTGTGTAGCCTTAAGAAAACCCCTTATCAGTGAGGCTAATATGAAAAATAGGCTTCAATTTGCCATGGAGCATAAAGATTGAACTCTGGAACAACGGAAGAAGGTCACGTAGTCTGAAGGTCACGTAAATCTGAATCCAGATTTACCCTGTTCCAGAGTGATGTGCATATCAGGGTAAGAAGAGAGGCGGATGAAGTGATGCACCCATCATTCCTAATACCGTTGGTTGGTCAGGTCTAGGTTCAGCAACATTATGTGCCCAAAGAATGAGGTCAGCTGACTGACTGAATATACTTGTTACGGGGTAACAATAAAGTGTCCCGAGCTGAGGAAATAAAACAATGAGAACTGATGGGTGATGTTAAATGTTTATTTATTGGAAAAGAAAAGTAATACTATTCAACCAAAACCTAGAAGAAAAACACAGTCCCAACAGAACCTGCTGAAGACAAACAAGAGCCTAAATGATTAACAGAACAACAAAACCCAAAGTCAAACTGTCACCCTCCTTCCACTTAAAGAGTTACTCTACACAACACTCTGCACAAGCTACTGCAAAAACACTCCAACAATAGCTGGCCCCACTGGCACCTGGGTTGCGTCTTCCAGCATCTTTTAAAAGCAGCCCAGCTGATTAGACCTAGTCACTCACAGCTGGGACAACTCACCTGCTCACCAACTCACCTGGCTGTAGCCCTAAAACACACACACACACACACACACACACACACACACAGAGACACTATGTACGACCCTTGGGTCGTAACAATACTGAATGACCAGGATATTCAATCAGTGGACTTTTTCTTCCCTGATGGCACAGCTTCAAATTGTGAAGGAGAGGTTCGGGAAGCATGAGACATCATTTTCAGTCCAGACCTTAACCCCACTGAGAATCTTTGGGATGTGCTGGAGAAGTCTTTGCGCAGCAGTCCAACTCCCCCATCATCACTGCAAGATCTTGGCGAAAAATCAATGCAAATCTGGACGGAAATAAATGTTGTGACATTGCAGAAGCTTATAGAAATGATGCTACAGCGAATGCGTGTCGTAATCTGAGCTAAACGCGGTCCAACGAAATATTAGTGTGTGACTTTTGTTTTTGGGACTTGGACCTGACTTGGGACTTCCATATCATGACTTTGGACTCGACTTGGGACTCACATCTTTACTTATGTCTCGACCCAAGACTTGATTAGAAAGACTTGAGACTTACTTGTGACTTGCAAAACAGTGACTTGTTCCAACCTCTGCCAGCTGTAGTCTACCCCATTCATTTCTAATGACCGGTTATTTTTTAACCAGAAACACCAACAGAGTCAAACAGTTTGATTAAAAAAACACATAATGGTTTGCAAATAATACAACATATTTTGTGTATTATTGTAAGTCATTGAATATCAGGTCAGTCTAATCAAATTAACAACATTTTTCATAGATAGTACTTTTAAATGGGTCAAATTTGACCAGAGAATGAGGGTTAATTCAGTTAAGTCCAGTTCATTATGATACAATCCAATCCAATATAATACAATTTGGCCCAGTTAATTATAAGTGTATTTGCAGAATGTGTTTTAGTAAAGTGTTCAATAAATCTATTTTTAAAGAGAATAGCAATTGTCACGTATTGGTTTCAAACATGTATCCCACGCTTGAAGGCACATGGAAGCACTATAAATGCAGCCCCACCAGATACTGTAATACAGGAACATTTGTCCACACCTCCAACACGTGTTGGAAAGTGAAATGCGATAGTTTCATAATGCAGACTTGAAATAACGTTTTTTGTTGGCAATATGTTTTGTTGGCTAGTGTCAAACTTTAAAATCTGTGACAATATATATTTTTCTAATCTCATTCACGTATTTTCAAATCTAACAATGTACATCCATTCTAACCCTAAACATGTACTTTTAACTGCTAACCATACACATTAGCAGCTGTGTACAAATTAGGAGGTATATTGACTGTGACACTGACTGAGAAGGTCGGGATTTGAACCAGCAAACTCTCTGGAAAGTCATGGACTTGATGCCATCCAGCATGTGAATTTTTCCCTCAGGAAGACATTTTTGGTTCTATTCAACACATGAGAATTTTGTCGACACCATCATGTGCTGAGTGTGAATTCGTGCAAATGTCATCAGAAATGCAACAGGAGCTGTATCACTGCTAAAAAAACTGCAGAAGCAAAACGTTGGTATTGTATAGCTTTCGAGCCTCTTATGTGAAATTGATAGATAACGTACTGATTGCATGCTCTTTATGACATCATGTTGGTAATCGCTGGGGGACTTTATACTCCTGTTTCAGTAAAACTGCTGAAAACTACAGCACCCAGCACTAACAAATCTTAAAAGTGAATTTAATTTCAATCAAAAATGATAAAAAGTTAACCATTTCATGTCCTACAGTAAAACCCCCTTGAGGATCCCACTTTGAGACATGACATCTCATTTCTTCTTGCAGATTCAGCACCATCCTCCCACTCTGCCTTCCTCAGCTCCGTGTAATGTTTCACTTCGTTGTTCTGCTTAACCTTCCTAAATTAATCCAGGAAGTCCCACTGAGATAAGGGATCCGCCCCGTCTCTGCAACCAGTTGTCACCCTCCTGACGAATTCACTCACCTGGTAGGCTAGATTGCAATCAGTGGGGTTGATTGAAAGGCAAGGACACAAAAGGACAGAGACAAAATCACTTAAGCAGCCTATTAGGTCTGGAATGGGTTGGCCATTCACAACAATACAGTAGGTGCTGATAATCTGCAGCTGATAAGGAAGAGGGAAAAGTCCCAAATCTCAGGGGAGCTGTCAAAAGGTGAGTGTGAGTGTGTGTGCACAGAAGTGGGATGATGTTTCTGAGACAGTATAAAAGCAAATTGTGGCCATAGAGAGTTACATCTTTATAGCATTAAACCTTAACACCACAGAAATGTTTGAACGGAAGGTTTTTCCTTTGCTGGCTTTGATTCATGTGCTATAAATAACAATAATAATAAATTATAAATAATAAAAAATAATAATCTTGAAATATTCGGTCGTCATTTTCAAGCTGTCAGTATTTTCATTACATATATTAATTGGCTTAAGAAGTTAAGTATTATTAAACTATATTCAAAGAGCTTAAATTTAAGGAGTGAATTGAAATAAGTCTGCTCAACTGGGCAAATTGATTTTCCATTGAAGTTATGTCCATTATGTCCATTATACTCCATTATGTATAATTCAGAATTGATGGCTGATCCAGAAAGCAGCTTCTTAGCTTCAGAAAGGACAGGCTGAAACTTTTGTGTGTTAAATTAACAAAAGTTACCAGCCAAGTGTTTGGATCAAATACCTAATGAAAAAGAAGGTTAAGAGAATATTTTAGTCTATTCATTCAACTTCTTACATCAGATAAAATATGTCAATAAAGTATGCCTTATCTTATCTTACATTTAGATTTAGGGTTAGATCTAAATTCAACAACAATCAACATTTAAGTGATTGAGCAGATGCTCAGTGTCAAAATACTTAATGAAAAAATAAATCGATAAAATCCTATGTTTCAGTATATAAAGACTGCTGTATTTAAGTTTCAGTGTGACTTTGATGCTTTCGTATATCAGTCACATTAGTGCATGAATCCTGTTTCTGTGCATCTTATCATTTATTTTCGTGATCTGATGTAGGGTTATGTGGGGTTGACTGATCAGTGTTTTACCTGCAGCAGCAGTCAAACCACTCTGTCAGAAGATATCCTGACAGACATCCTTAAGCTGACAGCTACATAGAATGTGGTAGTGACACATAAAGCACATTTATATGACACTAGAAATAAGCAAAAGATTGCATATGTCCAAGCAAAACTGGACTTTTAAAATGCATGTAGACAATTTAGTCCAATCAAAACTGTATAAGATTGAGCTTCTCAAACTGAACTAACACATCTAGTGTGCAGCTGAGGATCAAATCATTCCTGCATGTAAACACTTAGAAAGACACAGGTTTCTCTACATATGCTCCAGACATGTTCCATCTTTCTGTATCCTTCAGCAAAAACAGTAAAGTGTAGTATATTAATCCAGCTGAATTCCCAATAAAGGGAAGGTTTCTTTTGTCAGAAACAAGGACTGAAAATCAGCGCCATTGAGATTACGTGTCAACTGTCGCTCTGCTCAAATAAAATCCTGATTCTATAACCGCAGCCTCATCTAACAAAGTCAGAATTCATGTTACTTAAAGACATCTGTGCAGTGAATTCAGCTGTACTCACATGTACCATGATCACCCACAGAAAAAGTTAGAAAAACACTGACTTCTCATAAGCACCCAAAAGGAATGTCCCGTTAATGTTAGAGTAGTTTTCGTTCTGTATTGAAAAGGTTCTGGTGCTGTTTTCACGTGTTCAACCAATCACTGTACACCAATCACTGTAATTTCATCTGCACCGTCATCAATAGTAGAGTTCCTACTCTGTGGTAGAAGCCAATAAAGACCCTGCAAACAGACCTTTACAAACTGCAGTCATCTACAGTTCCAGCCAACACATTCACAAAATAATGGTACTTACTCTAATGATTAGAAGTTTTTGGAAGACTTTTTCCCCAAGTCCATAGAAACTTATTTCCAACTTCTTCACTGCTCTAAATGTGGTCCTGACATTTAGGCGCAAAAGTTGCTGTACATCACAGCTGCTTACTTCAAACGTGATTGAGGTTAGGTTAGGTTGGGTTAGGAGACAGAGGAATGGCTGACAGGGCGAGGCACTGAAACTTACCGAGTGTTGACACATCGCAGCGGGCCCGGTTTTTCGGGCCCTCGATGGTAAGTTTCTCCACTTCTTTCCGGGTCGGAAATCTGCCATTTCACCGCTGTGGGCTCCTATCGGAGCCCGGGCGAGTAAGTTTCCCCACCGCTCCTCTGATATCCTCTGATATCCATACTGCTACCGAAAGTCCCGCACATCTGTCTATTTCGTCTTGGCATTCTTTTCTGGCTGTGGTCTTCTACCATTTTTACAGTTTTAATGATGGCTCCGGCTTCCGAGATCACTGAGCTACGGAGTGAGCTCCGGTCTATTGAACAGCTCATCGAGGACCTCCTCCAGCGGCAGTCAGCACTATGTTCCCGGCTGGCCTGCCTGGAACAACCGGACTGGGACTCCACGGCTCCCGGCTGCTCCTCCTGGGCAACGGTGGTGAAAGGAAAAAGGAAGCTCTCCCTCCCTCTCTACGATCCTAATGGAGAAGATGACTCCCTCCAGCTCTTCAACCACTTCACACTGCTGGCCGAGGATGAGCCCGACGATCCTGTCTCCCCGCAGAAAACCAAACAGGCCACAGCTTCATCCAAGAGACGTCACTCGTCAGGCTTCTCCAAATCCCGAGACGGTTCTCCAGATGGTCCTCCTGATGTCAAACGTCCTCGTCTCTTAGACTCAGGACCCGTCCGTAGTCACCCGAATAATTCATATCGCTCTCCTGGCAGCGCCGCTGACACACCCCCCGCTCCCCTCTCCACACAGGTGAGCGGCCGCGAATTCACTTCCTCCAGAAATGCTAATGTGGCTAGATCAGCTAGCCCGGTGAATCGCCAGCTCCCAACGAAACTCTCCGTGTACGGCGACACTAGCAACAACAACCCCGACATTCTGGTTCTAGGGGATTCCATTGTAAGATTCGTGGACCTCCCTGGTGCCTTAACCTACTGCCTCTCTGGTGGCAAAGTTGCGGACTTTATTGAACTCACACCAACTTTGATAGATCTTCACCCCTCTGCCCATACCATCATACTGCATTGTGGGACAAATGACGTAATGTCCCGACAGTCAATCAAACTCCAGTACGAGATTGAATCTCTCGCAGTAACTATTGAGAGCCTGGGTAAACACTGCCTCTTTTCTGGTCCCATTCCCACCGCATCTAACAAACCTGAGCGTTTTAGCCGCCTTTTTAGCCTCCATGAATGGTTGAAATCCTTCTGTATAGCAACAGGCTATGGTTTTATCAGCAACTTTGATGCGTTTTGGACAAGACATAACCTGTACAAATCTGATAGCCTGCATCTTAACTCAAAAGGGATCAAGATGCTGACATCTAATTTCATAAACTATATTGCATTTAACTCTGTCTGACTAACAGCTCAGCATGACCCAAGTCAGTCAGTTAATCTATCCAGTTTTGATAGCACGGGCCCTGCTGAAAATATTTCGTTTGGTACCTACCCCACTTTTGAATACCTAGCTTCTACTCCTCTCAATATTGGCCCCAGTCCTGTCATAAATACAGTTCCAATGGATTCTGCCTCTGCTGTGGCTCGCCTGGGCAATCCATGTGTTTTTAAGGATAGAAAAGGAATTGGGTTAATCCACCTCAATATCAGAAGTATATTGCAAAGAGATAAAATGGATCACCTAAATATTTTAATCGACCAAACAAACACTGATATCCTGGTATTATCAGAAACATGGTTGAAGAGTGAAGTTGATGACTCTGAAGTCAATCTTTTAGACTATAATTTATTTAGAATCGATAGAGCTGGGAGGGGCGGGGGGGTGGCTATTTATGTGAAGTCACATTTTTCTGTCACAGTTCTTTATTCCTTGAGTGAACCTAAGTCTTTTGAATTGATTGCACTCAAGGTATATTATGGCTCCAACAACAACTTCTTTGTAGTAATAGGGGTCTATAGACCTCCGTCAGCTGATTCTAAATCCATAGATCAACTGGCAGAATTGATATCTAGATTCACTAACTCAGAAGTTCTTGTGTTAGGAGATTTTAATATTGACTGGCAAACGAATGCCTCCAACCATCTTAGAGAAGTTTTCTCTGGCCTATTTCTGGATCAACTTATTGATGAACCTACAAGGCCAAACTCAAAAAACCCTTGTAAATCATCTCTTATTGATCTACTTTTTACTAATAAGATTAACAAAATTAGTGCAAGTGGTGTTTTTGATTTAGGGATCAGTGACCACTGTCCTATTGCCTGCATTAGGCATACCAACCTAAAAAAAGCACCGCCTCGCATTGTGGTTAAAAGAAACATGAAACATTTTAATGAACAAGCTTTTTTAAATGATCTCTATGAAAGTGACATTCATCTTACAGCTGAAGTTCCTGATGTTGACTTAGCTCTGCAGTTTTTCTCAAACTCATTTTCTTACATTGTAGATAAGCATGCACCCTTTAAAAAGATCAGAGTAAAATATAGAACAAATCCATGGTTTACCACTGAACTCTCCTCTCTCTTCCAGTCAAGAAATAAAGCTTGGTCATTAGCTAGGAGGACCAAAGATGCCTCTGACTGGGCATGTTTCAGAAAAATCAGGAACAGATGCACTTTATCTGTGAGAAAAGCTAAATCTGACTATTATTTTAATCTTGTCTCTAGCTCTTATTCTAATCCAGCAAAATTCTGGAAGGCTGTTAATTATAAAAACAGTAAATCTGTTACGCCCATGCCTTCTTCCATTAAATTTGATAATTGCCTATTACAGGACAAATCTGACATTTGCTGTGCTCTAAATAAACACTTCTCTTTAGCCAGTCAAATTTTCGATAATAGCAATAGTCATTCCTGTACATCTCAGGCTGGAAATGTCTCTGCAAATGATGTACATATCACCAGAGACAATGATCAGGAATTCAAGATTCAGCCTGTTTCAAAATATACAGTGCTATCTGCTTTACTAGCAATTGATAGTCGCAAAGCAACTGGAGAAGACCACCTAGATCCTTTTTTTCTGCGCACTGCGGCACACATAATAGCAGAGCCATTATTGCACATTTTTAACTTTTCCATGTCCACTGGGGTTGTCCCTTCACTATGGAAATTTGCTCACATCACCCCTCTGCACAAAGGGGGTGATAAGACTGACCCTGATAACTATCGACCAATTTCTAAGCTATCATGTCTCTCAAAAATATTAGAGAAGCTGGTGAATGATCAGCTAAAAGAATTTTTAAATGCTTTTAATATCCTAAGCCCTCTCCAATCAGGCTTTAGGCCTAAGCATAGTACAGTCTCTGCTGTTACTAAAGTAATGGATGATATTGTCACTTCTCTTGACAAGAAAAAACATTGTGCTGCCATGTTCGTAGACTTGTCAAAAGCATTTGACACCGTGGACCATTCTCTGCTCCTGCAAATTTTGCCTGGTATTGGTTTTAGTGCAAGTGCTTGTAGATGGTTTCAGAGCTACCTATCCCACAGACATCATACTGTGAAATTGAGTAATACACAATCTGACCCCCTTTTAATAACTAAGGGGGTCCCGCAAGGCTCAGTTTTAGGCCCGGTACTCTTCACCATCTACATAAATAGCATAGTCCCTCTTCTCTCCAAATGCTCTGTGCATCTTTATGCAGATGATACAATTCTGTATTGTGTTGCAGATTCTGTTCACCTGGCCCTGGAACAATTACAGCAGTCTTTTAATATCCTGCAAAATGCCTTAATTGGTCTTAAGCTTCTGCTCAATGCAAGTAAGACTAAGTGCATGGTTTTTACTCGATCTAAGGATTGTAACAGAAATGATCTGAATATCTCCACTCTACATGGGTCTGTTATTGAAAGAGTTTCACATTATAAGTACCTAGGGATCTGGCTGGATGACAAATTCACATTTAAGAAGCACATTGACTGTCTTGTGACTAAGCTTAGACAAAAGCTATGTTATCTACACAGAAACAAATCTTGCTTTCCAGTTTTCTGTAGAAAAAAGATAATCGAAGCTACAATTTTGTCTTGCATTGATTATGGGGATGTGATCTATAGGCATGCACCACTCTCTAATCTTAAGGCACTCGATACTGTTTATCATTCAGCTCTTCGGTTCATTACTGGAGATCCCTACATTACTCATCATTGTTTGTTGTATGACAAAGTTGGGTGGGCTCCACTTTCTCAAAGAAGGGACATGCATTTATTTATGTTTATTTATAAGGCCCTTACTGACAAGCTTCCACTCTATATATCCTCTCTTTTAGTTAGGTATGCAAATCCATACCAAACCCGTAACAGCAATTTGCTGGAGGTACCGTATGCCCGCACTGAGCTGGGCAAAACTGCTTTTAGTATCTGTGGACCTTCAGCATGGAACACTATGCAACAAAGGGTGGGTCTTGATACTTTTATGTCTCAAGACCATTTTAAAGAAATGCTCAGAGGTTTTTTATCACATTCATGTACTTGTTTTAATTCATAGTTTGTTTATTTAATACTTTTTACATGATATATGTTGTGTATATGTTGCTTTATATATGTCTTATATATGTTTATTTTATATTTTTATATTGTTATATTTTATATGTTTGTTTTTTTACTCGACATCATTGTAAATGAGGGTCAGGCCCTCAATGATTTTTTCGAGTTTAAATAAATAAATCAAATCAAAAGTTTGCACTGAGATTACCATAAAACCCCAAGACTCCCAAACAATTCAATACAACTAGTTTAACAAACAGCCTAAAGCTTTGAGGGTCAGAGCAGAAGCGCTAGGGGGGATTATGATGTGGCCTTTTGGTTCCTTATTTTAGAACAGGGGTTACGCTTTGGCAATCTCACGCTGGGCTGACATACTGTAAACACATGCGTGCTTTTCTGGGTTTTAAGGAAGAAAAAGAACACAGTGGCTTGAGGAGCTCATCAAGATCAACAGTATGGTGGAGGTCAACTGAATTTGTTAACAGATGGACTGACTTAGGGATAAAAGGGTCATTGTGAGAATGTGTTTGTGTGTGTGCAAGGGGGGAGGTGGCTGTCAGAAGGATGAGGTCCAGTGGCCCCAAACAAATGTTTTGTAACTGATCTCTGGGTGAAGGTTAGAACATACTCAAAATTACAAATTAGTTCCAGCAGCCTCATGGTGCGCCTTCTTTGTTTATTTCTCTAAGACACACCCACAGTTTGATGCTCCTTCTCTATTGTGCTTAATTCAGTTACACGTAACAGTTTCCCCAGTTTCCCCCTGTGGACTGTTGATATTTCACGGTGACAGAAGGAGCACAGAGGAAGCATCCAGATCTACTAAATCTATTCTGCATGGCATTCACATCTGCCAGCATTGATTAGTGTTTGTTGATATGCCTTTTGTGAGAGGTTAAATCCACTGCTGTCTAATGATGCTTTCATGTTGTCTGTCGCTTCATCTCTCTCCTCATGTCTGCCTTCATCTGTCTCTTCCCTAATAAAGAGAATGGGCCAATATGCATCAGACATCAAACAACATCAAAGCCCACATAATGTTTTACGTCGCATGCTTTCTCCCCTTCAAGTTCTCACTCTCCTTTTTAGTGTTTTTTGCACACACATTACCTGTCTGTAGACAGTGTTTGATGTGGAGTGTCAGCAAACATTAGTGTGTGTGTGCGTGTGTGTGTGTGTGCATCTATATGACATTGCCCATGTCTGGAAGTCTGTGTACACGTCACCATTGCAAGTTGATTTTCCAAACTGTCAGTGCACCTATCTAAGTATGTCTTTGTAATGAATACATGAGAGTCCCCTAACAGAGGATCATATACAAGAGAGGATCATGCTTCCCTCGGTCAGTTGATAGATATTGTAGAGTAGCTCCATGTCATGCCAGTCAGTATCACTGCTACCATCAAACAGGGGCGGCCCCCTCTGGACCCATCCATCTGTGGTCATGCCACATCAAATTAGAAAAGAGAGGGATGTCTGATGCTGTTTAATTAGACTGCTCTGCCATTTCCAAACATTTGTGTGTGGCATCCAGTCCGGTTAATAAATCACCTGTGAAGAAGTCATTTTTACAAATTTAATTTTTAACATAGCACACAGTGATACGCTCATTGTATGCTGCCTCAATTGTATCAGTCAACCAAACAATTAAATATAGCCTTTGGGTGCCTTGTGGGGATATACACATAAATTTAATGTGGAAATTTGATACTCATCAAACTGTAAAATTGGTTTAGTGTGACTGTAAATATCTGAATCCATATTTTTATAAAAGGAAAAACAAAATGTAAAAATTAATCTTTACTTACAACTGGTTCTGTGAGGCATATGAAATGTACTTCGGAAACAATTAAATTAAACTACAGCCAGTAATATCTGTATGAAAAAGGTATAAAAATGAAGCCAGTGCCTTCTAACTAATGATCAGCAGGAGGGTAACTCCTGGACTTAAATTGTATTTAAGTTTATAAGCAAGGAGTTCTTCTCGCCTACATTACTCATATTTAACAGATTCATTTATCAAAGTGAGGAGCACATTTTTGTCCAATGTTCCTTCCACCAAAAAAAAATCCTCTTATTTCCAGATGTTAGGTGATCACCAGATGTCAGAACTGATGGATTATTGTCAACCCTGTCAGCTTTGGTTGCAGAAAACATTTTCACTTTGTTTTTATTTTTCACTAAAGCCGCATTTCCATTATGCAGTATGGTCGGTTCGGAACGGTTCGCTTATTTCAGTGTTTCCATTACCACGAAAGCGTACCGGTCCCATGGAACCCGTTACCATTTTTGTAACCCTTCTGCTTGGTGTACCTAGCACACAGGACCGGTTCCAGGGTCTGCTCTCCGTTGTTGGTGAGGAGGCTGTGCAGCGGGAGCTTGATGGCGCTGTGCTAAACGAAAATGTTTTCCAGCTGATTGGCTGGAAAAAATGGCAGAGTGGTTTCAACCGGACCGCGAGCCAGTGTCGCATTAAGCTGAAGAAGCTTGGAGGTGGTTCGAAATTATGGATGTTATTTGTTATTTGCTGTTATTTGCTATTTACGCTTCGGCACGCACTCCACCCACCCTTGAGGGTCCCCTTTGTACAGTGGGAACGCAAGCTGACCCCAAAGCGACCCGATCCGTACTGGACTGCATTGTGGAAACGAGGCTTAAGCAAGGGAATAGTAGTGGACATAATGTCACTTTCAGTGTGCATGGACAGTATGCATGGAGCAATATTCCAAACCCACTCTTACGTTTGACTCTTGACAGTGTGTAGGATCTGCTGCAAACCTTATTCAATTTCTTTAATAAGTAGAATTGGGCAATCCACAGGTTTACCTGAATTTCATCGTGACATAAACTTATGAAAGCAACTTTAAGAATTTCTAAGTGTCTTGGCCAGGAAAAAGAGATTTTTAATCTTTTATGCCTTAATGGATAGGATAGTTAAGAGAGACAGGAAGCAGAGAGGGGGAACAACATGCAGCAATTTAAACCGGGGCCAGCTGCAGCACGGACTGTAGCCTCTTATACATGGGGCACCTGCAGAACCCACTACGCCACAGAACACCAAGTGAGCTTTTTAATCTTAACGACCTCCTCCATGTTAAATTAAATAAATTAATTATGGTACACTTTTTTTTAATCCAGGGATCTGCGTAGCATACAAATATAATTACATATTTACCATTGAAATCAGGTTACAGGTTCACCACAAAGAGTTTATGGTGTGAGTGCTGGGCCATGTTTCCATGAAGTTGTCAGTCTGAAAATGATGGTGCCATCCAGTAAAACTGATGATCAAAAGGAAGGTAATCAGTCAGAAGAGGTTGGCTCCTTGGTATAATTCAAAGCTACGTGCTTTAAAGCAGGCTGCAAGAAAGCTGGAGAGACAATGGGGTTCCTCTAATTTAGAAGAGTCTCAATTAGTCTGGAAAGATAGTCTAATAACCTATAAGAAAGCCATTCGTAAAGCTAGAACTGCTTATTATTCATCATTGATAGAAGAGAATAAGAATAATCCCAGGTTTCTTTTCAGCACTGTAGCCAGGCTGACAAAGAGTCTGAGCTCTGTTGAGCCAGGTATTCCTTTAACTCTCAGCAGTGATGATTTCATGAGCTTCTTTATCAATAAAATTGTTTCTGAGAGAAGATTGATGGAGTCCTTTCCACTATTATCAGTGATGTATCATCAAGTACAGCAGCTTTAGAAGTATCTTTAGAACCTGATTTGTATTTAGACGGCTTCTGTCCAGTCGATCTCTCTGAGCTAACAGTAATAGTCTCTTCTAAACCATCAACTTGTGTTTTAGACCCAATCCCAACCAGACTGTTCAAGGAGGTTTTCCCCTTAATTGACACTTCCATATTGGATTGGATCAATCTGTCTTTGTTGACAGGATATGTACCTCAGATTTTTAAGGTTGCTGTAATGAAACCTTTACTTAAAAAAACTACTCTTCATTCAAAGAAGTGCTAGCTAATTATAGACCTATATCCAATCTCCCTTTTCTTGTTCTTGAAAGAATAGTTGCAGTTCAACTTTGTGATTATATACATAGAAATAATCTGTTTGAAGAGTTTAAGTCAGGATTCAGAGTGCATCATAGCACAGAAATAGCACTGGTGGAAGTTACCAATTATCTCCTCTTAGCCTCTGATAGCAGACTTGTGTCTGTGCTTGTCCTGTTGGATCTCAGTGCTGCATTTGATACGGTCGATCACAGTATCTTATTACAGAGACTTGAACATGTTATTGGGATTAAAGGAACTGCATTAGGCTGCTTTAAGTCATATTTATCTGAAAGATTTCAGTTTGTTCTTGTTAATGAAGAATCTTCCTCACAAACCAGAGTAAGTCATGGAGTTCCTCAGGGTTCTGTGCTTGGACCGATTCTTTTCACTTTATACATGCTTCCATTAGGTAATATTATTAGACAGCATGGCATAAATTTCCATTGCTATGCTGATGATACTCAGCTGTACTTATCTATAAAACCAGATGAACCCAATAGGTTGGTCAGATTACAAGCATGTCTTAAAGACATAAAGACCTGGATGACTCAGAACTGTCTGCTTCTAAATTCAGACAAAACTGAAGTTGTTGTCTTTGGACCTGATCGGGGAGGGAGAAATTGTCTAGCTATATAGTTACTCTAGATGGTATTTCCTTGGCTTCTAGTTCTACAGTGAGGAACCTTGGAGTTATTTTTGACCAGAATTTATCATTTGACTCGCATATAAAACAGGTTTCTAGGACTGCCTTCTTTCACCTTCGTAATATTGTTAAAATCAGGAACATCCTGTCTCAGAGAGATGCAGAAAAGCTAGTCCATGCATTTGTTACTTGAAGATTGGACTACTGTAATTCTTTATTATTGGGCTGTCCCACATATTCTCTGAAACGCCTTCAGCTGATCCAAAATGCTGCAGCCAGAGTTCTGATGAGAACTAACAGATCATATTTCTCCAGTTTTAGCTTATCTTCATTGGCTGAGGCTCCCTGTTAAATTCAGAATAGAATTTAGAATTTTTCTCCTCACATATGACCGAGCTCTATCATATCTTAAAGATCTCATTATAAGATATTTTCCTAACACAGCACTTCGCTCCCAAACTGCAGGTTTACTTGAGGTTCCCGGAGTTTCTAAAAGTAGAATGGGAGGCAGAGGCAGAGCCTTCAGTTATCAGGCCCCTCTCTTGTGGAATAAGCTGCCAGTAAATGTCCAGGAAGCAGACACCCTTTCCACTTTTAAGACTAGGCTTAAAACTTTCCTTTTTGATAAAGCTAATAGTTAGGGATGGCTCAGGTGATCCTGAAACATCCCATAGCTAAGCTGTTATAGGCCTAGACTGCTGGGGGGCCTCATCTGTCACACCTTTCCTCACTTTGCTCTCTGTTTCCCCTGTTTAATTTCTCAAATGATATTATGTACATGTGACATTATTGTGGTCATTAACTCGTGTTTCCCTGTTCCAACAGATATTCTTTGAATGGTGTTATAGTGGTTTTTTCCCCCTCTTTTCTGTCCTCTCAAATCCCAACTGGTCGAGGCGGATGGCCATCCTTCCTGAGTCTGGTTCTGCCAGAGGTTTCTTCCTGTTCAAAGGGAGTCGTTTCTCTCCACAGTCGCCTCAGGCACGCTCAGGATGGGAGTTTGGACTGAAGACAAGTTCTGGTACAATCTGTTGGTTTCCTTAACTAGGAAACTGTTTTTAAATTGGCTCTATTTGAATGAATTGGATTATTTTGAAAATAATTATGATTACAATGAACTCCAATTGGCTTGAATTGGACTACACTATTTAAGTGCCTTGAGATGGCATTTGTTGTAATTTGGCGCTATATAAATAAAACTGAATTGAATTGAATCAAAAAGGATATGTTTTGTTGGAACCGAAAAGCGCGGCCCAATGAGAGTGAGTAGTTTTTGTCTTTCAAAAAAGAATAAAAAACAAAACAGAAGAAATCATCGTGATGGACAAAAATGTTGACCTCAATGCTTCAACGTATATCTCTGTAAATCACTGGGGGCTGTCACAGAGGCTACATCCATATTTTCTACATGGTCTATGATTCAGACATGTGTGTACCTTCTTCTTAATGACAAACATATTCATATTGTCACAATGCTATTGACAACATGGGGATGTTAGTGGCATAAATATAATATTTTAGATCAGCATTATCTGATAATATTTTAGTTAAGCCGAAAGAAGGACCCTGAAGATGCTAAAGAAGCTAAAAACAAAAGAGAAATTTTAGTAGAAAACCAGTTGCTGAAGTCTTAGTTGAAGGAATTTAAAGGTGAAAAGACAATAGTGGAACGATTTGAAGCTGCTGGAAAAAAAAGAAGAATTGATTAAATGGCTGAAAACAATTGCAGAAATCTCAGCAGAAAGTTGATTTGGTTAAAACAATAGAAGGATTAAAAGCAGAGTGAAAATAAGTGAAAAGCCTTGAAATTTTGCAAAGTCATTCTTTAAGAGTGAAATGTAATGTATATGTCAGCTTGATTGGATTAAGTCATTAGTCCCGAAGGAAGAGGTGTGCTCGGCTCCTTATTGCTGAAGTCACACCATGATGGGTGTCTGTGTGTTTTAAAAAGTGGAAGAGAGATATCCTCACAGTGATAGAAGTGTTTGTCTGTGTGCTCGTGAAGACACATCTGGGCACACAGACACAGGCATAAGCAGGAGGGGAGAGCCAATTTTCAGCCGTGTGCACCCTTGAAACTCTGGCCTCCTGGGCAAAAACCAAAGGAGCCATTAAAAAATTTGACACCGTGAGCGCCAGGAGGGATAGAGGAATGCGCTGATGTGTTTTTTATTTCAACTGAGTGTAAGATGTGTGAACGAGAGCAATTCGCAAAACGCATGACATTTCTGCTCTCCTCCAATACTCTTAGAAGTTCACATTGCAGTCAGTGAGGCACTCCTCTCACTTAGAGACTCATTGCTCAGATTCTCTAAGTCTCATTGCTTTGATAGTCACATTGGCTGAAAGAGGACAAATTTACCTACATTTTTATGTATAATCTGTATATGAAAGTTAAATGATATGGAAGTAAGAGGAAGTTATTTGAAAAGTTTATGAATTTCAGAAGGAGCAGAAGAGTAATCAGTGTGTCACACGACCCTTTGATCTCTCCACTCTTACTGCCTCCACCGAAATATACAGGAGATTCCTGAAGAACTGAATTTTTCATGTTTTTTTTTTTATCTGTATTATATCAATATTCCATTTATTAATTAAAAATATTTTAAAGAAGCTGAATCACTCGGTTGAATGTCTTGGGACACGTTTAAAGTTTGAATAGTGTCTCTAGCTGAAATAAGGTGAAGTAGTTAGGTCGGAAAGAGAAGAAAGTGTCAGGATCTGAAGCATTTTCCGTTCATTTCAATTACAGGAACATGTGCATAAAAAGCTAAATATTTGAATAAATTCAAAAGTCTTTTTAAAAATTACAAAACACCAAAAGATATAGCACCCATCTCCAGAGAGAGCTGAACCTTTTGATATATAAATAAATGAATTTGCTGAAAGTATGCATAAGTAGTGAAACAACAAACAAACGTACAGAAAATATGATAGTAAAGAAAAAACAGGAAGACTATAGTCAGAATGCTGAATCAGCATTCTCACAATTAGACCAGCAATAAAAGCACAGTATAGTTGTGGGAATGTTATCAGTTTTGCACACCAGAGCACTGCATGCAGTAAAATCTTGACCTAAAGAGTTTGCTCGCTTATAGGAAATGGAAATGGAAAAGTCAGGATAAGCTGGATTCAGCATCTGGGGATAATCAAGGTCTGAACAAAAATTCCTAGAAATACATGCAGTTATTCTGTAAGAAGGGATCAACAGTGACAGCACAAGAATGTTTATCAGGGTAAAACAACAGAGATGCATGTTAGCAATTAAATTCCCTGGACGTAGAAGATAGAGGCTTCGATAAGCTAGTGATGAGGTGGAGATAGGTTGTGCAATGACAGATATACAACATCAACAGGGGATTGACTGGCTTGGGAAGCACAGAAACAACTGTCTTAGCCAGATTTTATGATGTCAGTAATAGATTATAGGGATTTTGACAGTGTGAGAGAATGGAAGACACAGAAAGTGAAATTATAGGACAATGGCAGAAATTCCCTACAGGTGAAATGAGAAAAGTATCTCTGGCATGACTGACCAGCTATAGGAATGTTTTAAAACTGTTAACTTTATCAGTTTGGAGATCAGACTTCTAGATGTGACAATTCAATCAGATTTTAAGGGTGGGTGAGTTCACCTGTAAGTTTTGGTATTAACAAATTAACAAACACATGGTTGGAAAATTCTTTCAGAGACTTTTTGGTTGGTTATCTAATAT
Source organism: Odontesthes bonariensis (assembly GCF_027942865.1). Lineage (NCBI taxonomy): Eukaryota > Metazoa > Chordata > Actinopteri > Atheriniformes > Atherinopsidae > Odontesthes > Odontesthes bonariensis. The sequence goes on from NC_134514.1 coordinate 31,351,820, forward strand.
TTTTGTGGATGAACAAGGTTGTTTTTCTCTTTCCGAGTTATACATTTGAGTATATAAATATCTATCTGAAAACCACAAATGTCAACCGCTTGGTGGGTGTAGCTCAAGTGGAAGAGCAATCATCCACCGAACCAATTTCTGCCAATCCAGTTGTTGAGATAGTCTAATGTGGTCTACGAGAACCTACCAGTTTACAAGGCTTCACCTAATTATAGGTGGCCAGTTAGTCAACCATCAACCATGTGTGTTTATGGTTTGGTTGGGTATAGGTTATTGTACTGCTTGTCATGGACAGCAGAACCAAATATCTTGCGTGTATTAACATACTTGGCCAATAAACACAATTCTGATATAATATCACTAATCACTTCAGAGCTAGGATGTCAGAGTACCACAGAACAAGGTTAACATGGTGCAATACTCTTAATGGTAATCTCAAAGCTTTGACTCAGTCTCAATGCTCTGACATGAGGGCCAGACAGCACTTAGTCCTAGGTCAGCCAGTGAACACAGGTGTGTGAGTGTAGACATATCTGCGGACCTGATGAGCCATTTGAGGTGAGTGTGGGATGAAAAACATGTATTTATCTATAATTGCCCTCCTCCAAGAACCTACAACAGGGTCATTTTTAATCCCTTCCCCTCTTATTGCTTTTTGTTCACTCCTTTACCTCTTTCATACTGCTTCAAACTAGTTGTCTGTTGTTTTATGTGTTTGTCTCCTCTCCCTCTGTGCCCTTGAACACAAGTATTTGAATAAGTTTTTCTATGTTACGCTGTGTCCTCATCAGCCTGTACTTAAGCTCCTGTTAGCCTGATTCTTTCATTGGAAGCCCAAGAACAAGCTGGAGAAATCTTAAGTTAAACAAAGTATTTATTCTTGGTCACATGTGAAATATAGCAGCGCTGGAATCGGAGTGACAGAGCCCTCACAGGGCCCCGATTTCCAGAAACATTTCATATTTATATTAACCTTTATCTCACAGAGGTTGGACTTACACTCGTATAATTGGACATGAGCAGGTCAAACACCGTTTTCGTCATGTTCTTTGGATAAGACAAACAACGTGTGTGTGTGAATGTTGTTTTAGGCGTGCATATACTTTCCCAGATGCTTTATTTGACCCAGGTATTTAGTCCCACTATGTCACCTTGAAGTCATGGACATACATTGCGTTTATATGAGCAGAGTGGAAAAGTACAAACTAGGAACATAGATTATTTAGTAAAATACAGAATATGAATTAATTATGTCTAAGAACAAAGCCAATTATGACAGTGAGTCTCGTGTCTGTGTAGTGCAGGGGTGGCCAACCCGCGGCTCCCGAGCCGCATGCGGCTCTTTGTTTGGTTTCATGCGGCTCTAACGTTCATATCAATTTATTTTTTTTACGCCTGTTTGAGTTCAATACGGCAGCGGTCTCCAACCTTTTTTGCTCCATGGACCGGTTTAATGTCAGACAATATTTTCACGGACCGGCCTTTCAGGTGTGGCGGATAAATACTACAAAATAAAATAGTACAACTAACACTAGTGATGGGTCATGCGCACAAGTATCGGCTCTGAGAGCCGGCTCTTCGTAGTGAATCAGAAGAGCCGCCGACTCCAAGTTTTTTTCCATTCGCTGCTTAGGTTTCACTTTCAGTGCTCAGAGCTTTGTTATGATTGGCCAGCATGGCGGCCAGCATGTGGTATTCACGTGAGAATTAAGGAGTTTGGTTCTGGTTTTGGTTCTGTTCTGTGGATTTGTTTGAAATTTTTTGGTTCATTTGTCCAATAAAAAAGTTTAATTGAGGACATTATTAATGTTAGCTTGAGTTTGGTTCTGTTCTGTGGATGTGTTTGAAGTTTATTGTTAATTTGTGCAATAAAAAAGTTTAATTGAAATAAACAAATGTAAAAGTGGTTTTGTCACAGAATAAATGCAAAGAATTAGGCAATTATAAGGTCTCTCATAAAAACACTGAAAGCAAAAGGGTTTTCAACACATAAACCATGATTTTAAGGTAAAATATAGGCTACAAAAGATCCTAAATAAGGAGCTGTTCGGGAGTCGAAAGAGCCGGCTCTTCTTTGGGAGCCGAGTCAAAAGAGCCGGCTCTCGGAAAAGAGCCGAACTTGCCATCACTAACTAACACAGACATTTTGGTATTTAGTAAATATAATAATAAATTTGAATCCACTGTGTACTCGTGTGTAACTTTATTAGCAGCGTCCTCCTGACGTAACATCCTCTCTGCCTCCTAACGCTCTCTGGTCGCTATGCTACGCTTAAACATGCCTTCAAAATGCAGCTTTCTTTTTCTTAGTGGTCACAGCCTCTTCTTCCGTCTCCTCACTGGGAAGAAGCTCTCCAAACACGTCTGTTTTTGACTCATTTTGCTCGGTTCGTGGGTTTAATATCAGCGTTGATGCGTCACGTGACCGAGACGAGAGCGAGTCAAGAACAGACGGATGGAACGGAGAGAATTCGGTCATTTTTCGAAAATAATGTGGCTCTTTGTGGTAACACAGTAAAAAATGCGGCTCTTAGTCTCTGACCGGTTGGCCACCCCTGGTGTAGTGTGTACAGAATGCTTCCAAAATGCCCCATTCAATGCGTTTTTTTATTTATAAAGACCCCAATTCCCAACAAATGTCATCTCAAGGCACTTCAGAATCCGAACCCAAGTAGGTTTTCACATACAAGGAATTTGTTTTGGTGACTGGTACAAAGAGTAGAAAATATACCCGCTTAAACCGTCAGTCGGGTCGCGGGGGGGCTGGAGCCTATCTCAGCGGTCATCGGGCAAGAGGCAGGGTACACCCTGGACAGTTTGCCAGTCCATCACAGAGCCACACAGAGACAAACGAGATGTCTAGGCCTATAGCTGCATAACTATGGGATGTTTCAGGACCAACTGAGCTATCCCTATAAGATGAATCAAAAAGGACATTTTTAAGCCCAATCGTAAAGCTAGAGAGGGCGTCTGCTTCCTGAACCCAAAGTGGCAGCTGGTTCCACAGAGAGGAGCCTGATAACTGAAGGCTCTGCCTCCCATTCTACTTTTAGAAATTCTGGGAACCACAAGTGCACCTGCAGTCTGAGACCAATGTTCTCGGTTGGGAAAATATCCAACTATGAGATCTTTAAGATATGGAGCTTGTTCATTAAGACCTTTCTATGCGATGAGAAAAATGTGAAGTTCTATTCTGGATTCAACAGAAGCCAATGAAGAGAAGCTAAAACTGGAGAAAGATGATCTCTCCGGTTATTTCTCATCAGAACTCTGGCTGCAGCATTTTGGATCAAAAACGGACCCAAGAGCAGACACAGGACTCAAGAAGAATCAGAGTATTGGGTATTGAAAGCCGAAGGGAGGATCCGGGTAGACATGGAAGGAGGGAGAGGATTAGTGAGGTTTCGAATAAAGAATTTGTCCAGACAATGGGCATGTTCGTCCTTACTTGATCCAGGACGGAATACAAAGTGGAGGGGAGGGTACTGGCTGTGGTGCAGAAGTTCTGAGTTGGCGGTGGGGCGAGCAGGCAGGTATGTGGAAAATCCTGGCGGGAGGAGGGTAGGAATAGATGCCAGTCCAGGCATAGAAATCCAAGGCTTGGAGACTGGACAAAGAAAACAGCACCGAAGTAAACAAGAAGACAAGGTTTGGGCAAGGTTTGAACAAGGCAGTTATGTCAGTGGTAATGAGTAGTGAGACAATCTGGCAAAGACTGGTTGCTCCTGCAGCTCCTAAAAGAGTGTCCTGATGAGGGCAGATGAGTAACAGGTATGGAAGCAGAAGCAATCCAGACTCCTCCCCGGGCTCCCAGGAAACCTGCCCAGCCGTAAACAGATGGAATAATGTATGAATGTATGACCATTTAGGGCTTCCGTAACTTTGAGATTGGACTACTGCAATTCTTTATTATTGGGCTGTTCCAAAAATTTTCTGAAAAGCCTCCAGCTTGTCATGATCATTTGGCTGTGTTGTTTTGCTGTAGTTTCTGAGTTTCTGAGTCTTAATCTCAAAGTTACGGAAGATCTTTGTTTTGTCGTTCACCCAAGCCTGCCACAGTCACGGTAAACCTTGCCTTGCTAGTTCGAATACTAAGCCACGATCCTTTGCCTCCTTGCGAGTGATTTTTTGTTTGTAAATTACATAAACTAGTCTTAAGTTTTCATAGCTGTTTTTGATAGCCTCCTTTAGGAGTGATTTTTGTTATAGATAACATTTTCAGGATTTTGTAGAGCCTCCGGTTTTTTAGGAGTGCATTTAGTTGTTTTGTTTCTAGTCCAAAGTTGTTTTTCCTCCTTAGGGAGTGATTTTTGATTCATAGTTCATAGGTAATTGCTCTCCTCTTAGCAGAGTGAGTTTTGGTTGTTTTTTTCCTCTTTTATTTATTAATCATTTTTTTATTATAGAATAACATTTTCATAGCTTATTATTTCATCACTGCATATTGGTGGTTGGATATATATAATAAAATCTCCATAATTGGATACTCTGTATTTGATTCTGAGCCCAGGTCTTATTTACATCTCCAAGTCTGGATTCTAGTTGTCTCTGTGAATGTCAGAAATCCATTGGGCTCTCTTTGCTTTACTTTTTAGAGTTTGGAAAAAAGATAACCCTACTTCTTTCTGAATCTGTTGGTACATTCATCAGCACAACAGCTTCTCACCATGTTAGATGTGTTTTCTGGGTGGTCAAACAGTCCTTTTGTCACTAAGTGAATGAAAGTGAATGAAGCCGAAGTGCAGTGTGATAGCTGATTACATCAGAAATGTGCATTCAATGCTTTTCCTCGACAATCAGACATCAATTAAAATCAAAAAGTGTTTGCTAAATGCTATTTTGAAATCAGACTGAATGTTCTTGTTTGGCTTTGAATTTTGACCTCTACTTGGAATGAGCATCAACACAACTTTTGTCCTCTCCATGGAGCAAAATACAAATTATTTTTCTCCAAACTCACAGCATGAACTAACCACTGAGCATTAGTCAGAAAAGTTTTCCTGCTGAGTTTCCTTGCTTGCCTGGAACAAAATGCCTGCAGGGGAGGTTAAAAGAACTTCAATGTAATGTTAGAACAAGCGGCAAGGCTCGAACTGCTTTAAGTTTTTATCCCTGACAGAAGTTTGAGGAGTGAGGAAGATGGCAAAGGAATGAGAGGAAGAATAAGGATAAAGAGTCATTGTCAAAAACGCTGTTTAGAAATGTAAGGATATCATGATATTCTCCACCATTTTCCCACTTTCAGGCAACCTTGACTCTTGACAGACATATGCTTCATAGCACATTTCAGTATGTTGACTTAAGCCCAGGCTAACAAAGACGAGTCTGCTTGTGTAAAACTGTGAGTCTTTGAACAGTATTAGGTTCCAAAACTGCATCTGGTTTGGTACTATAACATTTGCAGATATACAGTATATTATGTCTAAGTGCAATTTCCAGTGTTTGGACATGTGCACCCAGGCTGTCTTCGGTTATGTTAATTTCTACATGCTACTCATATTAGAATATGATAACTGTTTATCTGTAGTTCGTTGTTATATCAGTACAAACTGTCAAAGGGAAAAGTCGAGCTTGAGGAGGAGAACACATTATGTTTGCTGTTAGCACTTCTAACGCCACATATTGTTTAGAGTCAGGGTGTTCTCTGGTAAGGTCAACAACAGAAGATGCCTATAGAGATCTAAGACACATTGGCGTTTTGGCCACTTACGCACAGAACGTTACTTTTTAGAATAAAAAGAGTACTGATGATGATAATAAGAAAATAAAGAAATTTTGTGTGTGTATGTGTGTGAGGTTGGTGACCCCTCATGTGTGGTCAGTATCTCATTGATTTATGTCATTGGCTGGAATTTTCCTCTCCCACTTCACAGTGTCGCCTGAGATTGTTTCGCCCCACCCATTTGCCCAAAGGTATAGTAGAATAAAGCAACGCATTACCTGCCAATCATCTCGTCAGCAGCTGTCAGTCACTGCACTGTATCCCTCAACAAACTCTACTTTTCCTCTCTTTTCGCTTTTAAACAGACCCCCTTTGTTTCAGCTTTTCATGTTCTCTGGTTATGGTTGTTTTCAATTTCACGGTCGCTTCTTCTCCAGAATCATACACAACATGCCCATTATTTATTAGTGTTTGCCTCAGATGGAATCACCTTGGAATTCAATGATCATTTTTGTATTTGAAGCAGTGGAGTGTGTGTTTCGTTTAAGTCCAGTCAGCTCTATCAGTCACTGTGTCATTGCCCTGCATTGTGTGCCTTTTTGTGGATATTGTGTGACCACAATGGTGAAACTGTGCACAACTTGAGCATTGGGTGCCAGTAGCACTGTGTTAGTTACACTTACAAAGTAAAAAATCACAACAAAGAGTTCAGACATATAAATGTAAAAACACACAACAATGGGAAATGCACAAATCGTCTGTTTCCCTCTCCAGCCTTTAGATTAAGAGCCAAATGTTCTGAAAATGAAACATAGGGCAGCTCCAGTTTTTACAGGCCTTTTATTGTGAGACCTTCATGCTGAAATCTTAAGACCAATAAATCACACTCACACATTTTACTCAGGATCTGTTGACAAAATATGACAAAGTCTTATGTTGGGTTTTCATTTCCTAATGGTTCAGGCTTTGCTTCCCTCATTCATTCCTTTTTTCATTACCTGTCAACTCACATCACTGTCCTCATCTGTTCCGTCTTCCTTTCTTCTGCCTGCACACTCTGAATGTTTCTGTCATTGTTACTTCTTCTATCTCACACCTCTTGCTCCCTTGTCCTCTCTTTTGTTCTTTCTTGCTCTCCCTGCACCACCACACACTTCTCTGTGTCGCCTCATTGGGAATAGGAGGTAATTTAGAGCAATGTAGGTTAATGACATTGGAGACTTGGCTTGGAGTCTGGAAACACACCACACTAGGACATATGACATTCTCTTCCTCTTACTGTATGTAGTGATGATATCTAAACCAGCTCAACTTGGTTTTAAGTTGGAATGAACGTGGAAAAAGGCTTCTATGTGTCCTTTTTGTTTTCTTAGTAAATTGGGAATGCTGTGTGTAACAAAGCTAACCTTTACATATTTTTACTGCTTCCCATCAGTTATCAAAACACTCTCATGTGCATTTTCTATCGGTGATCCCTCTCAGGCTTGTCAAGACCAACCACCCCATCTGTCGGTACAGTACACAAGAGGGCATTAACAGCTCTTGACCATAACAGACCCAATTTACACCACCCCAAAAATGTCTTAGTTCTCACACTGTTGTTTGACAAAGTCCAGCCCACTCTACAGAGACAACACAAAACTCTCTTTTGTCTAATCTTCAAGACGCCCCTGCGATTAAAAATCTCCACGGAGGTGGTGATGGAGGCAGTGGCCTTAGCATCTCCCGCTGAGCTGTGACAGGCCACTGTTTACCAAAGCTCGCCCCCCGTCCCCCCGTCCACCCTCTTCATGATCTTTGCTTTCTTTCCTGTGATTCTCCCACACAATGGGAGGCTGCAAAGGCTGAGGGGGAAGCCCTAAGGCAAACAGGGGCCCAGGCAGAAGAACAGAGGGCCATTGATGGCCATCGTACTGACAGGGATGCTGAAAGACACCTCCAGTGGACAAAAAGAAAGAGAACAGAGAGAAAGGAAAATGGTGGTGAAAAAGAAAAGGGCAAGGGCATAAATTCACTAAACCATATATAAAGGCAAAGGGCCAGCAATTATTAATTCCATGCCACCAAAATCTCCAAATCTCTTACATACAGATTAAGAGTCTGAGAGCAAAGCAGAGATCAGTTTAGATTGGAAATTAGAGCTAAATTTAGCCTCTCGAAGCCAGTCTATATCTCCCTGGATCTCCTTTCTTCAAGACATTAGTCCATATTTGCTGAAAACAGATTGATCACAGAAAATGGAAGCTCGCCAATCAGCAAAGTGTAGAGAACAGTGTGGATGGAGCCATGACAGCTTGAAAGGCTTGATTCATGTGAACAAGCCCTGCTAAAATTATGTTAAAGGTGTAAAACTTTAACATAAAGGGTTTATGGAGACAATATGTGACTGCATATTATGACGTGTTTAAATAGCGAGTCAACCTGTCTTCATGAAATTCCAAATTAGTCCAGTTCATAAACGTAATTCAAGAAAAGAGGTTCCCTTCAAATCAACAGATTGCATCGAAACTTCTCCTCAATTCAATCTCCTATTCCAATTGTGCGTGAGGTGACGGTAGAAAGAAAAACTCTTTTAACAGGAAGAAACCTCCAGCCAGAACCAGGAAGGGCAGCTATCTACCTCAACACCATAACACCAGGCCAGATATACCTACTGAGAAAGAGAAACACAACTTAATGACAACAATAATGTCACATGGAGAGTAAAGAAAGCAGAGTGAGGAGAGGTGCATCATGGGAGGTCCCATGTTTCCAGGGTATAGCCCTGATTTTGTTCATTACTCGACGATTTCCTAATATGAGTAATAGCAGTCATAGCAGTAAATTTGGGTGGCTTGACAGCACACAAGTGATCTTTATAGCAATCAAGTGGGCACATTTTCCTCTAGTTTCTCGTTCTCAGCAAGTGCATTTCTATCGCAGTCTTTTTCTGTCTTTGCCTGAGGCAGATTTGAGGTTTATTATGTATTCAGCAATTAGCAGACAATCTGCTCATTATCAAGCCAATTATGCTGCTCTAATAACATGCTTAATCAATCTCACTCGATCAATTACAGTTTGAGGAGGTGAGTGCCACATAATGATGCAGTAATTTGAAGTCACAAGGAGTTGAGGAGATAAGAACTAAGTTGTTTAGACTGTCGGCGATGGTGTGTGTTCTGTGATTGAGTGCACGTGTACTAAATCATTTCTCCTTTTTCTTTGAATGGATTGTGGGCTTTTGTTTAGATTTTGTTTAGATTTTGACTTTTGTTTAGATTTAAAAATATGTGTGTGTGTGTGTGAGAGTCAGATTGAGGGTTTTAGGCGGTCAGAATAGCTGTGTAATGGTCCGTGGTCCCTTTTGATAAGTCTTGCAGTTGAGAGCACAGCCATGTCCTCTTATCTCCAGAGGACAATGTTGCACTCAGAGCTGCTGCTGCCACAAGCACGACCCACAATAGCTCAGACACTCATTCATGGCCTCCTATTCTTTTACACACACATACACACACAAAGGCATATAAACTAACAAACCAAAAATATAGACACGATTTTTTAAACTATTTTTTTAACCACATCATCAGACACATTTTTGATGCATAGACAATCCATGCTGGTGTCATGAGCTGAGTGCAAAGTTTTTGCAAGCACACTCAAACACACACTGTAACAGCAGACACCTTGTTCTCCTTTCCAATCTACAGTCATTTCCACAGTTACCCCCTCACATGTTACAAACACAGTTCTTCACATACACTCAGAGACCCACTGTTTCCTCACCGCTGCCCATGGGTGCCCAGTCGGGACACCCTGAAGGGGGCACAGAGGACAAGGTATAATTTTCAGAGGGGACTCACTGGCCCGTGTCACCCCACAAGGCGGGGTGTGTGTGTGCGTGTGAGCTTGTCATGACGAAGGGGAGAGGGTGCGGCTGGGGGGCATTAATTACCTTCGTGCCTCTCCTGCTGTGGGAGGCACAAAGGTTGCCCCCGCCGAGAGGCTAATTATTAGGAAAAAAGCTTTTTAATTTACTGCTGTCTGCTGCCATTCCAGGGAGGAAGAGAACCATGTCATTCAGCCCTGCTGTATGTGCAAATTCATGTGCATGTCTGGGCTGAGCACTAACAGGATAGCACAGGTGGCCTTCCATATGACCCTCAGACCTTCGAGGACTTGCCCAGTTTATCTGCAGTTTTATTGTTCCCACAATGTAAGCCCCTGTCAGTCACTGAGGTGGAGAGGAGGTGGATTGAGTAACAGAGGCCTGCTCTCAGGTCAGATTATGTAATATCAGGCAGGAAGGAAGTGGTGGAAGACAAACACTGACCCTGTGTAAAAAAAGAAGACAGACATTATATTTTGGGCATTAACGATCTACTGACTTCTCTACTGCTCATTGTTGTAAAAATTTGTCCAATAAATTATAACTTCAAATGAAATAATGACTGTTACTGTTCTCAGTAAGGCTTTGATACTGCTACAATTATTCCCCTTTTCTTTCATTCAAAGTTTGAACAAAACAAGTTGGTTTGAGCAAACCTAAAGCTCCAATCGAATATCATAGATAGTCAGTCACGAGTAACACATTTTTTTAAGGCCGTGCTTACAGACCCAAGTTCAGTGTCCTCATCCCAAACAGGACAAAAAATTAGTCTTTGGTCATTGCCTGCTCCTGAGGGCTTTACTACTGAGTCAGTCCAACACAACCCATCTTTCTTTATGTTCATGATTCAACAAAACCTAAACTTTAATTCAGACATAACCCTAACTAAGTTGTACTTACTAAACTTAATAACTGTGACCTATCCTAACCACATTCTACTTAATTTCTAAACAAAATCAAACAATGACTGTAAGCAGACATGAAGAACAGCTAAAAACAAAAAAAAAGGTTTTAGCGATTGGGCCTACTGCTAACTTGACTCTACTGATAACTTGGGTCTACTGCTTGAAAGTATTTATTGTAGCTCCAGCATAACCTTTCTGTAAGGGTATGAAAAAATAAAGAAGGGTGCAAAAAAAGATAAATGTGTGTTGTAGGGCACAAAAGAACATTTTAAGGTTTGTGACAGTTGACAAACTTCTCTGAGGCTGTGGTCAGATTAGTTCTGCAAAGATAGAATCCCCTCACCAGCTTAAAATTGGCTCCTTATCACATTATTACAGTCATGTCCTTGTGTGGTGAAATAAACTACTCAGTCTATGTTCTGCTGAGAGGCCTTACAGTAATCTGACAACATACAGTTCAGACTTGTGCCAAACTAACAGGGACTTCAGAGCAACACCAAGACTTCATGTTTCATCTGAGATTAATGTTTCAAATGTTTAAAGAACACAGAAACACCAATAAGACTAAAGTAAGATGAACAGTAATACACATGGAACAATGTGGAGCTGGGTGTTAACAAACAGCTCCATCACTGAGCAGTATTTGACAGCGAGCTGTAAGGCTGCATCCCTGGCTCTGCTGAAGAGGATATAAAGCTTCGGCTCATCGCTGATCATGGAATTTTTATGAAACTGCATTTATGAGTTGATTTATCATCATTTGGGCTTTGGACAGTTTGTGTCATTGATGATTTGTATTACCTACCACTGTTGCCTGTGTCAGACGGCGAGTCAGGTGGAATGCATTACTGCTGGTTTTATATTTGTTTTCTATTATATGCCATATTTTGTTAACTGCATGTTTTGTTTAATCCATTTTTTAGGTATGTTTTGGGATTTCTTTACTTATTATTGGTGTGGTTATTTCTTTTGAATTAAGTTTACATGCATGTTTTGGAATGGCCAATTATGATTTTTAGGCAGCAAATGCATCCTCTGACCGGGAGCTGCACCAGCCAATCGGCTGCTGCAGCGGGCCCACACACTAATTGACAGGTAGCCGGAAGTGGGTGGACTGTTTCCTTTAAAGGACGCTGAAACACCAGATAAGGTAAAGGAGATAGGGCTGTGTGATACTGCAAAATTTGGTATCGATCCAATTCCAAGTAAATACAGGTCCAGTTTTGCCTATAGCGATTGCGAAAGCGATACCAATACCGATACTTCTTACTACTACCATCTACTTTTGTGTAGGGGAGAGCAATGTACCATAATTAATTAAGTGAATGCATCATCAATATGCAAATTTGAATGAAAACTTGAATTTTCATGATTATTTAATTATTTTGTAAATTTTCCTTTAATTAATCATGTTTATGATAATATTAAAACACAGGAAAAAGTTTTCAGGCAAATAAAAATACTTTTATTAAGTAACTCAGAAATTTATAGAAAACTTAAGTTTCCCTTTTGGCGGGCAGCCAGGGGGTCGGTGGCGTAGTGGGTTAAGCAGCTGCCCCATGTACAGAGGCTACAGTCCTCACTGCAGCTGGCCCCGGTTCAAGTCCCACACCAGACGGCCCTTTGCTGCATGTCTCCCCCCTCTCTCTGCTTCCTGTCTCTCTCCAACTGTCCTATCATTAAAGGCATAAAAAGCCCCCCCCCAAAAAAATTTCCCTTTTGGGGTGCTCATTTGCAATTAACAAACTCAAGTTTTTTTTTAATTTGAAATGTACTAAATAAGTTGTGCAAATAAATAAATATAACAAAATACTCCTACAGGCTCTGTCTTTTTGCCCTCCTGTGTCCTAGAAATGATCCCCTGAGGGTCCCATTTTGAGACCTGTCCCCTTGTTGAGAACTACAGATTTATAGGTATTTGTTCAGAAACAATAACATGTTTCCATTTTTCCCTTTTATTGAACTTCTCCTCTTACTTACTAACTGACCTACCTTGGAGAAACTCCTTTCTGCTGGTACAGATGTTGCAATTAGAAGTGGGTCTCCATTTCCACTGAAAAATAACAGCCTGTCTAATGCTGGAGATGACTAAATCTTAATTTCGCATCACTATTACCTGGATATTGTCGCTAGGGTTGCCAACTCCTTGAAAAAAACATCAGGGACACCTCATTGGCAGGAACGGCCGACCCGATTGCCTTCACCCTTCCTGGCGTGGTAATTTTTTTTTTGGCTCTTCTTTTGTAAGTGAAATGATTTTTTTTAACTATTTGACTCGAATCTGAATTGAATTAAATGGATATTTTTGAGTGATATAAACACATGGAAAACAAATGTTTAACCAGAAATGTACTTTATTACAAAATAACAAAATAAACTGGGGGCGGCCGTGGCTCAGTGGTTAGAGTTGGTCGTCCAATACCCAGAAGGTTGGCGGTTCGATTCCCACTCTCGCCACTCAAAGATTGGTGGAACTGATAGCTGGAGGGGTGTCAGTCCACCTCCTTGTCACAGCTAAGGTGCCCTTGAGCAAGGCACCTTGCTCCCCGGGCGCTTCATGGCTGCCTGCCACTCCAGGTTGGCATCTGTCTCTGAGTGTGTGTGACACCCTGTGCATGTGTGTGTCAACAGGTGCCAACCTGGATGGATTAAAAGCATAGGACAAATTATGTGTGTATGCATGACCAATAAATCAGATCTTAATCTTAATCTTGAATAAAATAAATATCTTTCTTAAACAGAAATCTGTCTTAAACTTAAAACTGTATAAATAAATATAACACAAAAGATAGACAACAACAAAAGTGCAAACAGACTTGTAAACATGTTTAAAAATAGAACTTGTGAACTTAATGCACAACTCAACTCAATGCTACTTTTTCCATCTGTACTTCCTCTGAGCTCTTGCGGCAGCAAGGAGCTGTTTGTCTTTGAGTGCTACAGAGTAAAACGCGCTCCTTTTCCAGCCAGGTGTTTAACTTCTCCCATTCCTCTCTGTATTTTTGCAGTCTTTTAATTTTTTTTTCTCGGTGTCTGTGTCACTGTCACGGTCACCCATGCTGCTTTGTTGTCTTCCGCTATCTTCTTCGCAGCTAGGCAACCTCGACCAATGAGATGAGCGGGGTTCCGTATTGTCGCACTCCTTTGTGAATGTGCTGTCAGCCATTGGTCACAGAGCAGGAGAGGGCCAGGGAGCAAGTTTACCTTACATTTTCATAGTAAAGCGGCGTGTTATTCATTTATTCCACTGACATTTTATGGACTATTTTTGATTCTCATGATAATACAGGACAAAGTGCGTCCCTTTTCAGCTCAATACGGGACGCGTACATTTGTTTCTAAATACGGGATGATTCTGTTTTTCAAGGGACGGTTGGCAACCCTAATTGTCGCCCATGCTGAAAAGCCTATGCAAGGGACCTTTGTCTCGGTGCTGGGGGTCTGCTTTCCCTCTCTTCCTCCTTCCGTTTGCTCTGCAGCTCAGAGTTCTGGTTGGGGTGTGAGTCCATCTCATCACACAAGTATCGATCAATACCCAATACCAACGTTAGTATCGATACTATCGATATTTTAAATCGATCCGCCCTGCCCTAGAAGGAGAGCGCGGCACAGGCGCGCAGAGAGCCGTCCGGAGAGAGCCGTTCGGATCAGTGTATCGGAGGGTTTCGACGCGAAGTGGCAAAAGCAGGAGTTTCTGCTACAAAGCTGTGAGTCGTTGACTGATACACTTTTAGCCGTAGCCTGAAGGATCCTGAGACCAGAGAAAATCGATCCTGTGTTTGTTGAGCAGACTGCTGGCCATCTTTTATGTTCTAGGTCCATGCCACGCCAGGGGAAGCTTCCAGCGAAGTGGCGGCCGTGTGACGGATGTGGGCCGCCTTGTGTTCCAGGTCCATGGTGTCGCCAGCAGGAGCTTCCGGCAAAGTGGAGGCCGTTCGGCGGATGGGAGCAGGTCTATGGTGTCGCCAGGGGGCGCTTCACGCAAAGTGGAGGCCGTGCGACGGATTGGAGGAACATGGAAGATCTTCAGGCAACTTGGAGTGGAGGACGGTTCGCGGTGGCTAACCGGTGTAGCATAAGGATGGCGGAGTATAAGGACTGGAGCGTGGCCGTGAACTCTGACTGCTGTAGTTTTTAATATTGTTCTTAAATTGACTTTTAAAAGGAGGCCTTCCCCTTTTTAAGAAAAGACATTGCCCAAACTCTTTTTAGACCATTTGTAATAAATTGTCTCTGTACAAAATTGGTGTTCAGGTCATTGAGTGCTGCTCGCCCTCGTAGTTAAAGAACCGATATTATAGAGTTAGTGGTAGCTGTGAGAGAGCAACCCCAGCCGTTATATCACACCTGTACTTACATTGAGTCGGAACAACACACCATCATGTGAGCTGCAGAACATTCAGTGTAAATCGGTGGGTCTTTTTTTCCCTTCAGGGTGGATTAAAGAGTTCTCAGTGGTATTGTGTTGAACCACTTCAGACACAACACAGCGTTATCTTCGCAAACACAAAATACAGTGACAGAAGGATGTAGTGATTATTTGACTAAAGGCCGTAAAACAATCATGGTTGCATCCGTATCTGACCCGTTTTCCACAAACCGTGCTTCCAGATTTCCACAACAAAAAGTTTTCTCACTGAGGTAGACAAACCATGGCAGCAAGCCAGCAAAAACATGCGCAACATGGGCCTTTTAGCAATGTCAGCCTAAAAATAGATATTTACTGCTAAAGAAGATAAAACTATTTGGTTTTAAATTCCATTCAGAATTAAAGACAGATGTGACATGAAATCAAGATGGAACTCTCAAGATGCATCAGGAAGGGCAAAACAAAGTCAAATTCTAATGCATTTAGTCTTTTTGGAGCGAACCTTTGTTGTATGAATCAAAGAAGGTGACAGGCAGCTTAGTCAGTAAAATGTGTTTCACTTGGATAATGCAGCAAGACAAAGTGTTTGGAGGGATTTTTACAACATGTAAACACACAGTATTCTGTGCATTCTGGTGGAGGAAAAAAGTCCAATTTTACAATGTTGGAGTCAGATTTGGATATCAACTGAAAATTCAGCTTAACTAGAAGCTATGTGGATAAAGCAGCAGAGCTTTGGTCATATCAGTTTCCCAGGAAGAAACCTCAAGTGTTTTAAGTTAGGAGAAGATGTGTAATACGGACTTAGGAAGAAAGTCCATTACATTTTCTTGGCTATAACAGCAACCAGGCATAAAGAAAACTCCAACATTCTGGGTGGAACAAGGTGTAATCTACAGTTGTTTTTCAATGGATGGATGAAGTTGGTGTCTACCAGGGTCAAGGTAGCAATGACAACTTTTACCTTGTTTTCATATGGCTCCTGGACAATCAAGAGACATGAGGACAAATAGTATTTGTTTGTTTCGAAAATTCATAACTGAGTGAAAGGAATGAGGAGTTTTTATTTGGCAACCATGAGAAGAGCTTGTTAATTTCACTCAGTGCTAAGGAGTGAATTCTCAACACTGGAGGAAATGCCATCCCACAACTGCTTGAAGAGATAACATTTTAAAGAGGCAAATATTTTTAACTGAGTCATGTTGATAAATTGGACAGGAGAATGAGTTTGATATGCACACCTTGCAGAATCTAATGAGACTTGGAGAAGAGTATGATCTATGGAAGAACCTATTGTATCTATGGCTCAAAACCAGATCACTTTTATCATTTAAAAAAAGAAAAAGACAGCATAGGCCTTGGTGGAGGACATGTCTTGTGAATGCTCCGGTGGTGCCTTTTGGTCCCTTGTTTCATTTGTTCACATTGGTAATGAAATTAAGTTTTCATTGTGTTTTTCACAGTTCCATGAGATGTGACTGTAACAACCCACTGGAAGAGGCACTGATATAGGCACTTCATAGATACAGTCCAATTGAAGCCAATTAGAATCCAACTCATTGTATTAAAATATTAATTCAATTAATTAAATTAGAAATGAGTTCAATTCATACGGAGCCAATTACAAAAACATGTTGCCTAACTAAGAAAAAGAATAGATTGCACAGGAACTTCTCTTCGCTTCACTCTCCCATCCTGAGCGTACACGAGGCGATTGCGGGAAGAAAAAACTCCCTTTTAACAGGAAGAAACCTCCATCAGAGCCAGCACCAGGAAGTGCGGCCATCAGCTTCGACCGACTGCGGGTTGAGAGGACAGGAAAGAGGAGACAACAAAAACTCTGTAACACCAGGCCAGGGATACCTGCTGAGAAAGAGAAACACAGGTTAATGACAACAATAAAATGTATTGGAGATGGAGAGCAAAGAGAGCTACAGTACAGAGGGCTACAGCTGCTCGCTACCTTCCAGCCTGTAACAACTCGAAGGGGTGGCATTACACAGTTTCTCCACAGCAGAGTGGACCACAAATGCTGATAATCAGGATTCTCTGAGATGATTAGACTAGTTTGTTAGATTTGACTGGACTACAGACATCAGTTCACACAGCAGGACGAGCCAGCTGTCCTACAGATGGGAAACCCTGACCCTGATCAAACTACTCTCTTTTTGTCTGTGAGTTATTGTTGTTTGTTTCAGAATCTCAACGCGTCTGCACCTCTGAGTCACTCCAGTTCTCAAGACAACATAAACTAAGCCATTTCATAAGTCATTAGAGTGATTGTAGTTTCTCATGTGGCAGATGTTAAATTGTTTTCAGTCTGTCAGTGACTCTTGCTGACGAAGACATGTGGCTGAGTGACGCTTACAAGTCTGATTATTTTGGTTCCTTCACTCTGAGCCAATTGGCTTTTACCTTTTACAGCACATTCTTATAACAGTGAATGATATGACATTGAAAGTTTATTAGGAATGTTTGCGTGTGTGTGTGTGTGTGCTGCTATTTGTAAGGCCAGCAGAAAACGATGTATCTTACACAAAGACCAAGCCTGGAACTTGTATAAACAGAGCAGCAGCCACAATGACTCCGCTGCCAAACACTGGGTTTCTCATCAACCTCAACCAACCACATTCAAACATTAGTGTGCAAACAGATAAACAAACACACAACGACATGGAGACGAAGTGAGAAAAAAAATGCCGGCATGAAAATGAAACTATGAAAATACAGACAGACTAAACACACACATGCGCACACATAGGATATAAATCTGACCTTGTGGCTCGCATCCCATTTTATTACAACAGTATGAGATGTAACAGAAACTGAGTAAATGACTGTCAGACTAGATCCAAACTAAACATGGAACCACATCCCCCTCTGAGTTTTAAAAAAAACTAACAACAAAAGAAAAATATTTATACATACCGATCCAAATGTCAAAAGATACCAACATAGTCTCCATTTTGCACATTATATCTTTGGCCGAAAAGACCACAAAGCCTGAAAAATCAGAGGGAGTTGGTCAGATGAGGGTTTAAGCAAGAAAAGTGGTAAATGGAGTGAGAGGAGATAAATAACACAGACTTGTTTTGGGGGTGGTATCCCTTCAGATAGTTCCTGAGACACGAGAGGGGAGCAAGGAGTTGGCCTTCATCATGGAGATGTAGAGATCAGACAAAGAAAGCTGGAGGCCCAAAAGCAAAAGAACAGGCCTAGGGGCTTCCTGAGGGAATTTGGCCAGTGTTATGTTTCCCTGCAGGTATGACAGCTTTGAGCAGTGTTGATGTCTGTAGGTGGAGGCGAGGGGATGATAGTTCAGTGGTGGAAGGAGAAGTGTGTGTTTGTGAATGTGCAAAAAATGTGATCACTTTTAGAACATAGAGGCTCAAACATTTTTAGACTGCAAAGTGCCAAAATAGGAGACTGTCCTACTTACCATACCTAACATGTGGTATATGTCCATGCTGGCAGATAAGTCAAAAACTTAGTCCAAAGAATATGTGGCCTCCAGTGGTTGTAAGAGCAACTGCATGTGAAAAATGTTGTCCGTGAAGGTGACAGTCAAGATAATGTCTATCTCTGAACCTGTTGTCATGTTACCAACTGAAAGTTTGTTGGAGTTGATCTCACATCCCATAAAGGTCCATGTCCAGCAGCACCCCTGCCTTTACTGATGGGTGTGGTCTTTTGGCCGAATCGGGTATTCAACAATAAAATGTCCTGATCAACCACAATAGATACAATTCAATTCAATTAATTTTTATTTACAGTATATAGGGCCAAATACAACAAATGTCATCTCAAGGCACTTAGATAGTAAGTCCAATTCAAGCCAGTTGGAATTCAATTAATTGTAATCATAATTATTCATAAAATAATCCAATTCGTTCATATAGAGCCAATTCAAAAACAATTTCCTAGCTAAGGAAACCAACAGATTGCACTGAAACTATTTTCGGTCCAATCTCCCGTCCTGAGCGTGCCTGAGGCGACTGTGGAGAGAAACGACTCCCTTTCAACAGGAAGAAACCTCTGGCAGAACCAGACTCAGGAAGGGTGGCCATCCGCCTCGACCAGCTGGGGTTTGAGAAGACAGAAAAGGGGGGGGGGGGCACTGTAACACCATTCAAAGGATATCTGTTAGAACAGGGAAACACGAGTTAATGATCACAATAATGTCACATATACGTAATGTCATTTGATAAATTGAACAGGGGAAAAAGAGAGTAAAGTGAGGAAAGGTGTGACAGATGAGGCCCCCCAGCAGTCTAGGCCTATAACAGCTTAGCTATGGGATGTTTCAGGATCACCTGAGCCATCCCTATTTAAAGATACAGGCTGTTGGTATGCCTGCTA
This sequence comes from Odontesthes bonariensis, assembly GCF_027942865.1. Lineage (NCBI taxonomy): Eukaryota > Metazoa > Chordata > Actinopteri > Atheriniformes > Atherinopsidae > Odontesthes > Odontesthes bonariensis. The sequence goes on from NC_134514.1 coordinate 31,370,980, forward strand.
GGCATTGCTGCCTGACGCACCTCCACCAGTGCCCTTCATGCAAATGTGCTCCCTTGAAACACCTATGGGCAGGAACGGGTCATCAGCTGGGGACCACCAGTCACAGATGTTTCGCTCCTTTAACCCCAGTACATCTCTTGGTGGCGGAGCGATGGCTGATATCTCTACCTGCCACCCCCTGCTGATTCCCTAGGTGTTCTGCCCCCACCCTCAGTCTAGGCCTATAACAGCTTAGCTATGGGATGTTTCAGGATCACCTGAGCCATCGCTAACTATTAGCTTTATCAAAAAGGAAAGTTTTAAGCCTGGTCTTAAAAGTGGAAAGGGTGTCTGCTTCCCGGACATTTACTGGTAGCTTATTCCACAAGAGAGGGGCCTGATAACTGAAGGCTCTGCCTCTCATTCTACTTTTAGAAACTCTGGGAACCTCAAGTAAACCTGCATTTTGGGAACGAAGTGCTCTGTTAGGAAAATATCTTACAATGAGATCTTTAAGATATGATGGAGCTCAGTCATTAAGAGCTTTATGTGTGAGGAGAAGAATCTTAAATTTGATTCTGAATTTAACAGGGAGCCAGTGAAGAGAAGCTAAAACTGGAGAAATATGATCTCTCCTGTTAGTTCTCATCAGGACACTGGCTGCAGCATTTTGGATCAGCTGAAGGCGTTTCAGAGAATATGTGGGACAGCCCAATAATAAAGAATTACAGTAGTCCAATCTTGAAGTAACAAATGCATGGACTAGTTTTTCTGCATCACTCTGAGACAAGATGTTCCTGATTTTAACAATATTGCGAAGATGAAAGAAAGCAGTCCTTGAAACCTGTTTTATATGCGAGTCAAATGATAAATAAATTCTGGTCAAAATTAACTCCAAGGTTCCTCACTGTAGAACTAGAAGCCAAGGAAATACCATCTAGAGTAACTATATAGCTAGACAATTTCTCCCTGAAGCGCTCAGGTCCAAAGATAACGACTTCAGTTTTGTCTAAATTTAGAAGCAGACAGTTCTGAGTCATCCAGGTCTTTATGTCTTTAAAGCTGCAGTCTGCAACTCTTTTTCAAGCATAATGCCTGGAACTGTCCGGGGATTCTGAAAGTGGTACATTAAATACCCCAATACAAAAAAAAAAGAGTTCTCTAGGTCCCCTATATGTCCCGCTAGGTCCCTCCAAAGCCAGCAGGTTTGTTTACAAAATTGCAGACCGGACCGGTAAAAGGTAACCAATCAGGTTACGAGCTGGGCTCTGCTGCCTGTCAATCACCGATTGTGCACGCGCGATACAAGGTAGGCTCGTCCCCACGCTTATTTATCTAGACTATTGAACTTCATTACGGGCTAGTCTACTTACTGTGTCTTCCATGATCGCAAATGACAGGTGAGTTGATGAATGAGGAGTCGTGTACACGCATCTGGCATGCACGTAGACGTGCACAAGTTCTCATGTGTTTTGATGGGGCGGGACAGGAAGTTGAATAACTTTTTATTTTTCGGTTAAAAAATAAACATTTCTTGCATTTTGCGACTACGGAGGTCACCGTTTTCAACTTCAAGCATTCTGATAGATCATGTAAACTCTTAAAATGCCAAAAATTAGGACTTTACGTATAACAACAACAAATCCTGCAGACTGCAGCTTTAAGACATGCTTGTAGTCTGACCAACCTATTGGATTCATCTGGTTTTATAGATAAGTACAACTGGGTATCATCAGCATAGCAATGGAAATTTATGCCATGCTGTCTAATAATGTTACCTAATGGAAGCATGTATAAAGTGAAAAGAATCGGTCCAAGCACAGAACCCTGGGGAACTCCATGACTTACTCTGGTGTGTGAGGAAGATTCTTCATTTACAAGAACAAACTGAAATCTATCAGATAAATATGACTTAAACCAACCTAATGCAGTTCCTTTAATCCCAATAACATGTTCAAGTCTGTGTAATAAGATACTGTGATCGACCGTATCAAATGCAGCACTGAGATCCAACAGGACAAGCACAGACACAAGTCCGCTATCAGAGGCTAAGAGGAGATCATTGGTAACTTTCAGCAGTGCAGTTTCTGTGCTATGATGCACTGTGAATCCTGACTGAAACTCTTCAAATAGATTATTTCTGTGTAAATGATCACAAAGCTGAGCTGCAACTATTTTTTCAAGAACTTTAGACATAAAAGGGAGATTGGATATAGGTCTATAATGAGCTAACACTTCTGAATCAAGAGTAGGTTTTGTAAGTAAAGGTTTAGTTACAGCAACCTTAAAAGGCTGAGGTACATATCCTGTCAACGAAGACAGATTGATCAAATCCAATATGGAAGTGTCAATTAATGGGAAAACCTCCTTGAACAGTCTGGTTGGGATTGGGTCTAAAACACAAGTTGATGGTTTAGAAGAGACTATTGCTGTTGTTAGTTCAGAGAGATCAACTGGGCAGAAGCCGTCTAAATACAAATCAGGTTCTAAAGATACTTCTAAAGCTGCTGTACTTGATGATACATCACTGATAATAGTGGGAAGGACTCCATCAATCTTCTCTCTAATAGAAACAATTTTATTGATAAAGAAGCTCATGAAATCATCACTGCTGAGAGTTAAAGGAATACCTGGCTCAACAGAGCTCGGACTCTTTGTCAGACTGGCTACAGTGCTGAAAAGAAACCTGGGATTGTTCTTATTCTCTTCTATCAATGATGCATTCATTAGCTTTGATTCTTCTCAACCGCTCCTCAGGGAAAAGTGTAGTTCTTCCAATCTGCATGGGTTCGGATACATCATTAGTACCAGTTAACAAAGGAAGCAACATTACTCAAGAGGTAACAAGGATCATCGCAGGTCCTTATAAAGCACTCTGGTAATGAAACTTATGATACAATGCTCTGGCAAAAGTGACTGTAAATGAAAAAGGACCTTTAGGCTAACTTGTATATATTTACATGTCTTTTATATTAATTAATGCATATTATCCTTTTTTGATGAAAAAACTGAACTGGAGCCCTGAAACAAAAACTGTCATGTCAGCCATGGTGTCACATTTGCATCACTGCTGATGGATATTGGAGCTGGCAGATACCTGCAACTGCAAAGTCTTTTGAATTGGGACAGAAAGACTTAACCACACTGGTCTCACGTCAAATGATTGCATCTCACATGGAGGCTCTGCTACTAATAGCAACAACTCATGGAGAATAAGCAGCCTATCATGCTGGCTTTTGGAAGCACAGAAGCTGAACGCAGCTTTAAACCAGGAGCCTTCCGGCTGAGAGGAGAGTGATTTAAACACCACCACCATGGAGCCCAAGCTGATGATCTGGTTAAAAATAATAAAGTAGTCTAATTGTCTCAGAAAGTTGTGTTTCAATCAGCTTGTTTCAGCAAATGTACCCTCCTTTAAAAATAAAAAAAAAGGTTTTAACTTGTTACGTTTGGTGTAGAAATGGCAAATGTCTCTTATATACTTTCCGACTGCAGACAGAAGCCATATGTTAGCCAGCGCTGATTGGGTTTGTTGAATCCAAGAGGCTGAATCAGGTAAATGTTCATGTATTCAGAGAGTACAGAGTTGCTTAAACTTAAACTTCTACATCTGTCGGTCCTTTTGATCGACCTTCACTCTGCAGCAGATGCAGTCAGCAGGATTTGTTGGTATATTTCAAGGTTGGATCTACCGACTCATGTCTGTACTGTAAATGGATGGCTGGAGCCAGAGGTCAGTTAGCACAGACTCCATGTCACATTTATTGCCAATAAGCATCCGCACACTATTGCATTTGATAATGGGCAGATGACTCTAAGTGTAATAAAAGTACTGTTTGTAGATTTAGATTTGCTCCACATCCCTTAAAAATCTTTTCTATCCTTTGTCTTTGCATTATTTTACAAGTGACCTACTTTTTTATAAAGAACACTACACAGATACTCATCTGTATTCTACCTTATAATTTCATATATTTTTTAATCTAAATCTAAAACATCAAATAACAAAATGGTGGCCAATCAGACTTTATTGATCACCCCAGTTTTAGACGTGTCATGATAGATGGGTTTTGTGTTTTGGATGTTCTGGTTTTCCTTCTCATTCAGGTCTAGTTATATCATCTGTTTTAATTTTGGTAGATCCTGTTCTTTCCTTCATTTCCATTGCTGATTGCCTCACTTGCCGTTCATTTTGTCATTTTCTCCCCGGGGTATGTTCTCCTGCTTTTCCGTTGGTCCTTGCAGGTAGTTGTTTTTCCTTGTTGATATTCCGTCAGTTTTTGATTTAGTTTGTTGGTACCTTTATTTTCTGTTCATTGTTGCTTGTCCTCCTCCAGCAGTGTTTTCGGCTTATGTTTCCTGTAGTCCAGTGTTTGGATCCTAATCTTAAGGAAATACAGATCCTGATTTAAAGAAAATTCTTAGATGAATGCAGCACCAAGCTCTTACTGATAGATGCATTCAGTTAGCAGACCACAGCATAAAAGAATGAGGCAACACTGTGCATCAGAGAATGTTGAGGTTCTGAATTTAGGCAAGAATCCAACAGAAGACTGAGGCTACGTGCCCACGACAAAGCTCTGAAGCATAAACGCAGATGTCCGTTTTTTTCCTCCACAATTTATCTGCGTTCTCACGAGCGTTTGGGGGTGGATATCTGTCTATCCATGGGAACAGGGAAATCCACATTATCCACTGCCTTCCTGGCTTTGTAGTTCAGTGTCGTGTTCAGGAGCAACTGGACCTCATCATCTGTCCAAACAAAGTTTGAAGGCGTACTGTTGTTGCCGCCGCGCTTCGCCATTTTCTTCCAACTGACGCGGAGGAAGTAGCCACAAAACAGGCATTTCTCATATTTATTAATATATAACAATATAACTCATATAACAATACCAAAGGTATTGTTGCTACTGCCACCTACGTCCGGGGCGTGCATACTACATCGGCAAACTGCGAGTTTTATGAGTTTTATACGTTTTCCCTGTTCCCATGGATAGACAGATATCCACCCCCAAGCGCTCGTGAGAACGCAGATAAATTGTGGAGGAAAAAAACGGACATCTGCGTTTATGCTTCAGAGCGTTGTCGTGGGCACGTAGCCTGAGGGAGGCAGGTAAGTAAAACTAGTAAGTAATTCATTTACAATAATGTACAATATTTTCTGAAGATGAAGACAGATGGTGGAGGTTCCACTGATTGACTGGCTTGAATTTCTGAGAGAGGAAATACTCATGAGAGGAGCAGTTCATGAAGAGCCGTGGAGGAAGATATTCCCACAAAGGTTTAGGTACTGACCAGTAAGTGGTTGGTTTGAGACTTGAACTGACTTCCCTGTGCTGTGGTTGACTTTCGTTTCCTGATGAAGGCACTAAATCAGGGATGTCCAAAGTCAGTCCTCGAGGGCCGCTGTGCAGGTTTTAGATGTTTCGCTGCTTTGACACACCCGATTCAGATGAAATGGATCTCTTCAAAAGATTGTTAAGGTCTGCACAAGCCTGCTAATGATGCATTGATCTGAATCAGGTGTGCTGAAGCAAGGAAACATCTAAAACCGGCAGGACAGCGGCCCTTGAGGACCAGATGTGGACATCCCTTTCTAAATGTTGGCGGTGCAGAGTGGCTTTCCAGCTGAGATTCGATGCAGACTTCATGAAAAACTTGACTTAACTTGGATGTGACATAAACTTGGCCAATGTTGTATCACATGGAAGAACAAACAATTTGGCATTGAGAGGAAAGAAGACTAAGGCTTTTGAGCAGCTGACACTATGAAACACAGGTGAGGACAATGTGTAACCGCCAGTCATCAGGCTCACCAGGAAACAGAATCCACAAACACAAACACCCACAAGGGAGAGAAATGTGGAAAAAACAAACCCACAAACTATCAACCCTGACCGATAATGGACACGTTTCTAAACTTGTCCAGTTTGGTCTATTTGCTGCATTTGACTATTGAGCCAACTTCCTATTGCAGAACTGCAATCCAACGTAAGATCATATGATACATTTGTTGTTCCATAGTAAATAGCCTACACGGTAAAGATTCAAAAACTTGACAATTGCTAAATTTTCCTTCCTCGAGTCTCTTTGATCCAGCTCCTGTGGTGCTCCTGTTGCCATGTGACTGCGTTGACGCTTGCAATATAATGATCACGACAGAGACCACTCTTGACCAGGACAAAAATTAAGGACTAAAATTAGGGCCGAGTGGATGTTGTTTAATCATGCTCACATGAGTGTTTTGCAAGGTTTGAAAAAGGTATGAATGTGCAGAACAGTCCAAGTATCTATGAATATTAGCTTAAAGATGAACTGAAACGAATGTTCATCTATCATTCAAATGAAATTTTTGTCTTTTTCTAAAACCATCAATCCAACTTGAACTAAATTTTCCGGGCATAACTTGTTAAAACGGCCATTTAAAAGTGTGAATTATGTGGCCTTTGGTGCGAAATTGGCCACGTGATCGTGACGTCATAGGGTTGACTCCCTTATTTGCTAGTATGGCTGGCTGTGAAAACAACATACATTTGATGGACTTATATCTCATAAAGGAACCAAAATTCTGATACAAACATCAGCAGGTCGAAAGAACACACCTCTAACATTATGTGGAAAAACTTTCGTTGAATTTAAGCCACACAAATCGATTTAGTATCTATATTGTAGAGGCTCTCTGCACCTCCCATATGGGTAATGGAAATGAAAGTTACCATTTTTGGCACAGGATCGGCGGGCACAAAACAGCCATCGCTCCTACTACACGCTGATTATTATTAAGATGTTATCAATCAAATGACACAATAGTGTATGTTTGCTGTGGTAAACTGGAAAAGATTTGAACATGCCGGTTTCGCAGATATAGCATTCTGCTGCGCTGTCTTTGACACGTTGAAACCTAACGAAGTGACACTTTGAAATCCAGCCACTTAAAAAAAACGTATGTGATAATAACATGGTTTTAATGTAAGCTTAATAAACAATGGCGTGGATTAACGGGTCGGAGATCCTCCAATGCGCGGCCCTATCTGCGGATCCTCACGGGTCGGCGGCAGGGAGATGGGCACCCGGCCTCGGCACGACTGACAGCAGCCATCGGTAGGACTGATCCACGGAGCCTCGGATGTCGTAGCCGGCGCAATCACCGGAGAGACCAGACAGCAGATGGCGAGCGTTGTTGGTGGAGGGCAAAGCCAGGTGGGCTTTCAGCCGGCATATCACTCACCTCTCTTTCCACGTCTTCTGCGACGGCTGTTGCGTGGCAACCGACCAGGTAGATGCCATAGGTAAGAGGGTACAGACGCCAAAACAGGTGGCGGTGGCTTTGTCTCATCGTTGACGTGATCGATATTATGTCCACAGAATCTCTGATTTTCAAGAGACTCAGGCGATCATGCATCAGTGGTGATGAAAACGATAAAAACATGACAAAACACAAAAAAAGCTAGCAGAGGTAGACGGCCAGCAACTCACAACATCGCCAAATTATAGCTGGATATGTGTGTAGACCGAAGAGCAGACCGAGCAGTCCCCTGCTTCCGAGCAGCAAACACCGTAACAGGTGCCGCTATCGGCAGGCGGCGGCAGGCAGTGATACGATCCACCGTGCTCTTGTGTTTGCCTTCTCCTTGTCAGCCTCAGTTCCAGTATTTTTTAGTTTGGGAAACATGTGCAGAGAGATGCCTTCAGTGAAGCTGCTATTTTTGCAACTAACACCATTTGGCCCTCCAGCAACACAATATTTTCCACCGTGCTTTGATGTCTTAGCCATAGATGCCGCCATTACAGTTAGACTACCAGAACTTCTGTGTCAACCCTATGACGTCACGCATAAAAAAATGAATTCGCACAAAAAGACAAAATGTGACTCCTTTTGAGCCCGTTTTAACATGACTTCCCGGATAAATTATTATCCAGACAATATCTCATTTTAATCGCAAGGCTTGGAACCTTTAGAATCAGCAGCAAAAACTGTGAAATTCCAACAATTAAAATTCGTTTCATAAGTCCTTTAAGTGCATGAAACTGCTCACTAAGTAACATTTTTATTAACAGAAGTGCCTTGGCTCAGGGGCGTGCAGAGAATTTAACATGAGCAAGTGTAATAAATGCACACAAACAAACTATCATTAATTACAAACAGATCATTTGCACAGAGCTGCAGAGAGCATTTGTTGATTCATTGTTTTCTTCCATGAGAAAAGAGTAAGATATAAAAGGAAACGCACAGTGAGGCTGGTGGTGGCAGAGCTGGTAAAAGATGAAGAATCAGCCTACATACAGTGCGCTCCCTACGGGACCTGGTCAAGGCTAATGTTAAAAGGACAAGTCATATGTCTACTCGGGGCTAACACTATGAATACTGAGGCTGTGAAGAGTCATGCCACAACAACAACCCCCTAAATACCCATTCATCATAAGGTAAGGTAAGGTAAGGTAATTTTATTTGGTCATTGTAATACATAACAAAACATAAACATCAATCTATTTCTTTGATTATGTAATGACCAAAAGGGTCTAGGCTGAAGTAAAAAGAAACTTATTGTGCCTAGCCCTATTACACACGTTATATATGATTCCTAGAAAACAAGACTAGCAAACACAACTGCAGCCGATATGTTACAACTTTACAGAAAACATCTGAACATGACAGAAGATTTAAAGCAAAACAATGTCCATCAATCATACCATAGTTTTATAATATTCAATTAATAATGATTTATACCTTTTTTTTAAATTTTCTACTGTTTTAGAACTTTTTAAGTTCTCATTTAGCTTATTCCACACACAAACACCTTGAATAGAAATACAAAACCTTTTTTTATTCATTCTAGTTTTAATCTTTTTGAATATACCTGTTCCTCTAAGTTTATACTGACTCTCTCGTTGCTCAAAGAGCTCCTGGACTGGTGATGGGAGCATGTGATTATACGCCTTGTACATCACTACGGCAGTGTTCAATTTAACAAGATCAGGAAATTTTAGTGCGTTTTGGTTAATAAAAAGAGGATTTGTTGGTGTTATATAATTAACTTTATTAACAATTCGGATGGCCTTCTTTTGAAGTAAGTAGATATTATTTATATTTGTTTTATAAGTGTTTCCCCATATTTCCCCAAAGTAGTTCAAGTATGGAAGGAATAAAGTGTTATAAAGAAGATAAAGTGATTTTTGATTCAATAAAGTTTTCATCTTGTTCATTATGGCTATAGTTTTAGCTAATTTTGTTTGAAACACACTAATTTGTTTTTTCCAATTTAGTTTTTCATCAATATAAATACCCAGAAATTTGTAATCAGTCACAATTTCAAGTTCTAAATTGTTTATTTTAATTTAAATTTGATTCTGAACATTCCAGTTACCAAAGATAATATATTTTGTTTGGTTCAAATTAAGTGAAAGTTTGTTGCTATCAAACCATGACTTTATTTTTGTTAGCCCTTTTTCTACACTTGTTTGTAGCCGTTGTGGGTCTTTACCTGAACAATAGAGACTGGTATCATCAGCGAATGGAACACAGCCGAGTTCTTTCACTGTCTCACCAACATCATTAATGTACATAATAAATCATTTGGACCCCAAGACAGAGCCTTGTGGAACACCATATGTGGAGACCTTACTCTCAGAGTTTACATTGTGCACCTGCACATACTGCTGTCTGTCCTCCAGGTAACTTTTCAGCCACGCTAATGCTGTTCCTCTGACACCATATTTTTCCATTTTCTGCAGAAGCAGCCCATGGTCAATGGTGTCAAAGGCTTTACTGAGATCTAAAAACACACCAGCTGTACATTGTTTCTTATCTATTGCTGTAGATATGTTTTCTACAAATTCCATGATAGCCATCGAGGTAGACATTTTTGACCTGAAGCCATATTGATGTTCGCTGAGTAATTGTATTTATCAACAAAAGTATCTAGTCTGTTTACAAAGAGCTTTTCTACAATTTTGGATAATTGGGGCAGAAGAGATATGGGTCTATAATTTGTAAATTGATGCCTATCACCGCTTTTAAAAACTGGAATTACCTTTGCTATTTTCATCTTTCTTGGAAAAATACCTGTTAAAAAAGATTGATTCCTGATATATGACAGCGGTGTTGCAATATAATTAATGATGTTCTTCAGCAGTTGCATATCAATGTGAAAACAGTCCTTTGATCTTTTATTACTGAATTTATGCACAATTCCAATAATTTCACTCTCATCTGTTGCTCTCAGGAATAGAGAGTTTAGATTTGGTTGTAAATTTTTCCCCACAAATCCTTGTGTATCTTTTGTTACTATTTTGTTTGCTAGAGCTGGTCCAACATTAATAAAATAATCATTAAATTCATTGGCTATTTCCCTCGTGTCATTTAAAGTGTGATTTTCTTTTTCAAAATAACTTGGGAATTCATGTTTTTTCTTTCCATCATTTATTATGCTGTTTAATATTTTCCAAGTCCCTTGAATATTATTTTTTTGCTGTTCTAATAATCTATGATAATAATGCTTTTCAGCATATCTCATGATATTTGTCAGTTTATTTCTATATTTTTATATCTTTGTTCTGTTTCTATAGTTCTGTGCTTTAAATGTATCAATATAATTTCTTTTTCTTTTTACAGGCTTTGACTATGCCATTTGTAAGCCATGGCCTATTTAATTTAGTTTTTGTTTTAGTTATACATTTAAAAGGACAGTGTTTGTCATAAAGTGTGATCAATGTAGACAAAAATGAATCAAAAGCCTGATCAGGATCAACAGAGGCATAAACCTCCTCCCATGTCTGGGAATTTAAGTCTTCATTTAACCCTCTATGGTACCGTGTTGCCTTGAGGCAACATGGACTTTTTGACCTTGTAAGAAAAAAAGGAGGCATTTTTGGGGGTGGTCTATACCACCTTAAGAATCTCCTAACCCTTGAGAAACCAATGAAAATGCAGATTGGTGGTCACATGCTCTACAGGAAAAGATTTTGAATCCTCTTACAGCTCATGCGGCCACATTTCAGATCACCACATTTCCTCTCTCTGAAAGTGTGTTTTTCACCATTTTTCGTCATTCAAATCCCCTCCAAAAAATCTGAACTTCATTCACTGGTTAGTAGAGAAGTATTTTCAATCATTTCAGGAAAACTATAAACATACATTATTTAGTAAATAACAAAAAAGTGTATGTTGCCCTGAGGCAACACTGTACCATTACGGAATCATTTTTGACTCTGGTGGCCATAATGGTTCAAGTAAAAAGTTCATGAAATCTGTAAGAAAGAATGAAAGATGAAAGATCATTTAAATTAATTATATTAAATAACCCATGTATATATTAATTCAAAATGAATTTGTGTAATATTTGATTCACTTAAAATAAATGTTTTAATACAGGGAATGAATCCAAATGTCTTTTATGGGAAGGCAAAGACATACAAGGCACGGGTTGCTATGCCACCAGATGACAGTGAGGATAAGGATGGTGAGATAAATAGTGATGCTGAGGAAGAGGTGGTGGTGGAATCCCTGCAGGGAGAGAGTGAGGATGAGGTTGAAGGTGAAGATGAGGAGACTTCAGGGGTAGACAGTCCTCAGGAAGGCCAGCACGGGGATGGAGGTAGCATAGTAGATTGGTTCAGAGTAGGATAAAGATATATATATGTACTAATCAGTTTTTAATGTGTAGCACATTGTACATGATACAATTAAAAGTTTTGGAATGTTAAACATGGCTTAACCAGTTAGTTTCTGCCAGTTTTGATCAACACATATCTTACTGTTCCGTAATGGTAGAATGTTGCCTGAGGGCAACGGCTCATATTTGTAAATGATTTCTAAGGAAGAATGAAATTTATTTTATGTCAGGCACCACAAAAATATCTTTGTTTAAGTGTTTTGTTGAATTGGAAAGTGTTTTTAGGAGATTTGATGTATCTTATATGTTATTAGATGAAATATTGTTGTTTGTTCCACGATGGTACAGTGTTGCCTTGAGGAAACAAATTTATAAAACTTTAATAAAATTATTATTTTTTTTTAAAACTTTGTTGATTTTGTTATAAGAGTCCATTTTAAGCTAGAAAAACCATACAAACATTTTTTTTGCCATTGGGATCATAATGCGTACCATAGAGGGTTTTAAGGAGGCAATAGCTTCAGGTGTTCTAATTCTAATCATTTGATATTGTTTTATTTTTGCTTTCATTGGTTTGACAGTTTGAATCAGTTGATGGAAAATGCTAAACACGGGAAAATGATCACTTATGTCATTTATAAGTAATCCTGATGTGATTTGACTTCCTAGTTGATTTGTGAATATATTGTCGATCAATGTTGTGTCTGTTGTGATTCTTGTTGGTTTAAGTATCAGTGGAAATAGACTATTGCTAAACATGGCTGTGGTAAATTCTGTGGTCCTAACATTTTGTTGTGGGTTCAGAAGGTTGATATTGAAATCTCCACATACAATATAGACCTTTCTTGAACTTCTAAACAAGGTATCTATCAATTGGTTGAATTGATCCAGACCTGGGGGGTATTCCTAGAAGCTGGCTTAGCGGAAAGCCTGGCTTATTTCGCTACTTCTGGCTAAATTTAGCGAGAGTTCCGTTCCATAAAGGTGGCTTATTTGAACGCCCGCTGAGTAACCATGGTAGTTTATGCTGCTGAACTAGCCTGGTCCCGGGCAGGCTAAAGTTGAAGCTTAGCTTAGCTGCAACTCAAAAAATGTCCGACCGGCTGAAACGGACTCCGGAAAGAAATGTTCACCAAGAATTCTGCGCTCCCGCAACTCATGTCTTGTCTAAAAAACGAAACAAAAACTGTGGTTATCATATCACCACTTTCACTGTCTCGAAAAATCAATCAGTCGGTGCCAGTGCAACTAAAGAAACGCAACTATACACACGTATTGAACATGAAATTAAATGAGAGAGAACATGGTATTCATTAAAACTAATCAATACCTAACAAACATCCGATCTACACCCACGTAGGACCAGACTCAGAAAAATGGGGGACAGGTAATAATGTTAATGATACAAATTATTGAAAGCTCCTTTCAAAACAGTCAAGGACACTGTACAAACAAGATATTAGATAAAACGCAGGAATTAAAACATCATACCATATTAAAAATATGACCTCTGTCCTTTCAGGCTGCTGCTCCACATTTACAGTAGCCGATAATGTAAAACAACCTACTGGCTGAAGTATTTGCATTAAGTTCATCATCTCCCTCAGGCTTCCCTAATGTTATCGGTGCACTACACTGTGCCCATGTACGCATCCAAGGCAAGGCAATTTTATTTGTAGAGCACAATTCGTACACAAGGCAATTCTATGTGCTTTACAGCTACATAAAATCACAAGAAGGCAATAAAATCATTCCAAAAAACAAACAAATCATGAATTAATTAATTTAAAAGTGAAGAGTGCAGATAAAATACTTTCAGGTGTCATATGCACATCTAAATAGAACTGTTTTCAGTCTGGATTTAAACATTGTCACATTGTCCAGGCCCCTGCTGGACCCGTGGAGGCTGACTATGTAAACCGAACATTTTTCCATATCCTAAATGTACAGGTACACTTGGGGATAATTGTCCATAGACTCTGAACTGGATTTCTCATTTTGAAAAATACCACATCAACCCCTTTGAGTAACGCTGAGCAATGTTACATTTATGCCCTGTGAAACCTCATCATTGACTCCTTTCCTCCGTGCGTACAGATGATCTGTGATGGAGGTCATTTCATTTCCAACATTGAGGCTAAATGGCCGGGATCAGTTCATGATTCTAGGATCTTCCGAGCATCCTCACTGGCACAGAGGTTTGCACAAGGCGCAAGAATTTTACTAACCTGAAGGAGTGTACTTTGGAAGTAAGGTGTAGCATAGGCAGAATTTTGGTGATCTAATGAGAGGTCAGGTGTAGAGGTCATCTTAAGGAATTTAAATTGCTCGTCATACTTTATTATAGATAGCCATATAAGGCACATATTGCATCAAATTGCCAAGTCTCAACACATGTATATCCATCCAACATTTCTCTTATTCTGCAGGAGAGTTCAATGGTGTCCTGCTTGGGGACAGAGGCTATGCATGCTGGCCGTACCTCCTCACGCCATATCCTGATCCAGGAACAAGGGCGGAGAGGGCGTTCCACCATGCGCATGCTACAACAAGGGCACAGATAGAAATTACCTTTGGCCAAATTAAATCCAGGTTCATTGCTTAAAGTTCTCAGGCTGACTTCTGACAGAGCCATCTTAAATTTTATAGTATACTTCATATTTTATACATTTCGTCTTGTGGACAACTTTTCAGGCTCAAGTCTTTTTTCGTTGAGTCCCCCAAAAAGAGCATTAAACATCTGCAGCTCATCCAGAACGCTGCTGCTGGAGTTTTAACCCGGACTAAGAGATCTGAACACATCACACCAGTTTTAAAATCTTTACTCTGGCTTCCAGTCAGTCACAGAATAGATTTTAAAAGCCTGCTGATGGTTTACAAATCCCAGAGCGGTTTAGGCCCAAAATACATCTGTGATATGTTCAGAGAATATAAACCTAGCAGAGCTCTTAGATCCAAGGACTCAGGTCAGCTGGTCCAGTCCAGAGTCCAGACTAAACATGGAGAAGCAGCATTTAGCTGTTATGCTGCAAACAAGTGGAACAAACTGTCAGTGGAGATTAAACTTTCACCAAATGGAGACATTTTTAAATCCAGGTAAAAACATTTCTTTTCTCACGTGTCTATGCATGAAATCTGCACGATATCTTTGAACTTATCTTGACTGTTGCTTGTTTTTAAATTCATTTAAATGATTTTATTTGTTTCTCTTTTAAACAGATGATTTATAACTTTCCACACGTTTAGGTCATGGCACCCCACTGTGAATATAAATGTAAAAAACACATTTGCATGAACCGTACAATAATGACAAGTTTGAGTTCAAGTTGTGTTGAATTGTTTAATTATTATTACATGTTTCTCAAGCTGTGGAGAGAAAACAGAATTAAATACAGTTCACAACACGAAATTCTCCTTTATCTGAATTTATACTAACATCCCTCTCCAGTTTCATAATCTCTAGCTTGATCTTTTTTATTTTCAGTTTCTTATAGGAGAGCATAAATACATGAGGACAGTAAAATAAATGTCTAACAATTGAAACTTTCAGAACTTACACGTTTAGTCTGTCTGCAGTTGTTAGTCATGCCGTTTCTTCGCTTTATTGATCGCAGCTGTATTACCATTTCTGGTGATGACACTTTTAAAATCCTCATACAGCTCCATCAGCATTATTTGTTCAGCTGCCGAAAAAATAACAGCGCTTCTCGCTCTCATTTTCACACAGATCTCGGTTTTTCCACCATCCACTCGTCAGGGCTTCTTACGTTCCTCGTGCACTTGCACTAAGCTAGGCTATGTAAGCCTCGCTTGGATTAGCCTCACCGAGATGCAGCTAAAATGTCTTTGAGAAACGACTTGAGGCTTAAATGGGAGATGGCGCTAGTTCAAGCGACGCTTACCGGCTATAGCCTGGCTTTCTTTAGCTACTTTCTAGGAATACCCCCTAGATCAGTATTTTGTGTGTTGTTGTGTTAGCATCCAGAGATTCACCATGACATCTCAGCAGATGAATGTAAACACCTGTTCTGCTGCTGCTGTACTTAATTCATGCTTTGCAGACAATGTTCCAATGTTCCTTCCTCTTATAAAATCCAGATGTTTACAGATGTTAGACCTGATGGTTTGTTGTAAACTGATACACAATCAGACCTTGTTTTTTTCATGTTGTATTTGTTTTTACCTCACAAGCAACAACAGTGGGTCTTGTTGCATAATCAATTTGTTTATGGTTTATTCCATGCGTACCAATGTCCACACACAGATTATATCTTTAATGTAAAATGGGGTTCCTATTTCTATTGGTTCATCTTTACGCCGCTACTGTGGTGAGGCTACTTCTTTTGCCAGGCCTTTTTCATTTTAAGAAAGTGAAATGTTTCCACTATCAAGGATTTTAGAACATTTAAAGTGTACAACATTTATAGCTTTAGTTGTTTTTCTTATCTCTTTTACTGATGCACTTTACCATTTATTAATTTATTAATACCATTTAAGCCCTGTCACATCCGCACAGCTGGCGCAGCACCTTGCCCTCCAAAAATGTAATTATGGTTCTTAACCCATTGGCGCCTAAAGCACCTGCAAAAAAGGCTGCTCAATGCCTAAGCCAGTTTTTAGAAAAGGTCCCCAATGCCTGAGGGTTTTTTGAACTAAAAACAATTCATTGAAAACACCTAAGAAAAATTTTTAAAAATTTCGCTGGCTGGATTGTATTACTTTTTTTTTTTTTAATCAATGTTGGACATTTGGTTCATGTAGTTTTGCTTTATGATTCAGGATAATACCCAATGCTGCTATTTATTATACTACTATTACTATACTGTTACTATACTATAACTAAATCATAATCATAATATCAGCAATAATAATGAATGATAAAAAAAAAACCTGCAATATATCTTGCATTGTGCAGTTATACTGTAAACTTCAGTGACACGACTTCTAAAACATCATAGTTGTCATACTGCAGTAATTCGCACCGGGCTCTCTTTTTTTTTACATAAGGGCAACGCCACTCAAATAAGAATGAGAAGTCGTCAGAATGCAGCGCAAGAATAAATAATTACATCATGTCTTAACGATCTCGTGCCATCACTCGGGCTACATTTGTCTGATACAGCCACTTGCTCTGCCTCCAGTAATCCCGGCGAGTTGGTAGTTTGATTATTCCAAAAGTTAGGCAGACACCGATGACAGATTTCATCTCCTGCTTTGGATGGTGTGTGGCCGCGCCAACTCCACATCACTTCCATCGCTGTCACAGTATGTCTCGTTAACCGCAGCCATTGTAGCCGAGCTGTCAAATTAGCTACAAACGCACTATTGCAGAACAGGCTAATCGAAAACACCCACCTCATGTGTATTTGAACCAATTATTGTGCATTACATGCTGCATGCGTCTTGAAAATAATGATAAATGAACAATGTTGCGCTACGCAACAACCGGCGTTAGGGACAATGTTGCGCTACGCAACAACCGGCGCCAATGGGTTAAATATGGTTCTTGGTTTTTTCCCAACTTGGACAAACTGGAGGAGAACGTCCTCACCAACTCTCTTGCTTTGGTCGGTCCTGGACAGTTTTCTTCTGTATTTGTCTTCCTCAACATCAGGCTCAACATCTGTTTGCTAGACCAGCTTAGAGGTAGAACCTAAAATGAAAAACTTCAGCATTAATTTGCCACTTAGTCTTCTATCATATTCTTGGCCAAATGTTTAAGCCATCATTTTTTTCCCACTTCTGGACCAGCATCTGTTTCCTGAATCCTCCCCAAATGGCTGGTATACTTTTTCTAAGTCCATACTGAAGTTAGAATTACTTTGTCTCAAGGAGGGACAAGACAATTTGAATTAAGTCATCCCCAAGCCTCCCCCTTTCTCACTGCCTTTCCCCAAGTGTCTTTGCTTGCCTTTTTTCTGTGTTTATGACTTACACACCCCAGCCCCCACTCGCTTTTCTGCGAGTTCCATAATCTGCTTAAAAACCTCTGGGCTGCTCTGTCTATGCAGTTCAACCAGCCATGGCCAAACGCACTGAGACAGGGGAGAGGAGGACGAGGAGAGACTAACAGGGTTGTCTGAAATGAATCTGGATTTG
Source organism: Odontesthes bonariensis (assembly GCF_027942865.1). Classification (NCBI taxonomy): domain Eukaryota; kingdom Metazoa; phylum Chordata; class Actinopteri; order Atheriniformes; family Atherinopsidae; genus Odontesthes; species Odontesthes bonariensis. The sequence goes on from NC_134514.1 coordinate 31,388,670, forward strand.
CACAAGGGAGAAGGGAGGGTGCAGATAGATTTCCATTTAAATGCATCTCACTCAGGATTTGGCAGGTTGTTCCCATGGCAACAATGGACCAAATTCAGATTGTGTTTGTATGTATGGGGGGGGGGGGCTTGACATCTTTAGCTAGTTAGTCTGGCTGCAGAGGCTGGGGATGACCAGTCCAGGTTTATGGTTGCTCTCTCCTGACATGAAACATTACTTTGATTCTTTAAGGTCTCCTCTGCAGTTGTAGCAAGTAATTACTGCTGCCTGTTCTGCTCTTTTATCCCAAAACAAAGCAGAAAGGTAAAGGTGCAGCTTGCTTTGCTTTTACAGAAGAAAGGAGGCAAGCACCACATGCCTCAGTCGGTAAAAGCGCTACTAAAGTTGTTAAAGTGTCTAATCAGCACCAAATGTTTAGAGTTTTTAATCCCAATGAAAAGGACAGGATTGGTTTTGCCTTCTGTTTCCATTTAAAAAACTTTCATTTCCATGAAGACCTGAGGCACCCTTTAGAAATAGTAACTAATGTTTTCATTTAATCAGCTCTCAATGTGTCAAGTAGCTTAAGGGTTAATTAAATGATGAAATGTTTCACTGTCTTACTGGATTAGATTGTTCTAATCCTTCACTGAATATATATATAAAGATAACACTTAGAGAGCAAAGATTTGCAATGACCAACCTGGTGGTGGGCAGAGTTGCCATATTGTGGCAAAAATAAGGAACCAGAGCTCTGAAAGTAAAAGCAAAATTAACAACTGTGTTCCAAAACAAAGAAGTCCAAAACCACAAGTCCTTGCTGACCCCTGTCTGAGCGAGACAGTCCACCTGTGTGGGATTGGATTTTGTTCATTGCTTCCCTAAGAGTACGTCAGGTTCTGTGGTGTCGGTTTTCCTTGAAACACTCGTTTCTTGTTCATCCCCTGTATCTATTTTATTATGCATACCATTGTATGCATCTAGTATTTAAACCCACTCTTTGATGAAGCTCATCTGCATTTGACCACACATTCTCCAGCATTAGAAAAATAGATATGGAGACATCAACTGCTCTTTTTTTAAATTTTTCTCATGCTGTTTTCACACATGACCACTGGAGACGTTCAGGAGAAACTGCAGACAGTTTGATCCAGTTTTTCTGCCGTCGCTATTCACATAAGCATATCAGAGGGGGAGGACAGATGCACTCTACTGACTGGAAATGTGATGGAGGGGTGCAAGGGATTTGGTGTCTACAGCTCGCTGGGGCACAGCACGTGATCGCACGGGAAATCGCAGTGTCTTTTCTCAACAGCATATGAGAAAAGCAGATGAGGTTCCTTGCTGTGCTGATATCAATGTCCACAGCAGTGAAGAGCGAGCAGAGAGCAGTATGTAGGTCATCTGAAAGGAGAGTGAAGGAGCACCTAAATGCTCTGGAATACGTTTGCTTGCCATTACAATTATCACACTAAATAAATGCACTGGAGTCCTGAAACATTCTACATATGTTCAAGGGGAAGACGTGTCATAGCAAATGTCTGTAACATTCACTCCAATCTTCTTGCACATGTTTTCCGTCCAACCCCCTAGTAACATCAACAGAAAATTAGCGGGTGAGAGAAAGTGTGAATACAGCGGGAGAAATTTGGAACTGAAGTGGAGTAAATGGGGAAGTGACAGATTCTGCTACAGGAGGACGAATCATGTAAATTATGCTTGTTTCAAAAGGCAAAAAGAAATTGAGCAAGTCCAACCAAACTTTAGCGTCAAGCCCAAAAAGCTAGCTGCCGGTGACTGCCAATACTTTTCAGCAACACACACAAGGTCCACACCAACATTTCCCAACTTCAACCAAGAACTTTTTGAAGTTAACCAGAGCTAGATCAGAAAACAATAAGAGATTATTTTTATTGTAATGGTCATGTGTGAAATTGCTGATATTAGGGGCATTAGAGTGCTCTACAAACTTTTGGATGGCACTGGTAAATCAATAATGTTGTTTGGAAGATTTGCTGTCATTGAAGTACAAAAAATATTAAGATCTACATTTAGTCTACACTTAGATTTCCATAGTTCTCATCATCAACAATACTTGGAAAAATACAGCGTTGAAAACATTCTGTTGATTTGACGACAATCACAGTTTCAAGTATCCTATTGTTTGTAGGCAGTTTTTACATGTTCCCAAAACAACAGTCATGAGCACGTAAAAGAAACTTACCGGGCTCATTCACCACCACCATGACTGAAAAGACTAAATAGCCGTACACTGATCAGTTCAGCTCTGACGCTTCTTAAACCCACAGCTGCGACACGATGAGACACTGCAGGGGCAGGCGAGCGGGAAGAAAGGGGGCATGAGGTGACTTGAGCTGTCATGGTAAAAGTACTAAAAATGGAGGCTGCGTGTATAAGTTAAATGGATTACTTCCCCTCAAATTGAGAGATTATTGTGTGTCAGGACACAGAGACCCCATGCTGTTCTTTTGAACCAGGGGTGCATTGTGGGTTGAGCTGCAGGTGAGTTGCTGGATTCACTCATTTGCAGACGAAGCAGGATCTGACAGATTCCAGGAAGGCAGAACTGGGAGGGAGTAACCTCAGAGAATATCTCAAACTGAGAAGCTCACAGAGCTGGTGCTGATTGAAAAACCCACAGATCCTCTTTCGTCCCTCCTGCTGTGTGTGTGCTGCTGTGGTAGCTCAGGACTAAAGGACTGGCGAAGAATCGGGTTGGGATGGGGTGAGTTTTAGCGTTAGAGGGAATGTGAGATGAATGTAAGCGTGAATAAGTGTGTGAGTTCATGCATGAGCTCAATGTACCAATCCTGAATGTTTTCAGTTGGTCATGTTGCTTACTCGTGAATAACTGGACGGAGTGGCCATTAATGTTGTAACCACAAGGAATTGTGATGAATGGGGTGGCATTATCTCCCTTCCCTTCAGAAAATAATTCCTGTCCTTAGTATCTGGTGAATTCAAGAAGTTCTTATCATGACTGCTGGTCAAATACTTCACGGTCTTGTCTCAGTTAGGAAGGTTCCTAATCAAAATAGTGCATTCGATCCTGGTGTGCAGTAAAGGCAGGAAGTAAAACTAACTGAAATTCACAAAGGAAAGGGCAAAACCTGCAAAATAAATTAGGACATCACCTAATTAGAGTCCATAGAATAAAAACAGGGTTAAACCCAAGTGAACACCCAACCAAGTAAAAGGAATAGCAATGAATGATACAATCCAAGGTCAAGGTCATGTTTATTTATATAGCACCTTATTAAAACGTGCTTTACATAAATAAATAACAATAAAATCCAACAGATACATTTAACAAAGAAATTCAGCAAAAGATAAAAACAATTTACACATACAGACAACATTTGTTTCACCCAGGTCTGAAAGCCTGGAGGAAAAGGTGGGTTTTAAGAGATGTTTTAAAAATTTTGAGAGTTTCTGATGAACGAATATGCAGCGGTAACCCATTCCAAATTTTAGGGGCAACCACTGCAAAAGCTCGATCTCCTTTCATTTTTAGCCTGCATTTAGGCACATCCAGGTAAAGTTTGTATACCGACCTCAGAGCTCTGATTGGTCTGTGAACATGTATGAGTTCAGTTAAATACTCAGGGGCCAGACCGTTTAAAATTTTAAAAACAAACATCAGGATCTTAAAATCAATTCTGAAGCAGACAGGAAGCCAGTGCAGAGAATCAGAATCAGAAAAGGTTTTACTGCCAAGTAATTTGTACATCACAAGGAATTTGGCCTTGTCTGTTTGGTGCAAGAACAAAACAAAAAATATAATAATAATAGAATAATGTAATAAATGTAAAAAAATTTCAAATATGTGCAAAGTATTTGTAAGAAGAGTGCGTTAATGTAACGCACTCTGTAATGACAGCACTGGGGTTTAAAATCACTGTCAAGAGTGACACCAAGGCTCTTCATGACAGAGCAGTTTTTTGAACCAAGGGAGGGGTGCAGAGCATCAACACTGTCACATGTAAAGTCCATGGCACCCAAACACTGTGACTTCTGTCTTACTGTCATTTAGGTTTAGGAAGCTGAGGCTCATCCAAGTCTTGATGTCGGTTATACAGGCGAGTAGAGTTTGAACAGAGTTTTCACAGTTCATTTGTAAGGGGAGATAAATCTTAACATCATCAGCGTAGCAATGAAAAGACACATTATGTTTGCAGAGAATGGATCCAAGGGGCAACATGTACAATGAGAATAATAAAGGGCCTAAGATAGATCCTTGAGGCACACACACACTAGAAGAGAAATCTCCCAAATGAACTGAGAAGCTCCTGTCAGTCAGGTAGGACTGGAGCAGCATGAGGGCAGCACCCTTGATACCAACGTACTGTTCCAGGCGTGACAGTGGAGTCCTGTGATCTACTGTTACCATGATAGCAGCACACCCAGAGTCATCAGTTAAAATAAGATCATTGAACACTCTTAAAAGGGCAGATTCTGTACTATGTCCGAGGTCTAAAACTAGATTGGAATTTTTCGAAGAATGTCATTTTTCTCCAGAAATGATAGCAGCTGGGTGGCCATTACTTTCTCCAACACCTTTGACAAAAAGGGAAGTTTAGAGATAGGCCGAAAGTTAGCGAGGATAGATGGGTCAAGGCTAGGCTTTTTGATTAGTGGCTGCACTATGGCATGCTTAAAAGGAGCTGGAAAACAGGCTGAGCTAAAACAAGCATGAAACAATAATAATAATAATAATAAAATGAATGAGCCCAGTGAATTAAAAACCTTTTTCAAGAGATGCGGGGGAATGCTATCTAATGGGGAAATTGTGGGGCGTAGTTTCTGCACTACCTCCAACAGCTCAGACAGCGATACGGGTGTAAACTGGTCAAAGACCGCATGGCACACCGGGGGCCAAAGGGGTCAGAAGCAACAAGAGGCGGTACTGACCGCAGAGCAGAGATTTTGTCAACAAAGAAGTCCAGAAAATCGCTACAGAGAGCAAGCGATGGTACAATGGGATCAGTGGCGCCAATCAGTTTAAAAGAGAGTCCAGAACATTGAACAAAAACTTTGGCCTGTTGATGTTGTTTGAGACAAGGTTTGAGAGGTAGTCAGCTTTGGCAGCTTTTACAGCATTCTGATACTCCAATAGAGCGTCCCGCATTATTCCAAAAGAAACTTGTAGCTTGTCCTTCTTCCACCTCCTTTCAGCACGCCTACAGGAGCGCCTGAGAGCTCGGATAGAGTCATTTATCCACGGTTCAGAGGGGGCCTTGGCCTTTTTTTTTTAAACCCCTTGTCCTTTCCAGCATTATGGCAGCAGAATTGTAATCTGAATACCGTTTATGCCAAACACATTTGCTATGCCAAGGGAAGCTTTATGAATGTAAAACTCCTTATTTATTTATTTTTGTTACAATACTTAACATGTGATAGTGCCGAACAGGACCGGGGTACAGAGAGAGAGAGGGGGAAAAAAAAGGAACAGAAATATGAAGAGACAAACATAGAAAATAATGGAAAAAAAAAAAAAAAAAAAAAAAAAAAATCAGACAACCAGCTGCTACACCTGTAAAAACAAAACTGAAGACGATGCACGGCTTTTGTGAGGAATCCAGCCTTAGAGCCACCAGGAGCACCTGTAGGCAGACAAGCAGAGAACAAACACACAAACAAACAAAAAAAAGCACAAACAGCAGCAGTCACATGTAATATAACTGTGGATACAGATTACCTTAAACCACAGGACAACACAACAACTGCTTAGGGAGCATGCTACTGAGCTAATGAATGTGTGAGTGTGTGTGAGTGTGTGTGTGTGTGTGTGCATAAACATGCAATATACATAGATGGTCCCACATAGCTCCCACATAATAACCATGCTTAAATATGAGTGTATAGGGCCACAATCCACACCCCCCCAGCAATCAGAAGCAGGCCGAGAGGGCCCCCAGACCCAGGCCACCAACAGCCCCCAAGGAGCACAGAACCCGTGAAGCCCACTGCAGGGACAACCACGCATCCACCCAGAAGACAGCAGAGGAAGCCCCCGGACAGAGTCTCCACAAGCATAGGGCAGAGGCCCACCGGTGACCAGAGGTGGCAGCCTACCAGCCCCGCCACCCAGACATGGGCCGTGCGCCGGAACCAGTCCCCGCGAGCCCGAGCACCATCAAAGCCCCCGGCAGAGGCCCCGCTCAACACCCGAGAGGGCCAAGCGCCCCAGACAGCCAAGCGCAGTGGGCCAGCGCATGCCCCAGTGCCCCTGGGCAAGCGCCCCGGGAGTCAAGACATGCCCACAGGTGGGTGAAGCCGCGAGCAGTGGGGAGAGGCAATGCCCACCCCCCATCAGGAACAGCACAAGCAGGCCAGAGGACAGCAAGACCCAGACCCAGTCACCCCATAAATCATATAAGAAAAAAAAAAAAACAAACAACAAAAAAACTATTATACATAAAAAAAAAAAAAAAATAAATACACATCCACACACACTCGCACAGCACATGCATTAACTTTGAGGGGCAGGTAACCTTGCGGAACTGGGAGCGCGGCTCTCCGGGTAGCCTACACAAAGGAGGATTTGACCCAGGATTTGTTCCTAATAGGAACGATAGAGTCCAGGATACTAATACATTTTTAATCAAAGAGAACCACAAGCTCTTCAGGACACAAAGAACCAAGCTCATCCATAGATGAGTTTACAAACTCATCAAAAGCCATGGAAAACATCAATGTGGTGTCTGAGTTTATAACACGGTAACGAAGAGGAGCAGGACGAGTTTCAACAACAAAGCAGGGGACAGTAACAGAACAAATGAAAAGCAAAGCAATTTAGTTAAAAAAGTTGCAGCTCAAAACTGGAAAAGGTGACAGATGGAATCTGTCGACAGTGGAGGCTGGATTTATACACACAGGCTACCCCACCACCCTTGCCAGTGGTCCGCGGGGAGCTAAGAAAAGTACCGCCAGGAGGGAGAATTTCTGAGAAAGCAATGGACTCACCAGCATGTATCCACGTCTCCGTCAGGCACATAAAATCCAGCTCACGAGATTTGAAAAAGTAATTTTAATAGGAACGTTTTATTTGCTAGCGATCTAGCATTTATCAAGGCTATCTTCAGTGTGAGCTGGGTAGTCACGGTGGTCGATGCAATGCCACCTCTGCGCTCTTGGTGGAGTCCAGGAAGAAACGCCGTCGTCAGGTCATGGAAGGTATAGGAGCCATCAGGGCTCCGAGAGAAGCAGCAGGGAGAAGCAGCGGACTGGGCGCCAGCCTCAGACCGGGATAAAGGTAGCTCTGCATCGGTGGCAGGCCCAGCGGTACAGAGACCATTTGCGGGCTGGGAGACAACGTCAGCTTGGAGGCACCAGCAGGAGGGCTGGGAACTACAGCTCGTATCCAGGGACTCCTGAGCTGCAATGAGCATCTGACAGCAGAGGAATAACAAAAACCCTCACGAAGGAGGCATCTGTGTCAGCCAAAAGCCTTTTTAAAAACCTTTTGGATCTCGGTAAATGCCCAGGACACAGAAGAATCACAGAAATAGGTTTAAAATATATAACAATTTTATTAAGTAGATAAAAGTATAAATTGTCCTCTAAAACAGCCTAAGCTAATAAGAAAGTGAAATAAAATAAATGAAATTAAAACAGTCCAGTATGGCGCGAGTGGGCCTCCGTAGGCGCGCCAGTCGTGGAGGAATCAAGGTCCGTGGGGAAGCCCGGCTCTAGACGTCGCCGCTCTGACGGTCGATGGCTGAGGGAATCCCTGATGACGTCAGTGGCTCGTCCAGGAAGCGGCCCAACCTCGGACAACAGAAGCAAGCGTCAGCGCGGAGCCAGCATACAGTGCAACCACAACAACAGAGACAACAGTAAGGGAGGGGTCTTACGTCCCTTTAAGTTGTTGTTAGCGAGCGTTGTATGAAAGACAGGTCGGCGTCGGGTCCTCCAGATCGGTCTAGGCTCCGGTTGGAAGTCAGCCGTGTTGTACAACTCTGGTCCAGGCCACGGTTCCTCGGGTTCGTTCGTTTCGTCCGGTCTCGTCCTGCTCTCCAGGGTCCACCAGTGTCGGCTCGCCTGCGGCTGCGTCCGATCCCCGCTGCTTATCTTCAGTAAGTCTGCAAACATCCTTTTTATACCAAACCCTTTCAGTGTTCAAGGAACAGGATAGGTAGAGTCCTAATTGTCCGTGTGGCAGATCAGGTGTTGGCAATTGAGTCATTAGTGAGCCGCAAATGAGACGGTATGTGGGTCAATTTTGAACACACGGTGTACTCATAGCACAGCAAACAGTAACACAGCAAACAAAATACCCCACCTCCAGCAGGCTGACATCTGCAGGTAGGCCTTGATTCTCACCAGCACACCGCCCCGTTTTCTTCGCCGCTGCTTCCAGGGTGGGACGCAAGGTGTACGGCGCAGGTGAGCTGGGATATCCGTCAAGGAGAGAGGGAGCTCTAGACCTTCGGTCCAATCCACCAGAACGTGTTGGCTTAGTTCCATCTCAGTTTGGTGGTCTGGGAACTAGGTGTGCATTTTCTCGTATTTGAGGCGTGGTTTACGAATGCCTAGAGCCGTTTACTGGGCGCTACGAATGTCTATCAAATGGCGTCTGGTTCTTCCCATGCTGCTTTGCGTGCGATTCATAGCCAATTGTATCACTTATACCAGATGACGTATGTAGAGCGACAGAAATTTGACGAGGCAATGAAATCTTTCAACGCCAAACGTTGCTCTTTTTTTTAAAAGTAAACTTGCGTTCTAAGCTACTTAAAATACTTTCTAAGGCTGCATCGAACGGTAACGTTGTTTCCGCTGCCATGTTGGATTAACACTCTACAAGCTTCGGTGTCGCGCATAGACGTCGTCATCGTCTTGCTGCCCCCCCGTTCTGTGATGGTTCCCTAACTCAGGCAAAAATAAGGGCAGTGGTTTCCAGGCTGCCTTTGCAGTGTGAATGAAATCGCACGCAAAGCAGCATGGGAATTCCCAGGCTAGATGAATAGAGCAACAGCAAACAAACATATTGGCGCCATCTTGAAGCGTGTCCAGCCCTAACACCTCATCCTGACTGAAAGCGAGCGAGCGAAACTAATGCGATACGACGACGAAATTTCGCGAGGGTGTTTATATGCAGCGTGACGATTTTGTCGGGAGTGACTCTATTGGATCAGAAGGTACTCACTTGAAACACCGAGTTCTCTGGCTCCCTTCGGTTTAGATCTTTGTAGTACGGATGTTTGGGGTCCATGATAAAGATCAGCTTCTCCTCGTCCATTATTCCCTGAGTGATGCTGACCTGTTGCTAACTGGCTTGTCAACAGGAAGCAGCATGTTCATTTCAACCAATAAGAACGGGACGCCGCCGCGAAATGTCGTCCCAATAGAGACAGCGCGGGCGATTTTATAAGGGGTTGGCGTGATCGCTGGATGGAGCGATATCGCTCGCGGCATGTCAGGACAGGCTGATTGAAAAGTATGCATTCTAATCACTTTTTCTGAATCGCTCGCGTTCAGTCAGGATGAGGTATAAGGGAACTAGAGAACATTGAAATAACATGACATACACCATGACAGCTCCCAAATGTCCCAAAAAAAGTTCAAACCACATTGTGCAGGTGGAGGAGTTCCTGACCAGACAAAAATGGGGAGCAGAGATTTTCAGGCAAAACACTCATGGAGGGAGGCCTGGAGACAATGCATGATACTTCTCTTAAGTTCTTTGTGACATCATTGCCAGGAAAAAAAAAAAAATAAATAAAAAAATACAACCATAAAGAACGTATGCATATCGAACAAGTTGATTTAAAGCTTTTTTGTGAAAGTTTTTATGTTCAGTTGTCATAATATACATTGTCCTGTCGTTTATCAGGCATTTGTGGGCAAGTGAAATCAGAGTGTTAGTGAGCCCTGTTGAACTGAAAGTCAGAGTCATAAAGGTATCTCTCTTTTAACCTGCTAGAACACCATAGTAACTAATGCTAGGGGTGCGCGATCTGACGATATAAAATCGTGACTGGCGAGGAAGAGTGGAGAATCGCAGGCGATCTACCAAATTAGAGAAACCGTATAGATCGCCTTTGCCAATCAGCGCAATGATTTATTTATTTATTTTTTTTTTTTTAATGCTGGTTCCCGCCGATGCGGCAGACGTAAGGCGTCCTTAAACTAACCGACCAATCATAGCGAACTGTGCGTCGTGACACTTTCTTGCACGCCTCCATGTTGTGTTTGTAAAAACTTAGAAAACGCATGGACAGGCATGGCTGAAAGCCAAGCCGACGAGCTGGTGAAGAAGAGGAAATCCACCTCGGGGTTTCTTCTACCCTAACCCACTGCTGCTGGTCCACATCAGGAATGGGAACAGCAGCAGCGGCACCATCCACAGCACATCCATAGCGGCGCACGGGAGAAACTCACGGCCAGCAGCAGCACTCTTGGGTCGGATGAGGAAACCGCTAGCACGTAAGCTAACTACGGTGCAAGAGAAAAGGGATGCACCGCGACAAACATTACACAGTTGAAAAGTATTCCTTTAGGGCGCTCTGGTGATGGCAGTGCGTGACTGTGGCTGCAGTAAATGAGCATGCAGCGTTGCTCATCTGTTGCTAAATGGCATCATGAGGTGGAGTCAAGTCGTCATCAGTGGTTCGTTTTTCTATTTCCGGTTGCTTCACTCTCACTGTGTCAGATGTCATCAATTAGATCATTATTTTTCATCTTGACTTGGGTTACAATGTGTTGATTGCCAAATTCTTTCTTTTACTCCTTAGCTCTTCTGTGGTTCAGCATGTCGACTTAACTCTACTGTAATTGGTCTTTTTTTTTTGGATGGAAGATCGTGATAAAAAAAAAAAAAAATCGTGATACAACATTTTTTCCATATCGCCCACCCCTAACTAATGCTCAGCTCATTTTTCTGGCCAAAGTTTGAAATGAAGTGGTCTGAAAACAGTTTGGTTCTTTCACTGATTCCTGTCCCAATTCTTGTTCTTCTCCTACATAACAAACTCAGGATGAAGCAACATTTAAATGTTGTCGGGCAGAATGTTGAAAGTTGATGTCTGACACTGAAACAACATTTAAAGAGCTTCATTTTTGCTGAACAAACATCAAATTGATCAATATCTAACAAAATCCATAGTTCAGCCATTGGTCAGTGTTCTACATTTAGATGTTGATCAAATGTTGGTATATTAATATATTTAACCACAATACAATATTGATCCAATGTTTAATCAATAAAATTTCTGAGCCACCATGCTGCTGAACCAGCAGACTGAGAGACAGCTTCACACACCAAGCTGTCAGGATGCTGAACTCCCTCCCAGAACTGCCCCCACAAACTCTGGACACTGACACCTAATATATATATATATAAATATAAGTGGTGGGCCGTTATCAGCGTTAACGTGCTGCGATAATTTGAGAGTCTTATCGGGCGATATAAAAAAAAAAAAAATATCGCTGTTAATCTATTCTCAAAATTGGGTTGGGAACTGGGTCAAAATAGGTAAGCAAACTGTGATGACTTTTACCTTGATATTTTAGCTCGGGTGTAGGCCGATGTACTTTGTCTGCCGTTAGGTGTGATGAAAACAGAAGAACGCCACTTTGCAGAAGCCTGTGCTAGGCAGTTTATGGAGGTCGGGGATAGTTCAAGTGTCGTAAAATGGTGGGACATTTCAAACACAGTCCGGCCAACGCAGACGAGCTGAAAGTCCAGCAAACCTCCCTTGGGCAAGTTCAGGAGCCGCTCGTGCAAGATGTTCCAACACGGTGGAATTCCACCCTCGAGATGATCAAGCGCGTGAGGCGCAACAGAGACGCACTGCACACAACGCTATCTCAACAGCAGCACCATCTGGCCCTCCCAACAAGTGCTGAATATGAGAAGTTGGCAAAGCTAGAGAAACTGCTGGAGCCATGCATGTGAATAAGCTGGGTTAGTGACTGGTAGAAGGAGGAAAAGTAGCACTTGGACTGATTAACAAAAAGCTACTGATGTAAACCTTGTAGGCTTACCGTACTAATTTTCATGTTTAACTGAATAACCCGTTTAACACAAGTACATTTTATTGAGCATGTTTTTTTTTTTTCACCAAATATCAAAGTAGAACAGCTTTCTCAAGCAATCAGTGATGGGTTTTGGAAACAGGAAATGAGCCCCTGGTTTAATGCACCCGCTGTATTAAGAAACCCTATCTCAAAGACTGATTTTTAGTCATTACTTGGGTAGCACGCATATTCTGAATGAGCCATTTTAATCTAGATTAATTTCAAGATTTCAGTGACATTAATCTAGATTAAAAAAAAATTAATCTATGCCCACCACTAATATATATACAGATTTGTCATTGGTGTTTTTATATATCTTTAGCTTGTATATATATTTTTTAATAATTTTTTTTTTTACCTCCTACTTTATATATATTATATTTTACTTCATGTTTATTGCTGTTTTGCACCAGGGATAAGAGGGAAACACCATTTCCATTCTGTGCATGTCCTGCACATATGGCAGCATTGACAATAAAGTTGACTTGACTCTGTCAGTCAGTCCATCAGTGCTCTTTGTTGGCAAGTTCTTTTGCTCTGTTTTTTGGTTTTCTGTCCTGCCCTGGCAGTGCCATTTTGGTTCGATTCAAACATTTTACTGCCTGTCCTCGCCCGAGTTTTGGATCCAAACCCCAATAAAACTTAAACCCTGACAGTGTCAGGGTTCTATATGTGGTCCTGGGCTGCCAAGAGATCTGTTCTATTGCTAATAATCATCTAACACAGATAAGAACATTCATCATTGTGGGCCTATATGTCAGAGAATATTGAATAAATAAAACTGCACTTGTATTGGATGGATGTCATAATAGGGTGGAAATCACCTGACATTGTCAGAGCTAAATGTACATCAGATTCAACAGTCCTCTGTTGTCTGAACTGCAGCAGTTGTGTACACCTGTCAGGGATTTACATTTTCACACCTCTACAGTCAAGACAACTTGCACTTCTTATGATGTGTCAGCCAATCAGTGGATTTTGTGAGGAAGACACATTCAATTACACATTCGAATCATGTGAGCACACTCAGTCTACGGCTACACGAAAACGAAACAAGGGTTTTTTTGAATGGGTACGAAAACGATTTCGACCACACAAGGGAGCTTCTCTGTCCAGATGGAAACGCGACGCTTGCTGAAAACGATGCAGTACACACGAAACACCTCTAGGTGCGCTGTAAGCCACCCCCACCGGTTACACCAGAACAATAGAAGCAATGCGCATGCGTGTACGCCCCTACTTCTACCAGCGCGAAGCTCACGTTGTTCCTTCAACAATGCCGCTGTAGTTAGCAGTGTCACTCTGCAGCAGTGCCACTATCAATGTTGTGGGGTCCATGATGATCGCTGTCTATCCTTGTGTGGTCTGCTTCTTCCGGATTTTGAATAGAAGCCGCTTTTTGTTCTGGTCACTAGCGTTAGCAGATGTAAACAAATTCGTTTTCGCTGTAAGAAATGGAAACCGTTTTCAAATCTTCCCACTCTGGAACCCGTTCTAAAAAAACTATCGTTTTGGGGTAGTGGGAACGCCGGCTCCGTGTGGCCGCGACAGCGAAACGATAAGAAAAAGTATCGTTTACAGTGAAAAACGTTTTCGTGTAGCCGTAGCCTCAGAGCCTTAAGAGAAAAGTCTGACTTAACAAAGAAACATCTTTCATAGTTAGGTTTAGGAAAAAACATTATGGCTCGTGATAAAACAATTCCCTGTATAAAAATGAAAATCTTTATGGCTCACCTCTGTGAAACACATTAAATGTGATGGACACACAAACCCAATCTCCCACTGAGATACCGTATTTAAAAGACGTGTTTTTAGAAATACTCATGTGGCGAACCGAGCTCAATAAGCTGACAGTTAAAACCCGACAACGCCACCCTGGGAATTTCACCCAGGGAACTAACTTAAAAATAAATTAAACAAAAATGTGATATGATGCTGCAGTTGCAACCCCAAAAATCAAAGACACTCAGGTCCGTTTTACCCAAAGCAGTAGACGTGTTCCAATATGAAAAATATTTAATTAAAACAGATATGGTTTAAAAACAAGTTAAAAACAATAAGGAAATGGCTGTAATAATAATGCTAAGGCTTACCAGTGGGGGAGGCAGGTTAGGAGGAAGACATCTCAAAATCACCCCACAGCACGCTCTCACAATCACAAGGTGGTGCAGCCCAAACCCAGACAGGCGGTGATGGAGGCGGCAGACGGGCGACGATTCACGGGAGCGGTCAGGAGGAGGAGTTGGGGATCTTGATCGCTCAGAAGCATGTAACTCATCAGCCGCAGGTGCATCAGGCATTTCAGCAGGTTTGGGTGAGAATGATTCTTGTGTTTTTTTGCCTTTTCCTCGGCCCAGGGCCCGGGCAAACGACGATTGCTTCTTGGGAGGCATGATCGAGATGAATGTCTCGAGAGATGTTGATAGCGCGTCGTCTACTGCAATAATGGAGCAATGTGGAAAGGCTGCTGAGTTAATGGCGTTGCCCCTGGCAACCAATAGCGTCTTCTACCAACATGGCCGACCGGCCGACCGGAGTCACGTGACTCCTCATTCTCAATAGGCGCATTGAAACGTACGCTGGGCATGCGCAGTTCATATGCTACTCATACGCTAGTCATTCTTTATTTTCAAGGACTTTTCGTGCGTATGATTAATTTTCATACGCAACTCATACGCTTCTCTCATACGCAACAGTGTGACAGGGCCTATAGGCAAAGCAGCAGCGTTCCTGCAGTTTAGGCCACAGCGGCAGTCAGGCAAGCAGTAGTATGTCCCAATTACTCCGGATTTGGAGCCAGCCTAGAATCCTGGGCATAAATAAAACGTGTTACTAAGCGATTGCAGTAATTGGGATGCGGATGTTACATACCGATCAGGCAGGTGATCCAAGCAAGCGGCAGCGTGAGGCTTATCCACTTTTGGAAACGAGCGCATCTACCTAAAGCAAAACCACCTGCTTAATATATATACAACCAAGACTGATGACAGGTGAGAATCAAACTTACTGGGAATGTTCCAGACACACAGGAGGTCACAGAGGGAGACGATCTGTCCGAGTGACAACAGTACATGGGCGGATGGCACTCAACACCCGAGTTCAATCGTAAAACATGAATCACCATCTAGCGTTTATAACCAGGATGGTGAGACCTGATTGGCCAATAATCTCAACAAGCCGGAAACTCATGGGCATTTCCTGCCACACTCACAAAATACAATCACACATAAAAGCAAATAGCAATTAGGAAGTCCTAGTTAAACAACTTGTAAGTCAGCGGTTGAGCTCTGTTGGATTTGGGAACATGTAACAATAGATTCAAACAATAAAACTTCTCTGTAAGGAATGGGCAAATGTCCCTTGAGCTCGCAATGGTCATGAATTAAAGCAGGAATGGACTTGGACATGAAAGCCCACTCAAACTAGCACACGAACACAGCTGGTGCTCGAGCTGAGAAACTGAAAATTATTAGCTCTTTTTAGAGTTAAAGTAAGTTGTAAGTCATTGCTGCCTCCCATGTACCGAGGACTGTTTTCAGTCTTTCTTTTGAAAAACTGAATTCACCACATGATAACTAGAGAGTGACCTTGACAAGAAGCCAAATAGAAACATGACTTCCTTTTCATTCACATCTGAACTAATGTCTGTCCTCTCAGTAATGCAGTCAAAAAACTCCATTAACTGGACATCTTTTTGTACCAAATATGCATTCTAATGTGAGTCCAACAATATATCCTACATCTGTTTGCTGCTATGAACAGGATTTTGGTAAACGTTGGAGAACATGTGGACATATTTGAAAGTGGCAGAAAATCTCTGAAGGCATGAAAAGACTTGGTGTAAAACATTAGATAAGCATTTGGACAAGTAAGGTCATAAGAAAAGCTTGTTTTCCCTCAGAGATACACAGTCTCTGTTCAGTATTTAGGCCAACAGCTGCCAACAGGGCACTCTGGAAGCCAGCCTCACTTTGGGTGGTCCTACAGTTGTTATTATGGCTGAATATCAATAGAATGTCCAGATCATTATTCTGCCTTTGATTAATACTTCAGCAGCAAAAGAAGTCTGAAAAATCCATTAATGATGGAGCCTTTGAGGGGAAATCATCACTCAGTTTCTCTCTCTGTGCGCCAAATACTGCATATCATGCTGTCCCTTCTCTAAAATGTGCTCTTATGAATGACACAATTATAGAACATGAATGTAAAAGGCTGTGACAAAAAAACATCATGTCACAGTCTGAAAAACAGCTTTTATAACACAGACATACAAAGACAGAAGAAGAAAACCTGATTTTGCATCACGTGACAGGATTGATCGCTAGCCAACAGCAGGGAGTTAGTGAGGCTAAGCCACCAGAAATCTGCTCACATCTACATATGCATTAAGCAGGAGTTACAGTTGTGATTGTTAAAACCTTCAGTCATGTAACAATTGCTCTACCTCAGAATCTTCCCCCCTTTTCCAGCGGTCACCTATCGGCTTGGTCCGCACACACACCTGTTTGTAATTGGCTCTGATTATGGAAGTAATGTTCTGCACCTGTGCCGCTGGGCCACGCTCAGCCTTCTAGCCAATCAGGAGCAGATGTTGTACAAGACAGCCTATGAGCAAAAGGGGCCTGCAAAAGTCGATTAGACATGAAAGAAGAGCCGGGACTGATACCGACCCTTCAGGAGAGGATTTTGTTGAGAGGCTCCCAGAGCAGAACAGCTTGGCTTTATTCCAGTGGTGGAAAGGGAACAAATGATGGGAGAGATAAGTGGTTTGTCAAATGGATGCAGCTGAAAACAGAATTGTCTGCTGATCTAAAATTTCATGCAAAAAACTTCATGCTTATTTCACTCTTTTCTCAGCAAGATATATATATATATATATATATATATATATATCCTCTACTTGTTTCTGAAAAGGGCTTTAAACAAATGCCCTTGAACGTATGTGTGCATGACTAAAGAAATCCCAAACACAGGTTAACATTAGGAGGCTGTCACAGGGAATTAGCAGGTGTGAAGAATTGACAGCTTTCCGACAAGGCTCAGTCTGACTCTAGCACTCGGCTTGTTATCACTGCAGTCTGAAATGCTTGCAATAGATAACTTCATCCATCCGGACTTGTGTGGCACACGTTCTGTCTTTTGATACAGGAAAATGGTTCAACCTTCCTCCTGTCTCCCATTCGTCCTCCTTCATTCCCAATTTTCCCCCTGAGGACAGGTTCAGAGTAAGGGCACTGCAAAGAGGGAGAGATGGAGGATGTGAAGTATAGAAGGAGGTGCAGCAGCCTCCGCCCACTAATGAGGTGCCTGGCTCAAACTTTAAACCATTACTGACGGATGCAGCCACGGGATGGCAACATTGTGTGTGTTGTTAGTTTACATCTGTGTGTGCATGAGTGAGTTTGGGGGAGTAAGAATTTACTGATGGACATTAACAAAGAAGGTATGCTATGATTTGGTTAAGTTTTTAAGATTTAAAGGCCTAAACATTGCAGTCTTTGCCTAAATTATCATGTGCACCTAAAATCTCATTAGTTTTATATTTGAGTATTTGATCACGTCAGTTTGAAAGCCATGCATACTGATTCATCAACCAGTAACCTTCCAGATGAAAAAGGTTAAACACATGAACAAGTTTTTTTCGCCTATGATTTTCGCCTATGTATATGTCATTTGGTCTTTTCTAACAATATTTTTTTACAGGCATGTATGAGAGGTTGATCAGACTGATTCGGATCGCACCATCAGTTTGCTGTTTGGGGAAGAATAGCTTTCAAAAAGCCAGTGTTGGTTTATAAATGAAAAAATTCTGTTCTGTACATGTGACCTTCATATGTTATCCTATATGACATGAACTTAAACTGTTGGGACAGATCTGGGGTCCGTTTCACAAAGAAGGTTCAACAAACTCTGAGTCTATTCCTGAACTCTGAGTTGATCTACTCTGAGATAGAAAACTGAGTTTTCGGTTCCAGAAACGCTGATTTGAGTGAGTTTAGTCAACTCTGAGTAGTTTCACCTTGAATTTTGCGTGTGAGCCACAACTTTAAAAAAACAGCATCAATGGAGCCCCGATTCAACGAATCACCATGGCAACGGGGAAGAGGCGGGCTACGTTTTTCACCAAACTCGAATTGGAAATCTTAAAGGATAACTGCGGTATTTTCAACATTAAGCCTCTTTTCTGAGTCTGCAATGTTTTAGAACCCCCCTCACCGCGTTTACTGCTGTCTCTGGTATTTGCCTAATTTTGATTAATCTCAACCTGCTTCAGAATGGCAAATCATGTGCATGTCCAAAAAGGTCCGTAAAAGCACCATAAACGTCCGTTTTCTAAATCATCAACTCACCGGAGTGGTTACTGGTGTGCACTGGTAATCCATATCAAATTTCGCTGCGAAAAGTTGCTTCTGTCGTGTTTATTTTGGCAGCTCGTTCATGCTTGAACTATTTTCTTAGCCACCTCACAGCCGTGGATAAACTTCCGCTCAGCAGTTGAATCTGACTTGCTATACTCCACACCACTTGATGGTTTCGGTGACGGCGTAATATCAACGAACATCCAGTCTTCAATAGAAATCAATGGGATTTACAAAATGTCAAATAAAACACGACAGAAGCAACTTTTCGCAACGAAATTTGATATGGATTACCAGTGCACACCAGTAACCACCCCGGTGAGTTGATGATTTTGAAAACAGACGTTTGTGGTGCTTTTACGGACCTTTTTGGACATGCACATGACTTGCTATTCTGAAGCAGGTTGAGATGAATCAAAATTAGGCAAATACCGGAGACAGCAGTAAACATCAAAAAAGCGGTGAGGGGGGGGGTTCTAAAACATTGGAGACGACTCAGAAAAGAGGCTTAATGTTGAAAATACCGCAGTTATCCTTTAATGGTCTCATACGGCGAGTTTTAACACGTTTTCAGAAAGAAGTGCAACACTGCTGTAGCAACAAAAGCCTAAGTTTAAATGTAGTCCTTTGCAATCACAATATTACAGAGGAAACCTGCTTGAATGGTAACCCATTGATTTATTTCATCTAGGTGCAATCCCGCAGGGGAGAAGCGCACTTGGCAGCAGTTTAACCCCTTAACGCCTATTGTCGCATATATGCTACAAACCGTTTGACTCAATCAACCAGCTGAGATAGCATCTTTATTCCCCCAATGCCGGTTAGTCCATATTCACTACAAACCTAGGAACCTTTTTATAAATAAATATGTAAAAACTGTTATATTACTGTGTTGTTGTTATCTTATTATGCCTGGTGTTGCAAATAAGCAACATACCAAATAACATACCAAATTGACTCCAAATTGACCAGGATGCCTGTTGTCGCAAATTTGCAACATACCAACATTTCTATTTATTTTTTGTGCAAAAGTGAAATTAATAATCTTAGCATTATTTACCATCTACTTAAAGGCTAAAACACACACAAAACATTTTTTTATATACAGCTATATAAATTCAGGCGTTAAGGGGTTAAGATGAAATATAAAAACATTGTTCAAACAGGTGAGACCTCGGCATGGAGGTACCTCATTTTGATCATGTTCTACACTGTAAAGTAAATATTAAGTGGCTATTTGACTGTGCAGTTGTTTTATCCCCAACATTATGCTTTTTTCACACACATAAATGTCTTCTCATCTATGTAGCGTTATTGGGCATTTATATATGCATCAAATATAAGGATTTATAAGACGTTCTCACTGTCTCAAATAAACCTTAAACCTCGAATTTAGGGCACCACCTTCCTTTATTTTAACTTGTGTTAAGTTACAGTCAGGGAGGAAAACTGTTAAAATCTTACGATCCTGGTATGTTAAATTAATAATCAATTTAATAATCAATTAATAATCAGTCTCATATCTCGCTACTTTCGTGAAAGTTCTCGTTTGGTTGGACAGACATTACGTAAAGAAAGCATACGACACAATCTGTGATTATAACATATATATAGATATATGAACTGTTTATTACAATGATATGATCTTAGACATGAACCTTTAAACAAACAGGAGATGCATTGAATATGGGTGATTATATAAAACACTTAGTGAATGGAAAATAAAATATGGGGAATGGAGAGATACTGGATGTATTCAAATAGTTTGGGTTGGCTGACTATTTGACGCTAAATACTGACATTTCGGATTAATTTATCATTCTGTGAAAGCCTCGAGACATCCATCAAACCCACTTTAAGGTGAAAACGGGTCGGTCTTACTGTGCTGAAGTTCTGCTTAGTCAGCTCGTAACACGGCAGCGGCCACGCGGGGTCCCAGGGGATTTCTCTTCCGCTCTCTGGGCCTTCCTGGTTGTGGTGGCTGACTTTAGCGGACTTCTCAGTTGCTTCTTTTCACCGGGAAACGGGAACGATGGTGCCGAGGGCTGTGGTTAGATGATCAAATCCTCCGAGTGTCAGAGTTGGTCCGTTGCTTCTCTGATGAAGTGAACTTAAGTTCACAGAAGATTAATAAAAGGTTGCTTGGAGTTGGCTTCTTGGTAGGAAAAGGTGATGGTGGCGTGTAACGGCGGAGGATAGAGCGTGCGACGTAAAAAGGACATGGATGACGATGGACGAACAAAAACACGAAAAACGTGCATCTTCAGACTTCATTCTGTTTCTTTCTTCGGGTCTTTCTTCCTTGGGTCTTTCTGCCATCTCCTTCCTCCCTTTGTTGTATTCTGCACGGCTCATCCTCTCATCTTTCTTCTCTCTTCAAATCTCTCCAGATCTGAGAAACTGAACAACTGAAAATCACATCTAATCTGCTCCCTGAGCAACTGTGATCTCATCCATTCTCTGCTCTGCTCAAATCTCCTTCTCTGTCCTCTTTCTTCTTTTTTCTTTTTCTTTGTTCTTCTGAGTTTGGATTCGCGGGTTCCGTGGTTTGACTCTCGGAGGCAGGGCATGACATAAGCTTACACTACTCTTTCAGCCAATGATATGCCTGAACTGTGGTGAATGTCTGCCTGGGTGTCTGTGTAAGATGATCTGTTTTTATATGGGGATTTCTGGATGAGACAAAGAAACTCTTATTTCTCCATTACTCTGTCTCATAGAACATTTGTCTCGGTGATTCTGAAAACACCACATCTTGTTAAGATATGCAGGTTAAAGATATAACATAGACTTGCAATATAAAGACATCAAATAACACACAACATAATAGAGACGATTTTGAGTTTCAAAATTCAGATGGATATCTATGAAATCGTGACATATGAATAGTGAACCACACAATGTTAATTTTCTGTGTTAACAATGCGGATAGCAAACAAATACCAAATAGATACCGAAGGGACATCGTTAAAAGTTAAATTGTTGCATATATCTTGTCCATTTTACTGAGTCCTCGGGGATTTACATGTTCAACTAATCAACACTGCAGACCACTAGGGGGCAATGTGGTTCCATCAGGCAGGTTGGGCATTTTCCACCAAGATCAGTTCTTTGTCAATATTTAAGCCAGAATCGTACAAATTGTCTCTATATGCGTCTTGTGATCAAGCTGGAAACCTGAAAGAAATTGTATATGGTAATCGAACATATTTAATACAGTTTAAGATTCGACTAAAATTGAGTCTTTAGTGAAGTATTCTCAGTTCGTGTGTAGCCATCTGGTCGGTTCTCTGGTGGAAAAAGGGTGTTAAAGTGTCAACTTCGATTTATGGTCCAGATAAGATAGTAAGTCTCCCACTTCTCCAACAGAAAGATTCTTTGTTCATTCGAGTTTTCCAATTTTTATGGCAAGTGTCTATTGCTTATTTTTCACTCCCAAAAGCTCTTAAGGTTGTTGTAAATTAGGCAGTTTTCTGTTCTCTGGATCTGGTTTTTATCCACATACGTAAACATCCCCCACAGGAATGTTGGTTTTGTCAAAGTTTGAAAAACTCTTAATCCACACGGCACTGTGACTGCTACATCTATATCATGTTCTGTTAAATAATTAAGCCTATTTAAACTAACACAGACTTCTACTGAGCCAACAGAAAGAAGGCAGATGCCCGTAAAACGGGTGGTGCCCAGCACCGCCACCTCTAACGGAAGGCCAGTGGCTGAGGGAATCCCTGGAGGGAGTCCACCAAGACACAAGTGTCTTTATAAAATATAATAGGCCTATATATATCTTTTTTTAAGCCTATTCATACAAATATTTATTTGTAATTTTTTTCTTTTGTCCCAACAAAATTCTGATGGTGCCGCTCAAAAAGACAATTGTCTGTAAATGCTAAAACATTTATGCGTGGTCTGATAACCATCTCCCGACGAATATTTAATTCTCTGCGCAATAATGCTGCACCTTCATCCACGGGATCGTTGTCAAAAGGACATGTCATGTTCGTGAAAGTCGCCTCCTACTGTGCCTAATGGACTTCTAGAAGTAGAAGAACTCGCTCTGCTGACTGAATGGCCGTTTCTCAATATGCGTACTTGTCTGTACTTGCGTACTCGTGTACTTCTGAAACGTCATCACCGAAGGACCAAGTACTGTTCCAATTCAAAGTACGCATCCAGACAAGTACGCTCCACATTCCCGGATGTGTGCTTGCTCCGCCCATTTTATTGAGTTTGCTTCTGTGGTGACTTGTGTAGACTTCAGACAGCTTGCTATCCCAGAAAGCAGTGCGGCACGAGCGATGATGACGCTTCCGTTCCAAATGCACAATGATCGTGCTTGTGTGCTCAGAAGTCCGTACTTCTGACAAGTCCATACTTGTAAGCACACGAGTACGGACTTGGGTATTGAGAAACGGCCAATGATTGAGGAAATCAAATGGCGTGTGTGGCTGAAAGAGGGCGGAGACGGAGGGAGACTTGAGGTTTCTTGAGTAAAACCTGGTCCCGACCAGGTTAGGTTCAGAGAGTCTGTTACTATGGTAACTGAGCGAGAGCTTAAGTTACCTCTGTTTGTGAAACAGGCTACAGTTACCCCTCTTTCTCTGATTTGAGTTGCCTCCCTTCGTGAAACGGAAAACTCAGAGTTTCCCTCATTTCAGGGTTAATAAACTCAGAGTTTTCGTTAAACCTGCTTTGTGAAACGGACCTCTGATCATTGTCTCTGCACTGTTTTTAGCACCACATTTATACAGTAGAACAGGTTCCACTCCAGCTCACGTTATTGTGAGATTTAAGTCTGTTGGTGTTTTTTTTTTTTGTTGTTGTAAATCTTATTCAATTAAATTGTCTTGAAAAACTTTTGAAAAATACCCTCTAACATAATCTTTTATACTGGCACCAGCTGTACCAACAGTAGACAATAAATTCTCCAAGCGTGATTCTACAGTGTTTGAGCTCCACCTTGGGAGTCCACCTTTGGGTCGGACTGCTGTTTCCTTTCATTCACCCTATCTATTTTTATTTTATTTTATTTTTTCAAAGTGTATGGTAGGTTTCTGTGTGTACTCATATTTCACACATGCGGGCCCAGAGGTTTTATTTATAAATCTGGATTATCAAAAATGTTGATGTTAACTGATTTAAACAAAACACCATAAAACTTTTCTTTGACATATAAATAGTGTTACCTCTATAGACACAGCCATCAAGTGATCCTCCAGCTCGTAATGTCGTTTTTTTTTTTTGGTTTTGACTTTTATAAAAAAATCAATTGCCATTAATTTCCCCTCCCCTGAACAGTTAAAGGTTAAAGCAGTTAAAAAAGAGGGAAATTAGCTTAATTCCAGTTTAAAGTATAACCGTAACAACTTTTTAAATGATGCCACAGGTTTGTCGTCCCCCCCCCCCCCCCCCCCCCATCATCCCCATCTCTACAAAGTATGAAATATTTCACTAATTTAAAGAAATATCTAATTGCATTTTCTAAAGACAACCAAATGTGAGTGTAAAATATCATATCACTACACAAGAAAACTATGTGGTGGATTATTGTAAAAGATGGGCTTGTTTACACAGGCACACAATCAAAGAAGAGAAAAGCCAACAAATTAAATGAGTGATTTTAAATAAAAACTGACTTGTACAACTTATGGCGTTTTAGTATAAATAAACTGACCAGCAAACTGTCATTTTTAAGCACTGATAGTTTTGTGACTGGTTGTTTTTTGTTTTGAAATAAGATGAGTCTGTACAAATCTGAGGTTATGTGAGATTCTCTTGGCAGTCGCATTTGATAAACACTAGCTGAGAATTTAAATCTAAAGCAGAAGAGGATCATTGGTATCATTATCATACTAACACTGAACAGAAGAGGAAACTGTGGTTAGAAGGCAGAGTCTTTGTTCTTATATTTTCACTTCTTATCATATTGTGGAAAAATTGTAATCTAACAGATGATGACTTGGAAACCTTTAAAGTGAGTTCGATGTGACCAGCCAGATGCCAGAACGGCTTACAAAGTGGCTTGAAATTTAAAACATGTAAGATTTGTTCTTCATGTGTGTTGGAGAACTGATTAGATTATTTTTTTTCCCAGGCCGGCTCCTGATAAGAGAAGAAGACAAAGCCTCGCAGTAGACATGAAAATCTCCACCTATCGATTTCCAAACCCACTACATCTTTTCCAGGGTCACTGGGGGAAGGAGCCTATCCCAGCTGTCATTGGGTGAGAGGCAGGCTACTCCTGGACATGTCTCCAATCCATCACAGGACCAAAACAGAGACATACAACCATGAACACTCACTCATACAGTGAATTCAGAATCACCAGTTGACCTAACATACATGTTTTTGGAGCTGGAGAGAACCCCCATGTGCACTGGGAGAATATGCAAACTGCAAACAGAAAGAACCCAGAGTAGAGATTGGAACCAGTAACCTTCTGGCTGTGAGGAGACAGAGCTCAGGTCAGGTTAACTATATAATATTTGTACGGGTTGATTGGTTTGTTTTGCAGCCAGACAGAAAACTCTGAGCTCTTGAGCCATGTATTCCTTTAACTCTCAGTAATGTTTTTATGAGCTTCTTCACCAATAAAATTGTTTCTATCAAAGAGAAGATTCATGTAATCCTTTCCACTATTATCACTGATGTATCATCAAGTACAACAGCTTTAGAAGTAGCTTTAGAACCCGATTTGTATTTAAACTCTGTTTAAACTAATAACAATAGCTTCTAAACCATCAACTTGTATTTTAGACCCAATCACAACTAGACTATTGAAGGAGATTTTCCCCTAAATCAACCCTTCGATGTTGGATTTGGATTTTGAGGGAGGTTTCTTCCTGTTAAAAGGGAGTTTTTCTTTCCACAGTCACCTCGTGCACGCTCAGGATGAGGGATTGGATCGAAGAGAAGTTTTGGTGCAATCTGTTGGTTTCCTTAGCCAGGCAACTTTCTTTGAATTGTCTCTGTATGTATGAATTTGACTAATTTGGAATTTAATTAATAAGATTTGATTGCATAATTATTGTTTCACAGTTAATTGGATTCTAATTCGAATGAATTTTTGAAGTACCTTGAGATGACATTTGTTATAATTTGGCGCTATATAAATAAAGTTTATTTTAATTGAAAACATCCACAATCCACACAACTACATAAAACCTACTAAAATATGTTTAAAATCCCAAATAATGGTTGAAACTATAAAAACAATCAAATATTTGACAGTACAGTAATTAAAGCTCTGGTTCCACAAATCAGTACATGTTTGAAAAAGGCCATTGCCATTAAATAAATAATCTATTAAATTAAAACTAGAATAAAATCAGATTCCAAGTTTTAGCAGCAGGAACAGAACTCTTTTTGGGACTAAAAACGTTCACCCAGATGGAAAAAGAAGCTTAAAATTCCCAAGCAAAGGATGGGAGTCATCATCATTTAAAATGGATTTAGCTAAGCCTAAGCGAGGGCGGTCGTGGCTCAGTGGTGATAGTGTGTTGTCCAATAACCTGAAGGTTGGAGATTCGATTTCCACTCTCACTGCTCAAAAGTTTGGTGAACTGACAGCTGGAGGGGTGGCAGTCCCCCTCCTTGCCACAGCCGAGGTGCCCTTGAGAAGGCACCGTACCCCCAGACACTGTGAATGGCTGCCCACCGCTTCAATCCATATGGCATCTGTCTCCGTGAGTGTGTGACCCTGTGCATGTTTGTGTTCAACAGGTGCCAACCTGGATGGGTTAAATGTGGAGGAATAATTTTGTCTATTTCATGTATGTACATGACAATAAAGCCTTAATCTTGAATCTAAATCTAGCTGTCTCTGGTACAGGGACACTAGGAAAAGCTGTGGCTCACCAACAACTGGAGCATTTAACAATCTAGTCGAAGGAGTTCTTCTCTTTTAATCTTTGACCAAACCATAACACCACAGGAGAAACTGATTCAGTAAAAGCAGGTAAAACAGGGTCATTATGGCGCCATCAGAGGGAAAGTTTCCTGAAACACACAGATGCTGCAGAGCCTCTTTATACACAGCTTCCCAAACTGCTTCAGAATTGAGAGTCAATAATGATACCCATGATATTTAAAGTATTCACCAAGTCAGTAGACCTTTTATCAAAGTTTCTTCATTTGTGTCAATGCATATATCTTTAGTTTGTAATGTATTTAATTTAATGAGCCGACCACCACACCACAGTCCAATCTGACATGAAAAACAGTAATTCATTACCCAGGTAGTGTCAGAAGGAGAAGAGAAGGTCAGACTTGTGTCAGACATTTTGATTCTGAAAGCAGATTTTGAAAAAAAAAAGAAAGATAATTTTGCTCTTTTGATAACAAAAAGAAACTCTGGAGCCTTTTTCCCCTAAAAGTGTAACATGCGAAGGGGGGTGATGGGAGGCAGAATGGTATTAGGTGCAGTGGTAATTTACAGCGTGTGGTCCTTTGCACTAAATGTTGGTATTAAAATCATTACCTCTGTGTGTAAGCATAAACCTTCCTCTGCTGGAGCCAAAGGGCTGTGTTTTATAGCTCTTTTATTTAGTAATCCACAGCGGTTTCAATAAGGCACAGTTCCCCCTCTCAGCCTCCCTTTCTGCCTGTGTTGCCTTTATCAAAGAAACCATTGTGTGCTTAATATTGAGCCTATAATTCAGTTATCAATCCTGGCACAAGGAAAAAGCACATAAAGTTAGTTCTGAAGGTTGGCTCACTGATGACTGAATTCAGAGACAATAAAGATAAAGGCTGGATGAATTATTTCCAAAGGGGTAAATTCACAGACAGTTACTGTAGAGCACAAAAACACACTCAAATGTGTACATACATGCCCAGACAAGTTGTCCTCAGTTTTACAGCCTTGTAAAATCCCTAAAGAGAATGCACTGAATTTAAAGCTCGTATTGGGGGTGAGTATGTCGATGTGAAATGGCGGTCATTCGACATAAGCAGCAGAGCAGCCTCAGGGAGAGCGTGGCTCTGTGAATCTGGAATTCCACCGAGGGGTAAACACTGAGTCAAGGCTATGTTTTATGTCAGCCCACAGAAATTCATTACATCTTATCACACATTCAGGTTTCAGGGTCAGCAGTGGAGCGTATTCTGTGTTTATTATTCTGCACTTACATATCGTAACACTCCCCTCGTTTTCATAACTCACATTTGGGGAAAAGACCCAGGTTGAAACTCAGAGCTTATTAAATGGGTTGAGATGCAGCAATATGCACAGAAAGTTACTGCTGACATTCCCAGAGCATAAACAGAAGAACAGAGGCAGAGGAGAAAGGAAAACAATTAATGATGAAAATCCAAAAACTCCTCCTAAGCAAACTGCAAATTTCAGGATTAATTTAAGGTTGGGGGGGGGGCTGGAGAAAATCCCAGCAGCCATTGGGCGAGAGGCCGCCAGTCCATCACATGGCCACATTGAGACAAACAACCATCCACACTCCCTTGGGTTAATTTAGTATCACTAATTAACCTAACATGCATGTTTTTGGATGGTGGAAGGAAGCTGGAGAACTCGGAGAGAGTCCATGCATGTGCGTATCTGAATGTACTTGTCGATTACTGAGTGTTAGAAAACTACACACTGGGTCCTGCTCTCTCTGACAGAGCCCTGCAGATCAGCTCACACCACATGACAAACATGAAAGTAGGAAGGAGGCTTAGCTGGAAGCCAAAGTTTTACCCAAATACCAGAGCTTGTCGATAGTTTGTTGGAACTATTTGGTTTCAGATCAGGTCACATTCCAAAAAGATATTGATTTAGAATTTTAACATGAACACTCAGTGCTTTGAGCGTCTCAACAGAAATTCAGTGTACTGACAGGAACTGAAATACGTTGGACTTTTTAAAAAAACTGGCACCAAACCCTGGGCAATAAATACCAGAGCTATCTTCATGACTGGATGGCAGTTCAGGTAAGTGAGACTTTGTTCAGTAATTTGTGCACAATAATGCTTTAGAGGAACTAAAAGCAGGCGTGGAGGAGTGAAATGTTGAGAACAAAGGAGGACAGATTTGGTTTCCATTCCAGCATTCCAGTCGTACCTGTGTGCTACTCCTCACTTTGCCTCTGTTTATTGTTGCCCACAATGGTGTGCTTTAGATAAAGAGGAAAATCCAAGGCCATTAAATATAAGAAAAACAACAATCCATGTCTTCAAAGTCTTTGCAAATCCTGAGATAAGGCTCCTTGACCATTTGGTTTAGCTCAGTTTAATTTTTTCATAGGGTTGAAATGTTTCTATGTAGATGTAATGAATTCAGGCCTTGGAGTTTGAAGGCTCGAATCATATACTGCTTTATTTGTTTTGACTGAATGTTCTGCCTCACATAAAGAACATCCCACTATCCCATTACAGACTCTTTATTGATTTAATTCCTCTGACTGCTCATTACATGGTGTCTTTCTAAATTTGATTGAACAGATAGCCTTGGCCCAGTTCATACACAGCTCGTCACATTCACATCAGTATTGCAGCCGTGTACGGAGGCTGTTTTTTCACATTAGTGACGACATCAGTCACTCTGCAACAGGATAAAAAGCTTCATGTATCAGAAAGTGAAGTCACAGTGGTTTGATGTATTTGTTTGCCACTAATTGGATATCTGTTTGTGCAGGGCGTCAGTTATTGGAAGTCTTGGGGGGAGTAAAACTTGCAGTGATCTGAAGCTGCAAAGGAGGACAAAGGGATTGTTTATGTTGGTGCATGGCTGTGATTGTGTGGACGAGCCCCTCTGTGTGCATTCTGCGGTTTGCAGTTCCAAAGACCGATGTCCGTCCTTCCTGTCTGCCTGTGTGGATTAATGTGCCCGAATGTAGCGCACTCAAGGCCGACTCCGCTCTCCCCAGGCCCCCCTCCCTGACCCTCCCTCGCATTCGATCAAACTGTCCTTCCCCAGGCTGGCTTGGCTCTCCTCATTCGAACCCGACCCGTCTCATGTGGCTCAGCCCAGTGCAGATCTCCTCAGTCGGGGGAAGAGGGGGAGGCTGAGCCTTGGGTCCAGCTAATATACGAGCCCTGCCTTCTTCTTTATGAAGCTGGCTGTCATTATGAAAAAAATCTTTTACCTTGTATTCCTTCTCTGGTTTTCTCCCTCCTCCTCCTCCACCTTGTCTATCTCCCTACTTTTACGTTCAAGGGCATAGCAGTCACTCAATGTTTTATAGTAGACAGGAGCTGGACTGAAATGAAGGCTTGTTTTTTTGTGTGTGGGAAAAAGTGCACTCCAGCTTTATAGAGGAGGAGTCGTAGACGTTGTGTAGATAGATGATGAGACAGGGTCGTTGTGAGGTGATAGCCTCGGTGGTGTGGAGATTTAGTGTGTCAGGGAAACACTCCTTTGAGAAATGGAGCGGTGTGTATTTCAAGTGATTAGGCAGCAGTTGTTCCACTGCAGAGGCACACAGAGATTGCATTGTGTTGAAAAGGAGAGTCCTCTCTTCATAACCTCCTCCTGTCTGCAGAGCACAAGCCTTACTTCATTTCCAGTATCTACATCCTCTGTGCTTCCATCTCCAGTGAAGATTTCCAGCTTCTGTATTTTAGGCTTGTGTGCATGTGTTGCGTTTTCTTGATGTTTTCAACAATCTTATTGGACATGATGGTAGTCAGATGAAAACCACAGATGTGTAATTATATTCCCAACAAACACACACACATGGACATATGAACAACTCAGTTCCTGGTCACCCCTTCTAAATTCACCACACATGTGAAGCATACAGTCGTTGAAGTCTTGTCCCCAATATGGCCCATAATTCAGTCACCGTCTCCCCTCCAGATTGTAAAGGCAGGGTGAAAGACATAAAAGGTGAGTGGCTGTTTGACGGTGGAGTGGTTGACGTAAAACATCCTGGTTGTCAAAGTAGCGACAGGTGAGCTGAAGAATGCCTCCACAAATATGTTGCATGATCAAAGAGCCCCATTAACAACTTTCATGTGGCAGGTCACACCTGCATGTGGTGTGCACAAATCTGCATTAAATGTGAATTTATAGAATATATATAGACCAGCCAGTTTAAACACAAAAACAATGTTATATCATCTTAACTCAGTTTTCCTCATTTCTTCTGCTAACTAACAGTGCAGGGTGATGGTAGGTGCTGAGTGTACAATCCTGACAACCAGAAAGACTGTATTTATGGCTCTTTCATAGGTTCCACATGCATTATACATGAAGTCTCATTGTGGCGCACAGCAGCGCTGGATGTAAATCGATAGGTGTTCACTTCCACTGACACAAATGATTTCTCCCATAAGCAGCTCCTCCATGTCTCTGTCTCTCTGCACCTGGCTGTCATTTACACCTCATCTCAGGATAATAATGTTTACCAATACAACATCACTCAAAGTTAGAACAACATATGTGAGCAAAACACTGGATTAGGGTAGCTTTAATGCATGTATCCGTGAGTTGCTTGAAACAGATGAACAGATGAATAAGTAATTTTTCTTTCACTGCCTGAAAGGACCAAAAGGGAATCAATGACTGTCTCCTTCCTTCTCTGAAAGGAAGAAAACTGAAGTAACAGCATGTATTACCACAGTGATCTGTGGATTACAACAAAGGCTTAACCTCCTGACATCTTTCATCCTTGCTCATCTCACAATCTTTTAAAGCCTGAGTCTGTTTGACATTGTCTTCCGGAAATGTTAAAGTTGGGTTCTGTTCAAAGAAAGCTTCCGAGTAATCCTTTTGTATGAAATCATTCTTTTTATTGTAGGCTATTGCTGATGATTTATAATAGTGCTACCAAGTCTTTTTAAGTTTCGTTACTGTTAAACTCTACCACTGTAGATAAGACCTCTACATAAATATTATAGAACAAGTCTTTTTTAACCTTTGGTTCAAGTAATGGGTGGAGATTATCAAACTGCACCACTGACACAGTAAATCTGGAAACATTCAGAATAACTCTGCAACTCTTTCACCTGCAGGTGGAACTCTCCTTCAGATCAGATGTAACCAGTATTAAAGCCTGGTTTATAGTCGGTAACGCAAGACGCAAAGCAAGACGCAAGAAGAAACGCAAGCCCTTGCGCGGTTGCAAGCCCCCCATTGCGAGCTTGCGTGTGTCACCTCAATTTTCTAAACTTAACGCAAGAAAAGACGCAAGCCTACTACTTGAAAACGACATACTCATCGATCTGACAGCATGCAGAGCGTTTACACACAGTGCACTTCACTCCTGTCCGAGCCGAAATCAGCCGGCCTGAAAAGCTGATTTCGCTTAAGCTATAAACTCTGTAAATATATAACTTTAGCAACATTTGAAACATTTTCAGGCGAGAAAGTAGTCGTTTAGACCCCCAAAGTGTTGAAAATCTGAAAAATTACCGGCTATTTACAAGAAGAAGAAGCATGAATCACTCGAAGAGGTCCTGGCGGTGAATTTGCTTTCATCATAGTAGGCTTGTCATTGAAAAAACCCGCTACTCCACCTACTCTCCTGGCAGTGAATCGCCATGCAGCACACGCAAGCGCCGACAAAGCTAAATGAAGTATAAACGTCTCGAGCCATTAACATACGCGCAAGAAGAAAGCGCAAGGGCAGTTAAAAGAAGTATAACTCAGCTTTTTTGTTACTGTGAAAAAGAGAGAGCCGCAAAGTCACTGCTTGACAGCTCTATTTAGCTTCATAATGCCAATGTCCACATAAAAAAACCCACATACATGCTAAAAGCTACTCAGAACAGGATCACCAAAAAAGTTAATTTATTCATCATTTAAAAGAAATCAAACCTAAAACTGTCATAGCTGTTTGAGGAAGAGATATATTGTGAATATTCATGCCCTGTTCGTAGCTTTTATCTGTAGAACACTTGTTGGGAAAGCTTCTGATTCTCCAAACCTGTGAGCGCTGCTGACTGCTGTTTACTGCTAGGACATGGACTCACAAGAACTACTTTACATATGTCAATATGCTTGGTGTGGTTGGATGTATTTTACTGTTGATGTTTCCCTCTCAGCTGGTACTGTATGCCTGTCCTGTAAAAGATTTGGTCATCCTATTACTTTCAATTTCTGAAATTACTGATTGAAATATACATTTTACACAATATGTGTAATGTTGTGCAAGTTTCTAACCTCTTCTGCCCTCTCTTTTTCCAGGGTGTTAAGGCTAAAAGAGTTCCCAGGGGCTCGAACACAATTTGAAAGTTTTGGAAAATACTGTGTCTTAATTAAGAGGGGAAGGTAGCGTGTATTGGAGTGCTAAATTGAGGTTTTAGATTTAAGTGAAGTGGGTGTGCGGGGCATTCAGACTACCCTGATAATTGGTAGAAGATGGCGAGGAGGTTGTTGTATTTTAAGGCTGCCAGTTAATAACAGTCTCAAATGAGATTTGAATATTTCTTTTTGGTAATTCATGCCCTATAGTTGTTATCTCCTCTTAAAAATTAATACTGTGTCATTCTGCCTGGGAGACCATATGAATAATCATATAAGTGCACTAACCTGATTCATATCAGTTATGTGGTTTTTCCTTTAATTGCGGGTTATTATTTCATAAGATGTATTATTTCTTCATTGTGTAATAGAGAGCATAATAATAATTATTATTTAATTATTAATAATTATTTTCTTTAATGATTGATGACCTCGGCTGTTTTTGTTTCCTGTTTTCTTACCTGTGAGAAGAGCGGAAGGAAAGAGAGACAGGAGCGAGAGGAAAACACGTGAAGAGCTTTCTTTCCACGTGTCTCTCTGACCAGAAAGTCTGCCATTATTTGTGTTGTAATCTTTTGCTTGGCCAGTAATTGATAATTGGACACTGTTCTCTAGCGTGAAAGAGTTGCGGGACAGTTTGCTGCTGTTATGGTACGTTTTCCCTGTGAGGCGACTCCAGCTAGCCCGAGCTAGCTTAGCCACATTGCGACCGGGAGAGACGCCAGCCACTGACATGCCGCGAGCGATGTCGCTCTGTCCAACGATGGCGCCTTAAAGGCGGATTTAAGCTGGAGTTACAGTTGACGCGTCTGTTACGGCGGTGGCGGACCGTGACGTCAAAATGACGTATCAGGCCTGGCGCTTCCCTTGAAAAGACGGCGCAGCGCAGTGTCGTGCACCACTCGATTTTTGTAACTTGGCGGCGCCAACAACGACAGACCGGATGGACCATTTTGAGACCAGGCTCAGTCAGGAGGTGCGTTTGTACAGCACCTGTACGAAACTG
Organism: Odontesthes bonariensis; assembly: GCF_027942865.1. Classification (NCBI taxonomy): domain Eukaryota; kingdom Metazoa; phylum Chordata; class Actinopteri; order Atheriniformes; family Atherinopsidae; genus Odontesthes; species Odontesthes bonariensis. The sequence continues at coordinate 31,422,241 of NC_134514.1, forward strand.
CAGTGAAACAGCACTGGGACCACGTAAACTCCCAAAACTGGTGGACAGAGATGGGCAGAACTTTGGGGAAAGAGGGAGAGTTCTGTAAGAATGTGTGGAAGAAGCTACGGGACAGATACGTGAAGGCAAAGAAGAGGGCAGAGACTCCAAGTGGTGATGCCGGGGGCTTCAGACCTTCACCTCTTTTAACTGAATTAAAAAATTAAAATGATCCGAATACTGCAGCAGTATCATTAATGACTATTCCTTCTCTTGACAGTGGCATTATTTTCTTCTCGATTTTCGTGGTTGTAGAGTAGCGGTAACCTTCACGTAGCAGCAACACCTCTGTGACGGAGAAAATTGCAACTACTGGCGCAACGACTTGCGCCACTATATATTACCGGCACGAAATCGTGACGTCATCAACACCGCTCGCGCTAGCAGCCATGCTAGCGCGAGCCATGCATGCGGCAACCTTGCTAGAGCCTTTAACAGTTGACGGATCACTCACGGCGGTGGCGGCCCGTGACGTCAAAATGACGTTTCAGGACTGGCGCTTGCCTTGAAAAGACGAGGCAGCACGTTGTCATGCACTAGTCGATTTTTGGAACTTGGCTGCGCCGAGAACGACAAACCGGATGGACCAATTTGAGACCAGGCTCAGTGACGAGTTGGTTTGTACAAAAAAATCGCCCGCTCTGTCTCTATTTGGACGACATTTCGCGGCGGTGTCCCGCTCCTAAACACTTCTTATTGGTTGAAATGAACATGCTGCTTCTTGTTGACAAGCTCGTTAGCAACAGGTAAGCATTACTCAGGGAATAATGGACGAGGAGAAGCTGATCTTTACCGTGGAACAGCACCCAATGGTTTATGACTCCAAACACCCGTACCACAAAGATCTGAACCGAAGGGAGCCAGAGAACTCGGTGTTTCAAGTGAGTACTTTCTGAACCAATAGAATCACTCCCGACAAAATCGTCAGGCTGCATATCAGGAAACCCTCGCAAAATTTCGTCGTCGTATCGCGTCTGTTTCGCTCGCTCGCTCGCTTTCAGTCAGGATGAGGTGTGAGGGTTTCTCACGCACGAGGTACTGAAACAGCTGATCTGTACATGAGCTCCAACGTTAAGCACGCCAACAAATATAAATTGCAAGCTTGCATTAACAAAACTAAACAAAAGTGCACTCAGGTTAATAGAAACAAATTTATACAATACCCGGGTCTTTTTTGTGTTTATTTTATGTTTCTTTTCCATGTCTGGGCTGATTGCATTTGCATATATGTGGAACTCCTTTATTTAATTAACAATACAGAGTTAAAATGATACGCTGTGTTTGTGTTGTTTAACATCATTATTATTATATGTGTGTGATTGCTTGAGTAAGTTCACATTTCTACATTCTAGTGGGTTCATAAAACCCAAAGTGTGAATCATATGTTACCCTAGACAGTATTATTATTTTGAGATGTATCTTCCACCATTTTGAGATGTATTTTGAATATTGAAGGTGCATATAGTGCTTCACATATCACGAGCCCATTGGTGGGAGGGTTACATAAGGATTTGGAGTCTTATTCCATTGCATTACATAATTGCATTACTATAACTTAGAAAAGCTCAATCAACTCCCACATACAGATTTCCTGTTGCCATGGTTATACATTAAAACAGACCAGCAGAACTCATCCCCGTGGTCAATCAGTATTGAAAAAAGTTTTTTTTTTAAATCTGAGTTTTCACAGAAAAAGCTCATGAGAAAATCTCAAGAAAATAGAGAGAAAGACACAGTATGTCTAGAACTGCTGCAACAGGCTGCGACTAGTGCAGCGCTATTGTAGAAGCTGAATGAAGAAGTAGAGGTGGAAGACTGAATAAGTTGTTGTTTGCATATAGAGTTGATTCATAATGCATGCGCAGAATAGCTCTCACCCTCTCAACATATGGGTTATATTATGTGAATGTCCATGTGCACGTCCACAAGTTGGCCTGGGTGATTATGTTAACAAGCTTCTTGTACAAGCCATTACAGGCAAAAGATCAATAACATGACTTAAATTTATCCTTCACATGTTACAGGAAGAGTGATGATGCTTTGATCTTTGATATTGTCCTGTTTGTTCAATTAATAATGCGTGTGTCATGAACTTCTGTTCTGAATATGAGAGCAGGAGTGACTACATTGTTAAATGGAAGTTTTGCATACATATATATATATATATATATATATACATATACATATTCAATTTGAATTTGTTTTGTGTGAATGAATGATAATCTTTGTCACTCTATGTTTCCCTTTTGGAATGAGTTCAGATCCAACTTTCCCCAATGAACTCAGAACACAGAAACTTCTTGTACACTTCACCACCACTGACCCCGTTCCTGTTTTTGTTTCCAGCACATGAAGAAACCCTCAAACACACCTGTTTTGAAGGACAGAGTCGTGACCTGCAAGTAAAGTGCCTCTAACCAACCCACAGCCGGCAAAACTGCAGTTGACTTTCTCTGGGTTAGCTGTCCAAATTATGATTGAGTCATTTTATTTTCCATGTGTCTTGTCTTCCTTATTTTTCCTTATTTTGCTTGAGGCAGCAGTTTTATGCCTCTGTTTCTGTTGTGTAATTGTCCTTTTCTCTCTCTCTCTTTCTCTCTCTCACTTTCTGAGAGCACTTTCGCCATTCTCACAGATGTAAGTATCTTAATCCAGTCTTAATTGAGTCTTTTGCTCTAAATTTCCCAAATGCCAGCATGAGAACTGGTCATAACTCATCAAACACACACACACATACACAAACACAGCGGCCATTATTCCGGAGGCTTTCCTTGGTGAGTTGTTGGTGCCGTATCACATTAAAGGTCACTTACTGAGTTTCCATTTTAGCTTTGCTTTCCGCTGGTAGCATACAGCAATGCAAGTAAATTGGAAGATTGTGTGTAACACTGCCTGTTTGATTTCCTTGGATGGCTGGGAGCGTTTGGCTTATATGTAACCCCATCCCATTCTTTTGAAGTTACATTTCATTGTTTGTTAAAGTTGGAATATAACCAAGCAAAGTTACTGAAGATGAAATATGGAACATGTTCTTCAGTGAGTATCTTATTCTCATGCAACTTTGTCCTCCAAATTCATGAATTTAAAAGGAAAAGTTCTTCTGAAAGTAATTTGTTCTGCTTTTCATTTACAACGGGAACCACATGTTGTCTTATTTCTGCAGGATGAATATTAAATCAAATTCAATTAAATTTTATTTATATTGCGCCAAATCACAACAAATGTCATTTAAAGAATGATTCCATGAATCTTCTCTCTGATAGGAACAATTCTATTGATAAAGAATCTCATGAAATCATCACTGCTGAGAGTTAAAGGAATACCTGGCTCAACAGAGCTCAGACTCTTTGTCAGCCTGGCTACAGTGCTGAAAAGAAACCTGGGATTGTTCTTATTCTCGTCTATCTATGATTAATGATTAGCAGTTCTAGCTTTACGAAGGGCTTTCTTATACATTATCAAACTATCTTTCAAGACTAATTGAGACTCTTCTAAATTAGAGGAACGCCATTGTCTCTCCAGCTTTCTTGCAGTCTGCTTTAAAGCATGCAGCTGTGAATTATACCAAGGAGCCAACCTCTTCTGACTGATTACCTTCCTTTTCAGAGGGGCAACATTTGTAATAGAATGTTGTAATCAATCATATCAAATGCAGCACTGAGATCAAACAGGATAAGCATAGACATATCCACTATCAGAAGCTAAGAGGAGAACACTTTGGTGATTTTCACTAGTGCTGTTTCTGAGCTATGATGCACTCTGAATCCTGACTGAAACTCTTCAAACTGATTATTTCTGTGTAAATGATCACAGAACTGAGCTGCAAACACTCTCTCAAGAACGATAAACATAGAAAGGAGACTGGATATCGGTTGATAAGTAATGTAGCTATCACTCCTGGATCAAGAGTAGGTTTTTTTTTTTAGGGCTGGGCAACGATTAAAATTTTTAATCACAATTATTCGCATTTGTACGCAAAATCCAAAAGTTTATTCAAAAGTAGTGTATAGCCATAACATTTGTTGTTCAAACACACTTTTAACATCAGTATTTTTATGTAGTTTTTATGTAGAAGCCTCGCTTCACTGTCTGTTTCGTTGAATGACTTGTTGGTATCAATTGTGTGTTTTGCCTTTAAAGGGACACTATGTAATTTCTTCCCCCATCTAGTGGTGCAATTTTATTTTGCAAAGTTGAATGAATTTGCTCTCTAGCGCCTCACGTTTTCAAATGTGCGCTGCAACTTCTTGAACTACGGCAAGCGGAATGTGTCAAGATTCAAGAAGCTATAGCTTCAGACTCAAGGTCCATACAAACAAAAAGAAATCAAGACACACAGTACAAAGGATTATATAACACACATACAACAACACTATGAATACAGATGACAGATAACATGTCAGATAACATAACATCTCCTTTGGTGTGCAAGCAATGCAATTAGTCATATTCCGGGAGTTACCGGAAGTGACGTTGACGCAGCGTTAGCATTAGCCTGTGTTAGCAATAGGAGAATTTGCAGCGGTAAATAAACTCCCGGTAAACTTACAAACTTTCTAATGCCTCGTTTTGTGAGCTAAGAGCCTATGTGTACTACGGCAGAAGTTTGGTAACAATCAATGCATTATTAGTGGGATCATTTACGAGATAAAATCTATTTAGCATTTTTTTTTTTTTTTAAACTTTATTAGTAAATCAACAAAATAACAGTTTACAAATGTGAGCATAACGCCAAAAAGAAGATATCCAGGGGGAGCATAGGAATAATAATAAAAAGAAGAAGATGATGCACTTACAAAAAGAAAGCTAATGAACACAAAGACATATGTGCCAAGGAATAAAATCTATTTAGCATTAGCGGCTGTAATTAGCCATTTGGCGGAAATGACGTCACAATGACGTCATTTCTGCTTGTAGGCCTGGTGGGGAAATCGCGATTCGAAGTGCTTTATGTCCCTCTCGGCACTTCGTCATTTTTCATAGAGCGGAAGGACATGGCAGCCTCCATAGAGCTTACCTGCTCTATGTAGATACAGACAAGTTATTCTTCACTCAGGAGGATAAGTGAGATTTTTGACAGAGATCATTTTACACCAATGAGAACTAACTTATGAATGAATATGTTGATTTGAGCTAATAAATGACTTAATTTATTACATAGTGTCCCTTTAAGTGATATTTTAGACCCCGAATACGCTGCGGGTCCCGGACCTGGTGAACATCGAGCCCTCCTGCTCTGTGGCGGGTCCCAGGAAACAGGGGTGTCTATGTGGCTGCCCTCTCCGGTGGAGCCTCTCTCCCCCGGTCTTCTAGATCCCCATACCCCTCTCCCTTCTGGCTCCTGTACAGCACACATTCACACACGTAGGGTTTTCAGGGCGGGTGTGTTCTGTGGGGTGCGGCGGATGGGTCCACGTAGGTGGTCCCCTTTGCTGCACTCTGCAGCCCCCCACCCTTGTTTTAATTACACCTAATGGCGCTTTTCCACTACCTCTACACGGCTCTACACGGCTCGCCACGGCTCGGTTTGGTTGTGTTTCCATTACACTTCGTGCCTCCTCGACGTGGGCGGGGTCGTCATAACACGGCTGCGCGTGTTGCTGCTCACCCTGTGGCTTTTTGTCGCACAGAAGGCATGAGAAGAAAGCCAGAGAAGACTCCCGGCCGCCAGACAAAACAGTATTGAAAAGTACCGGAGAGTTTTGTTACGAGCTTCAAAAAGACGACGTTTGGAGGTAAGCTAACGGTTGCTAAGGCTAGCTTTTATTATCCGCATTATGACGCTTCCAGTGACGACACTCATCGCCCAATCAGTGGAAGGCAGTCAGCTGACGTCACGTTTTAGTAAAGCTTCGGCCCGCTTGGAACCAAGGCTGAGGTGGTACGAAAAATCGTGCCGGTTGCAGGTACGGCGTGCTAGTGGAAACACGCAATAGTGTGCCGAGCCGAAGCGAGCTGGTGGAAAAGCGCCATTAGACATCACTACTAATGAGACACACACACACACACACACACATTAGGTCTTGGGGGGGTGGTAGCACTGAGTGGTATCTGGTGGGCGGGGCTCTTTGGGTATGTAGGCTGCCCGGAAGGCCACGCTCCCAGTTCCACAAGGTTGCCTGCCCCTCAATTTTAAATGCTCTCTGTTAGAAAATATCAAAAAGCCAGAGGGGCGAGGGGAGGGGTCTTCCCACACTCTTATCTGGTCGGGATTCGGTCTAAAATCCAAGTTGATGGTTTAGAAGAGACTATTGCTGTTGTTAGCACAGATAATTTGACAGGACAAAAACAGTCTCAGTACAAATCAGACTGAGATAAAAACTCTGAGAATTCAGACAGAAACTCAGAATAAGGGTCAGGTGAACGATACACAACAACAAATAGAAGAGGTTTTTGTGATTTCCACATTGGGTGAGAAAAACTGAGTTGGAGTTTCAAAAGAACTCAAACTAATCTTGGGTCTAGGGCTGATTAGTAACCCTGATCTGAAGATAGCTGCCACTCCTTCTCCTCTGTCTGTGGTTCAAGGAATGTAAAAATTTAAATAGTCAGCGGGAGTTGATTCATTAATGCTAACATGATCCTCCTGCTACAGCCAGGTTTCTGTAAGAAAAAATTTATCAATATGATGATCATCAATCAAATCTAATATTCAGCAAACCACATCTAATAGTTTGATGTGTTTGTTCAGTTAATTTTTTTGTCTTAATGTTTTTGAGGTTTTGAGTTTATTAACCCTGAAATGAGGGAAACTCAGTTTTCCGTTTCACAAAGGAAGGTAACTCGAACCAGAGAAAGCGGGGTAACTCTAGCCTGTTTCACAAAGAGAGGTAACTTAACCTCTCGGTCAGTTACAGTAGTAACAGACTCTATGAACCTAACCTGGTCGGGACCAGGTTTTACTCAAGGAACCTCGAGTTTCTCTCTGTTTCCGCCCTTTTTCAGCCACACACGTCTGTGGAATAAATCCAGTTTTACTTTTAGTCTGCATTTTGGGTCCTCCTCCACGCCACAACCATCGTTATCACAGTGGCTTTGTACTAACAAAGTTACAAATAGCTGATAGGACAACCTGGGTAGTGTTGAGTTTGTTAGTGCCTTTGCAAAACGGTTACAAAGATTTTGTCTTGCAGTCTGAGGTGATGCTGTTTTAGACACCCATCAGTTTTTCTCTCCTTCGCTGCGTGAACATAATATATTGGGACTTTTTGCTATTTTCCTTCACTTCATCTGTAGTCCAGTTTTTACCCTTTCTTAAAATGCAAAGTTTCCATGGACATTTTTTCACGCTAATATCAGAGATTGTCATGAGACAGAGTGGCGCTTTTGGATGAGAAGGAAGTTTAAGTTGGTGTACCCCTGTGGTTTGTTAAGAAAGGCTCCTTGACCCAGTTTAATTGCCAATTAATAAGAGCAAAGACTGGTTTCCATGGTGATAGTCTTGCCATAAGTTCCCCAGATGGATCCACTGACCTGCAGTAATGATAGCAAAGCTATAGCAATTACAGTTATTAATAGGTGCAGAATACGGAGTTGAGCTGAAAATAAAGGTTACTGACCTGATCTGAAATTTAAATCTTTAGTAAATGATGGATTTCCGTGGATTTCATATTACTGTCACTTAAAATGATTAGTGCCTTTGGATTTCCTTTTGACTTCTTATTTAACTCGCGCGTTGTTTACCGTTGGCCTTTTATGGCTACTTAATGGACTGTGTGACTAGTGACATGGGTTCAAAAGGAGCAAGCAGTCTAGCCAGCGAAGTAAAACAAGAACCATTTTGTTCAATTAGCCTCGCTGTAATCCTATTGTGACAAAGCCCTGTTTCCAACAGTGTGCACTGCAGTCTGACAGGATCAAAGTATACAAGTCAAATCTATAAGTTTAAAAATAATCAAATCCCACACCAAAGAGCTCATGCAAAGCATGTGTACTGTTGATATTTGAAGTGAAAAATCTTTTTTATGTGCACATGCTCTCCAGATACACTTGATACTCCCTCAGTAAACTGCTCGAAAGGTTTGCTATTTTAAACCTTTAGAGCCACAAGCACATTTCCTTACAAACATACACAAACTCACTGTTCCTAATTCCTGCACAAATATTTGTACTCAGTCTCCTGGGCTGACTGTATACGCACACGCACGCACGCACGCACACATACACTGCAGCCAACTAGCCAGCAAGTTTTAGATGTTTTTTGACTCAGGAGTTTAGTTAGCAAAGGCTAGTATCCATCATGTAGCCAGTGGAGAGCGGCTCAGTCGATGGGGTCGTGTGTGGGTGAAGAACCCAGCTTTGCCCCAGAATTGCTCACTGCAAGGGGGCTTCAGGAGCTAGGACAGTGGGGTTCAGAAAGTGAATGATGTCTTAAATATGATGCAAGCTGAGAGAGACCAGGAGCAAGAATTGTGAATAGAAATGCAGGCAAATACGAGTACAATACCAGCCCTGTTTATTACAACTCTTCTCTTACTCATTACCCACTGTCCAAAGAACGGATATTGAGCTCTTTTAGTTTTCTTAAAAGCCTGCTCCTTTACATTAACTTAGATTACTATATATGTCTTAACCATTTTTATTGACTTCTAAGCTACAAAAAAAGGACCAAATCATTTTATTGAGTTATTTTGTATATTTTCTGAAACTTATTTAGGATTTCTAAGGGGGCGGAGTCAACCCCAGCATACTCCAGGCCCCTTTGGCAGATCATACTGTACCTCCTGGCCTTCAGTTAGATGCTGTAGTTAATTCTGACCTGCATGTCTGTGGATGGGAAACCAATTCAAACACTGTTAACACAAAGTGGTCCCCAAAACACACAGTGGGGATTTTTTTTTTTGTTACAGCAACAGCAGCAGCAAGAGATTAAAATAATAATAATAATAATAAAATAAGAAGCCAGAAGGCTGACCAGGGCTCCGTTTTGCATGAGGAACGGCAAAAACTGGCTTGGAGAAGTCTTACATTTTGTAGTTAAAAGTAATAATAGTTATTGGTATGGATCATGCTATCAAAAAAGAAGGCGGGCCTCAGTGGGCTGCTGAAGATAAAAGCATTCGCATAATCCAGGAAAATCTGTGATGGACTATGGTTCCTCTGCTTTGTGCACTGCAGTGTTTACATTATTGCATTGAATCACTCTCCTGCTGGTATTTGTATTGGCATAACTGTAGATGTTTTGATCCATTTGTAATGTGAATTACAAAACCACATTATCTGTCATCACACAAACACACACATCCCATGTTCACCAAAATCAGACAGACATGAAAGAGGTCTTACCTTCCAATGAGCTAAGCGTTTACATACTGTATTTCTCTGTAGGTGATCTTATCTCGGAATGTTGTCACACAGTCTTCATGGCATGGCTGCTATTTGAATTCCACTCTCCTACCTGCTGAAAACCGGATTAAGACCGATGGCTCACGTGTGCACTGGCATGCAGACACACTCATGTGGGTATGTCTACACACTGGATGACATGTGCTGTAACCCACAAATGAGCGGTGATAGGGATCATGCTGTCAACGACCCAAAGGCCAAATCTGCTCTGAACAGAGAAAATTCTCGAGCCTGACTTAGCAGCATCACTGAGCTCTCTGTCTCTTTTAATCTAGACTCCTTTTTCTCACTATGGGGATCAAACCAGCGGATGATGGATAGTTGTTGTGTCACAACGTGCTTTTACTTTCTTGTTGTCTGTCTTTCACCCACTCTCTTACTTTTTTCCAGCTTTTTTAATTAAATAAGGTTAAAAAAAAATTTGTAGGCAACTACAAAGACTTTGAATTGAATCACCTGACTGTCTCCCAAGTTCTCCTCTCATGAAGTTTCTTCATGCTTCTCTTTTCCGATGTTTTCCTTTGTCTTTCTATACACAGCTGTCTGTCCATCTCAGTCTATCAGGCAGTCATCAGGGGGAGTTTGAACACTGCTTTCACTGTGATAACCAGGTTTCTGCTGAAGTTGATAGCGTGCTGAACCTTCATCAGGCCATATCCAGTCCCAGAGGGGGAAGGGGGAAGAGGAGAGTAGGGCTGACTTGATTAACTTTCTTCTTACTGGCAAGGATGGTGGTAAAGTCCTCATCACTCCCATATGCTTCTTAACCTTCCAGGACACTGAGGTGTCCAAGACAAGATACCTGATGGCTGGGGAAAGAGTTTCGCTGTATTTAGCGTGTGTGTGTTCAGAAAAGCTAAAGGTCAGCTTATCAGGTGGAACCAGTACTGTGGCCAGTTCGTCTGGATAAGAAGAGATCGAGTGGGCAAATAGGTGACCTCCCTTCGCCTTCATTTGGGAAGAGGCCACCCGCCATCACCCTGTGGCCCGGAGGTGAGATTAGTCTGGTTGGGCTGATAAAACTTCACATTCTTCCAAAAGAACAACTATCAGACTGGATCCTGCCTGAGAGAGACAGTTTCCCACACAAAGCAAGTGGGGAAAAGGTCTGAGGATAGCTCATTAAAAGGTTTGTTCTGCTGATGCTTTGGTGTCTGCAGCCTTGATCAAAGACATAACTATTTAGGTTTGCTTCAACCATCACTGTCAAACAATGGATTCTGTAATCTCAACAAACATGAAGTACAGTTGTGTTTGACTGTACACACTTAAAGTCAGCTCATGATTTGGCTTTGCTGTCCCTCAGTTTTATCTTTCTACTGTCTACACAGATGTTGAGAGTTAAAATAACCTAAAAAATAACTGTTTTTTTAGGTGCTGAATATTAAACTCATTAACAGAAGAAGTCACTCTTTATCCAGATCTTCACTAAAACCCCTTTATCATATCAAGCCTTCATGTCCTGCAACATTACACTTCCAGTTTGATCACTGGAACACTGAGGAAAGAGTCCACAGCCATTCCAGGATATTATGGGCTTGCACATGTGAAATAATGACCATATAGGAGGTTTGGCTTTATCTGGACTCATAAAGAGGTAGTTTGTGCACGGCAATTCATGTTGGGTGTTTTTAATACGTGTTTCTGTAGTTGTGTGAGTCATTGCCCACTGCGTAGAGTCCAACATCCTGACCTGTACTTTTATTCTAACCCCTTAGTTTATGTAAATAGCTGTGTAAAATGACACCAAGAGCTTAAAGTGTTTATAAATTACACCTGGACAGAGGCAGGAAATGCGAAGTAAGATGGCAGGAAAGAACAAGCCAACCAGGAGCTGAACTGGAGAGCCTCTATTTGAAGGCATTTATGCACCGATGCACACAAACCATTCAGTTACCAGCAAAATTAAAGATTGATCAGATGATGGCACCAGCTGAAAGATCAGAAAATCTTCCAAAAATCTTTAAAAGTACAACATTGTGACCATTCATCCATCTATCCATCCATCTATCCATTTTTTGTACCTGCTTTCTCCTTTCTAGGGTTATGGGGCTACTGGAGTCTATCTCAGCTGTGATTGGGCCAGAGGTGGTGTACATCTGGACAGGTCACAGGTTACCAGTCCATCAAAGGACCAACAAAGAAACAAACAAACATGGTCCATCAAATATTTGTGAAGATATTTATATAAAAATCTCATGTCATCTTAAATTACTTCAGAAGAAAAGTCATTGTATCGCCAGAAGCAACAGGATTCTTTTAGATTATGATTTCATGGGGTTACGATTGTATTACAATTAATTGGATTCTAACTGGTTTGATTTGGACTCTATTTTTGAAGTACCTTGTTGTGGATTGTCGCGATATAAATAAAATTTAATTTAATTTTATTGGATTGTGTAAGCACACACTGATGGAGTGCTGAGTATCCTCAAACTGGCATGGAGAGCCAGTAACAACAACAGGACCCCCTGCTGTGTCTCACACTTGCACTTTAACACATCACAAAGATGTCCTCTAACATTCAAGAGTAGCTTAATTGTCAAAAGTAGCTGTGATCTCAGCTCTGCACAGCTGTACATGTAACCGTGCTGACTAACAGACGTAGTGCTAATTCAACATGTTGAATCATTCAAAAGATGTTCTCAGATTTGTATTGAAGTTTCTTTATCAATCTTCTCTTATTCCCCCCTCTTCTTTACCTCCCTTTTCTTTCTGGCTTTGTCCCTTTGATTCAGACCTTTTTTTTTGTCATTAATTTTTTTTCTATTCAATGGAGGAGGCTTCTGCTGTAAGTGTTTTTTTGTTGTTGATGTTGGCGGGTCACTGTGTGCAGTAGTCTCTGTCTGCTGAATCAAATATGCATAAGATAGTTACAATGGCTCTGAACTGAGTGATTTCAAACAGAGCTAAATTGGGACACATGCTTCCAAAGATTTCTCCTGTTTAGTTCAAGCACATATATCTGTTTGGGTCTTCCATGGTAGTGCTACATTTGTCTCGTCTATCAGAAGCCCTCAGAGGTAATACATTACAGATAAGAAGGTCAACTCTGTACCGGAAGCCTTTCGATCAATACGCGAAGACGTTTCAGAGGCTCAGCCCAGACATTTTTCCACTGGAGCTTTCAACTCTTGTTATTTTCTTCTACCTGTTATATTTCTGTCTCATATCTTTCCATACATTACGACTAATTAATTTGACTCAGAATTGGTTGAAGCATGTGGGGATAAACATTGAAGTGTTTCGATTATGGATTCTAAAACTGGCAGAAGTTAAGGATGCCTTTTAATTATGACAGACCAAAGAGCAAAGAATAAGTGTGAGCGGTTGTGCCCCATCGTGTGTAGTCTAAAGAGCAGGTCAAGGGGTTTTATCTGAAATTAAGGAACTGAATTATGAAACAAAGGAACCCCGGGAACAGGACTGCAGCAACAGAATGGAGCTGCTGTTGGAGTTAAGCCTGTTTTAAGGGCTACCACTTCACCTGAGGGTTTTTTAATTAAACTGGTTGACAAAACCTCTAAGACTTCTTGCATTATGTGTTAGTGTGTGTGTGTGTGTGTGTGTGTGTGTGTGTGTGTGTGCGTGTGTGTAAAAGAGGATCTAGTGACAGGATTGTTTCTCAAGTTAGGAGAGAACAGGGATTACATCTTTTTTACCGCAATGACAACTGCTTTTGGCAATCCTAGTATCAGAACTAAAATGTAAACAAATATACATGTAATTCATGGAGTACTTTGACTGTGTGAGCCACGTCATGATGGTCATCTGAAATTTTTTGTTAGATATGCACCTTCATTCAATGAATAATAAATTTAGTAAGCAAACCCAATAATGGTCCTACTTTTAGATCGTCTCTATTCTGCTTTCTGTGTTGGACATAAAGGGTTTCACATGTCGGAGCTCCTGAGACTTTTCCTGGTATCTTTCTGCCTGAGGAAGAAAAGTTTTGTTTGTCAGAAACATAAATTGCTCTGCTGAATGAGAAAAGCTTTTCTGACAAAGGTGTTGGATTGCACTGATGAAGAGGACGATAACATTCCAGCTGAATCGCAGCCACCATCCAAACTTTCAGTTTACTTAGATTACTTTGTTCATAATCTAAGTAAACTGAAAGTAATTGTCCAACTGGCCCTTATTCTGAGTTTCTGTCTGAATTCTTCGGTCTTTTATTGTTTTATTGTTTTTTGTTTTATTTTATTATTTTTATTACAGATAGTCATTGTAATGGGTGACTGTAATATATATGTAGATGTTGAAAACGAACTGAACTTTAATTCCATGTTAGATTCAATTTCATTTTCTCAAAGTGTACTTTGCTTAAACATACCCTTGATCTTGTGCAGACCTATGGCATTGAGAGTGAAAAATCAACAGTATTTCCTCATAACCCTGTCTCATCTGATCAGTTTTTGATAGCTTTGTTTGTTTGTTTTTTTTACCCCTCATCTTAAATCCACAGGTAGGAGGCGGTACGTAGTGCAGGAGCTCTGACACACCAGTTCTCCATCTTCCCCTGATTACCTGCTGTGTGTATATACCTGGCTTTCACATCCATTCATCGCCAGAGAGTTCCGTGTTCTATGTGGTAAAGCTTGGCTCGTCTTTTTAGACGTCTAACCCTCTTGTGTTTTTGCATGATGTTTTTGCCCCTGGGATTCTTACCTGTGTTTTTGACTCAGTTCACCTGTGAGTCCGCTGCCGTCCTGTCTCTGCTGCCTGATCTCCACGCCCGACTCTCCACACCTCCGATCATCACAGAAAAGACTTTCTGTCCACAATAAACTGAACTTTTTGCACTTCATCTGTCTCTCCTGCCTCTGAGTCTCCATGCCAGGGTCCTTACACCAAATTAGTGTGACACTGAATTTACATTACTTCACTACACAGCATCCAAGACAAAAATGTATTTATAGTAAGTGTCTCTCAGAGAATGTTGTACCAAAATTAAAAAATTAAATCCATTATCATTTTCTTCACTGCCATATGCAACAACACAGGGCAGCTACCTAAACTTTACTCCCGCAGAACTCGATTGTCTTGTTGACAGTACAACAATTTCAATGCGTACAACACTGGGCAATGTTGCCCCTGTAAAAGGGGAGGAAAATGAAGGCAATCAGTCAGAAGAGGCTGGATCCTTGGTATTATTCACAGCTGCATGCTTTAAAGGAGCCTGCAAGAGTGCTGGAAAGACAATAAGAAAGCCCTTCGTAAAGCTAGAACTGCTTACTATTCGTCATTTATAGAAAGGAATAAGTTATATAATTACAGTACTGTAGCCATGCTGACGAAGAGCCGGAGCTCTGTTGAGCCACGTATTCCTTTAACTCTCAGTCGCGATAACTGCATGAGCTTCTTTACCAATAAAACGTTTTTTATTCGAGAGAAGATTCATGGAATCCTTCCCACTACTGTCACTGATGTATCATCAAGTACAGCAGCTTTAGAAGTATCTTTAGAGCATGATTTGTATTTAGACCGTTTTCGTCCAGTCAAACTCTCCGAACTAACAATAGCCATAGTCTCTTCCAAATCATCAACTTATATTTCATGCTTCATTTGGTATTCATATTAAAGAGCATGACATAAATTTCCATTGCTATGGTGATGATACTCAGCTAAACCTACACTATACTGCCAAAAGTATTCACTCACCTGCCTTTACGATATGAACTTAAGTGACATCCCATTCTTAATCCACAGGCTTTAATATGACGTTGGCCCACCCTTTGCAGCTATAACCGCTTCAACTCTTCTGGGCAAGGTTTCCACAAGGTTTAGGGGTGTGTTTATGGGAATATTTGACCATTCTTCCATAAGCACATTTGTGAGGTCAGATACTGATGTTGGACAAGAAGGCCTGGCTCACAGTCTCTGCTCTAATTCATCCCAAAGGTGTTCTATCGGGTTGAGGTTAGGACTCTGTATAAGCCAGTCAAGTTCTTCCACACCAAACTCACTCATCTATGTCTTTGCTTTGTGCACTGGTGCACAGTCATGTTGGAACAGGAAGAGTCCATCCCCAAACTATTACCACAAAGTTGGGAGCATGAAAGTCCAAAATCTCATGGTATGCTGAAGTATTCAGAGTTCCTTTCACTGGCACTAAGGGTCCAAGCCCAGCTCCTGAAGAACAACCCCACACCTTAATCCCCCCTCCATCAAACTTTATGCTTGGCACAATGCAGTCAGACAAGTATCGTTCTCCTGGCAACTGCCAAACCCAGACTCGTCCATCAGATTGCCAGATGGAGATGCGTCATTTGTCACTTTAGAGAACCACTTCTGTAGAGTCCGGTGGCAGCGTGCTTTACACCACTGCATCCGACGCTTTGCATTGCACTTGGTGATGTATGGCTTGGATGCAGCTGCTCAGCCATGGAAACCCATTCCATGAAGCTCTTTACGCAATGTTCTTGAGCTAACCTGAAGGCCACATGAAATTTGGAGGTCTGTAGTTGGCGACCTCTGCGCACAATGCGCCTCAGCATCCACTGACCCCGCTCTGTCATTTTACGTGGCCTACCACTTCGTGGCTGAGTTGCTGTTGTTCCCAATTGCTTCCACTTTGTTATAATACCACTGACAGTTGACTGTGGAAAATTTAGAAGTGAGGAAATTTCACAACTGGACTTGTTGCACAGCTGGCATCCTATCACGGTACCACGCTGGAATTTACTGAGCTCCTTAGAGCGACCCATTCTTTCCCAAATGTTTGTAGAAGCAGTCTGCATACCTAGGTGCTTGAATTTCTACACCTGTGGCCATGGAAGTGATTGGAACACCTGAATTTAATTATTTGGATACTTACTTTTGGCAATATAGTATATCTATGAAACCAGATGAAACCAATCAGTTAGTTAGACTACAAGCATGTTTTAAAGACCTGGATGACTCTGAATTTTATGCTCCTAAATTGTCTTGGCTTCTCGTAGTACAGTGAAGAACTGTGGAATTATTTTTTTGACAGAATCTATCCTTTGATGCACACAGCACTGCCTTCTTTCACCTAAAATTAGGAACATCCTGTCTCAGAGTGATGCAGAAAAACTGCTCCATGCTTTTCTTACTTCAAGATTGAACAACTGTAATTCTGTATTATTGGGCTGTCCCAAAAAAATTCTGAAACGCCTCTAGCTGATCCAAAATGCTGCAGCCCGAGTTCTGATGAGAACTAACAGGAGAGATCATATTTCTCCAGTTTTAGCTTCTCTTCATTGGCTCCCTGTTAAATTCAGAATAGAATTTAACATTCTTCTCCTCACATATAAAGCTCTTAATGACCAAGCTCCATCATGTCTTAAAGATCTCATAGTTGGATATTTTCCCAACAGTGCACTTTGCTCTCAGACTGCAGGTCTACTTGTGGTTCCCAGAGTTTCTAAAAGTAGAATGGGAGGCAGAGCCTTCAGTTATCAGGCCCCTCTCTGTGGAACCAGCTGACAGTTTGGATTCAGTGATCAGACACCCTCTCTACCTTTAAGATTCAGCTCAAAACTTTCCTTTTTGATAAAGCTAATAGTTAGGGCTGGCTCCGGTGACCCTGAAACATCCCATAGAAATGCTGCTATAGTTCTAGACTGCTGGGAGACCTCCCATGATGCACTTCTCCTCACTCTGCTCTCTTTACTCTCCATGTACATATGACATTATTGTCGTAATTAACTTGCGTTTGTCTTCTCTTTCCTGTCCTCTCAAACTCCAACTGGTTGAAGCAGATGACCGCCCTTTTTGGTTTTGTTTCTGATGGCGGTTTCTTCCTGTTTAAAGGGAGTTTTTTCTTTCCTCAGTCGCTTCGTGCACACTCAGGGCGGGGGATTGCATCAAAGAGATGTTTCGAGCAAAGATTTTTTTTTAAATTGTCTCTGTCAGTATGAATTAGTCTAAATTGGAATTTAATGAATTGGACTTGATGGGATTATTATTGTATTACAATGGATTGAATTTTAATTCAATTGAATTGTGCCTTGAGATGACATTTGTTGTGATTCCTCATATATACATAAAATTGAATTGAACTGACTATGTTTTGTTGAATACACAGCCAGATTTCCCTGCTCAATTATTCTTACATCTGTTTCTGTTGAATACCCCAGCAACTTATCAACATCAAAAATTTAAAAAAAAGTTAGCATCTTGCCTTAAATTGATCAATGTCAGCCGTTCTAATCTTTGACTTTCCCTGTTAAGCTTTCCAAGAGTCTGCAGTGGAGACACATTTCCCTCTGAAGCCGATAAACATCTCCCACTGCAAACTTCAGGCCTTTCATGTAAGTGGGTCTTTTGCTGCCGATGTCTCAGGAAGTGTGTGAAACATTATTTGGCTCGAGGTTCACATGAACTTAATTTTTAAAACCATCCTCCCACTCCCCTCCCCTGCAGCCCCTTATCAAAGACTCAGGACAATCAGAGGTTTATCGCTGCTGGAAATGGGCGCAGGAAGCAGATGCTAGTCTGATTACACACAAACACGCAGTGCGCTGAGCGGCGTTAGCTGCTGCCTCAAGACCTGAGAGGAGCTGACGGCCAAGTCTGAATTCAGAGTCGTGTAATCTGCTGAACATGCGCAGCAGAGGATTCAAACTGCCAACAGACAGAGCCTTTGTATCATTTTGCAAGTGTGTGTGTGCATGTGTGTGACTGCCTTACTTACTCAGACAACAGTGACAAACACAAAGCAAAGATTGGGCACAGAAACTGCTGGATGGGATACTTTGGGCTTTTCCCTCTATTACTAACTCCCTTTGCATGAGATCATATAAATCTGTAAACAGCTCTCCTCTACAGACATAATGACTGGAATAACATATGACATGCTGCACTGCAGTGCATATGAGTGTATGAACAAAAGGCACAGAGACTGTTGGGTAGTTTCTACTTTAATAAGAATGCATCTTGGCACTCCTTCATTTTCTTCACTTTAGGCTATTATTTTACAAACTAGATATAAAAGGACATAAATAAATGACATAAGTTACATGTACCTAGAGCTCCTTGACCAAAACAAAAGTAAAAAAAAAAGATCAAGAGAATGTTAGATCCACATGGCTAGATCATCTGGCATCAGAAGGCATACAATGACAAACATTAACTCTTGTGTTTTGTTAATTTTTTTCTTCTTTTTCATGTTTTAAACTCATTTACATAAAGGAAAAAGTATTTTACAGTACATTCTGGTTTTCTTCTCTTCCTAAAATGTCTTGCATATTTCCAAACAGGTCCTTTTTCTATAGAAACACCCCCTCCCCCCAAAAGAGGAGGGACAAACTGCCAAAATATGGAAAGATTTGAAGGGCTGCATTAAGGACTGAGGCGTTTCTGTATTATATGAAGTGTCATGAATTCAAAAACATTCACGTAAGTAGAGTTGAAAAAGATCGGACCACAAGGAATACAGTCCATTGGGTTAAGCCTGTAGCTGCATGTTCTTGGACACTGTTTCCCTCATTCTTCTGATCTTTGTATGTACAGGAGTGACCTTTTCACATTGATATAGATGCTTCATCCTTGACGTGGAATGAGTCTGAACTCCTGCCTGCTTTTATATGCGCGGGAAACTTTCAGTCAAACCTAGCGGTGTCTCTGTATGTCCACTTTCAAGCTGCGGGCCAAAGCTGACACTGGTCACATTCCAGAAAGCTGTTTGATAAACGCTGTTGCTCAGTGGAGTTTGCACAACATGAGCGACACACTTTAGGTTGTCCTTTTTTAAGATAAGACAAAAAGCAAAAAAAGTCCAGGCATTTTTTTAAATTAAAATCTATACAGCTCTGTTATCTCACCCCCACCACCACCACCACTACATTGGCATAAAAACAGACAC
Organism: Odontesthes bonariensis; assembly: GCF_027942865.1. NCBI lineage: Eukaryota > Metazoa > Chordata > Actinopteri > Atheriniformes > Atherinopsidae > Odontesthes > Odontesthes bonariensis. The sequence continues at coordinate 31,441,454 of NC_134514.1, forward strand.
AATGGCTGATAGTTCTTCTAGGACTCTGTCACTCATAGAGGTACACGCACAAACACACACTCCACATTCACACGCTCAGATCAAACCCTTGCTACTCTACATGCAAACAGAACGATGAAAAACTAAAACTCATACATGAAATGAAATAGAAACACATACACACACACATTATCAGCTGGAGCAGGATTTCTCAGTGATGTTACATTCTTCTTATTGTCTCTTTTTTATGCTGTAAGATCATTCATAGTGATTCAAGCACAGGGTAGACAGGCTGTCAAGGTGATATGCTGTGACGGCAGACGTTTGAAGCGCTTGGGAATGGATTTGTCATCTCATTGTTGGAAGAGACCCCAAAAAGGAAGAGAGGAGAGCAGGAGAAGAACATTATAGAGGAAGAATTCTTGTGTTGGCGAGCCAGGCCGAGATCCTGTTTCTGATGGACAGCAGCAGCTGAGGAGAAAGAAAAAGGAGGGCAGGGGATGAGAGGCTGCATCAGTCATGGTGGGTTTGAATATAAACAGTTTCTGCTCGGCGTCCTGCTCTGCAGCCCCATGGAACATTCGACTCATCTGAGAAACAATGTCGGGTGCCAAAGCCAGAAACTGCAAACTGCCGGCCTGCAGTGGGAATATGGATTTTGTGGCCACAATATATTAATGTTTGTGTACCACATACTGTTGTTTGGACTTAATATGTGAAACATGCCCTTGATTTATTGGCACACAACAAAAAAGCACACAAACAGGCATTTATAGAGCGAGCCTATGAGATGAGTCCTGCTACTGCAGCAAGAGTTAGTTACCAACTGAAATAATTTGTGATGTCAGCAACATTTCTTATATTGATTGCTTATTGTTTGTTATATCATGTGTTAAAAAGAGCCGCATGTTTCGATTTACATGAGCTATATGCTTCTATTCCAAAACAAACTTTCAATATCGAGTTTGGTGTTAACTGCTTAAAACAAACACCCTCATCATACAAAATACAATTCATCCACATAGCCAAGATGGTTCGTTAATTAATAAGCTCATTAGTTAGAGCACAGTGTATAAACTAACTCAATAAGTAGCATGCTTGTTGCTTCTATGTTCTAAACTGTACGATTTTCAGAATTCTTAACTAAACCAGGTGAAAAATAAGCAATTAAAACACACCATCTGTGACTTGGGAAATTTTGACATTTATCGTAATTTTATAGACATGAACTGAAGAATAGATGTCAGGTGAATCATGATGGGAACGATAACCAGCAACAGCCGTATATAACAGGAGGCTCTGTAATGGTTTCAGCTCATTATAGTGCCTAACTAACTGGTAACTAAGTCAAATAATAAGAGTCAAATAAATCAATATAGCACTTATGTAAGAGGAGCTCAGCGGAGATTTAACTTGCTGCGTAAACTACAGCCATGTTTTATCATCCTGTGGGAGTGTGTTCTGATCTGAGTGCATAAATTATCTTCAGTTAAAAAAAAAAATTAAAAAAAATGAATCAAGACCTGAGCTAAACCCAAGAGTGCCTTGTCTTGGTACTGAGTTTGGCTGCTGATTAATTCATCTCATTAATATGCCAGAGGCACCAGGCCTGCAGACTGATCACAGACCAGTAACTATTGATCTGCTCCAGCTGCCTGAGGTGGTGTAACCTGCTTGTTAATTAACACAGTTTGTGGAGCTGAGGGCCAGTGATGGGAGCTGTGTAGGGTCTAAAGACTCTGATAGGCACTTTATGGCTTGACCTACTTGATACTGAAGGAATACTGTGAAAATAAAAGAAGGTTTAATCCAGTGAATCTATTATTGGGCTGAGTGTGGATAAGAAATAAAAAAATTTATACAAATGATCCTCACCTTGATGACAGGTTGACTAATCCTCCACATTCTTTCTGGTTTATATTCCTGACAACCTGATGATCATGAGTCATTCTTCATCCCCACTGCTCTTTGGAGCGAGTAAATTCCTTCATCTTGCGTACTGTTTACACAACCAGTTGAACTGGATCCAAACAGGTGTCCATTGAACGTGCTGAAGAAGGCTTGGTTGACCCTGCAGTGGTGGAGGGTGGGAGCTTTAATTCAGAGGGGACATGAACGGAAGAATCCAGATTGTGTGTTTATCATAGGTGTAACAGGGCATTTTCGGGAAGACAGGGGAGCTGGAAGGCTCCTCTGGAAGATCAAAGACATTCTCAGCAACGTCCTGAGGGCAACAAAATTCAGCATCCTGGGAAAACAACAAGGCCAGGACAGGGCAAAAAACCACAAAAAGCTCCTTCAGAAAGGCCTTCCTGCACCAGCGTCTCCCTCCAGAATGCAACACCAACTTCCCAGAGATTCACTGTTTTATATCTGTAGGATCCTCCATTTTGTCTGAGATATCAAACAGATCCAGCTGGGAGAGAGAACAATGGTGGCTGGGGCAGCCTGGGAGTCCCACAGAAACAACTCATGTACAATAAACACAGTTAAAGATAATCAAAAAAATCTGCTCCTTGGATTATTCCAGGAAGAAAGTTCGAGAAACAACACTTTGCCCAGAAGGAAGAAGAAAAGCATGATTCCCCCTTCCTTCGCTTTCTTTACAGACCGTTAAAGGCACTCCAGATTGGCCACTCGGAAGCACTTCTCCAGCCGTCCTTCCATCTGTCCATAAATGTTGTAGACAGAAGTGTTCCATACTCCAGAACAACAAAAAGGGCAAGGTATAGGTCAGATTTTTTTTCCAAAAGTGCCATTTTCAACACTTTTTTCTTCATCTTGTTTTCTTTTATATCCAATTTAAAGTGCATGGATGAGGTAAACTATTTATAGTTTGTCTCTTTCATATTTCGTCTTTTTGTTATCTATTAATTTCATTTGTAAGCAATAGTCACTTTGATCCTTTTAATTTGTTGTCTCAAACAGGAACCATTCTGCCTTGCATCTGTTGCATTTGGGACAGCATTCCCTGGACGCTGGTCAGGATCTTGCTCTGGTGAGCGGTCGAAGAGATGCCGATGCGTGCCATGTCCCTGAAAAAAAGATGAAGGAAATAAGGCCTTTTAGGACTGATGACAACAAAACCACACATATGAAGGGATTTTCCTGCCTTCAGGTGGAAATGGGGCTGACAGTTTAACTGCTGTATGGGATTTCACATTCATTCAGTAAAGTGAAAATACTACAGGAAATGGCAAAAGCAGAGATGCATTAAATGTATTATTTGCACAAGATATTGCAGCTGAGCTGAAGCAAACGGACTGGTTGATATCTTCATCTGCCCAAATCTTTTGGAGATGGGAAAGCAAACAGGTACCTATATCCTGGAATCGTCTCAGGTGCAATTATTGAATCAAGCTAGCTTCTTCACCATTTCCTCTGTGTTAAGCTCACTGAAGGCTGGATGTCATTCATATTTAATCTACAGACATGGTGGTATCAGTCATCTAACTATTGCGAAGAGAGTGAACAAAGTTTAACTTTGTTTCAAGATAGGGTTACGACTGTTTTATATCTAATAAAAATGTTGGCCTACCACAGACCACACTGACAGAATTTACTTTCCTTTATTTCTTTTCTTTCTTTTCTTCTCTCCTTTCCCTCTTTGATCACCACTTACTCTTGTGTCATATGGACCACAGCTTCTGGACTGGTGTAACCGGCTGCTGTGAAGTTGTCGCTGTATCTCTCCATGCCAATGGCCTGCAGCCAGTCTTCCACTGTGCCCACAGCTGAGGATGCGTCAGGGCTCCCTGGCTCCAGCAGGGTGGTGTTGGACCTGTTGTGGGTAGAGGAGAGAAAAGTATTCATTCATTTTAGCTTCAATACTACTTCTCGGGTTGATCCAACGTCATCTCCACTTTCACTTTAGTTTTGCTGTTGTAGTCAGTGTTTGAAGAACTCCAGTCCAGCTCATAAACCAAAGCCATGACGTGTATGACCAACAGTCTGCAAACCAATGAGTGAAGTTAAATTCTGTTTAAATGTGTTTCCCAGAGACGCAATGATATTCGATATTCAAGTCTGTATAGCTTCAGCTACAGCACTGTCACAGGAAACATTTCCCTCATTCTGGACTATACTGCTTTACCATGACAACTACACTTTGTGTAATTACAGGCAGCTTCCCACCAACTGTAAAAAGTACCACGCTACATTTCTCTCAGCTTTTGCTCTGATTGAATCAGCACATCTGTTGGGTTCACCTCTGTTTTTGTAGGTTCTACCAGAGACTGAGCCAAGTCAAACAGGCTCTGACACAGTTACCTAATCCTTATTTTACAGAACAACTCTGTCAGACATAAAACATTTACATGGGGTCGGTGGGTCTGAGCCGTGTCATCTGGTTTCTCAGGTGTCTCTTCATCGCTGACTCTTTCTTTTAAAAAAGGATGATGTTGACTTGAACTCTGAGGACAGTACGACCGACTCCATATTTCCGCTTTTAGTAAAGATAATCCAGAGAGATCATTTTCCATCCACACACACATTCTATGTTTCCTTCTGTCACCGTAAAAGCTGCATTTATAGGATCCAGCTCTGCTAATTACTCCACAAGGACTCCCCTCTCACTCTCACTGTGTCCCATTAGGTAAGAGTGTGTAATTGTACAACACAAGTGCTCACACACTTGTTAAACTCAAACAGACTCCCGCCGCTCTGTGTCGAGTCTGTAAACACACAGAGGTCATTCTTCACACATTTAGCTGCTGAAGAGTAATGGTGTCAGTGATGCGGGCTAATGTTTGTTTTTAACTCGGCATTACATCGTAACTCAGGTTTGAGCAACTACATTCCTGAGTGTACAGCACCATTAAAGCTGGTTTGCAGTGAAATCCATTAGGGAGCCAGTTAGTGCAGAAAAAAGACACACGCTGCTGGTAGAGCATGTTTAATGGTGAATGTAAAGAGAATAAAAATGTGTGTGTTCGTGTGACCGGTGAAATACTAAGCATATTGTACATTTTGCTGTACTTCGTGAGTGTAGGCTGTCAGTTTGTGATTATTTCACATATTTGCAGGTCGCCTTCGTGATCTACAACAAGCACATATTCATTGATTTCTGAAGGAAAGTTACGATGGTCATTAGACGTTTGTTGTTATAAACAGTCATTATGTAGAACTGGTGCTTTTGTATAATTACCATCTGATTAATATTATGAGAATGGAGGTCTTTAGAGTCTGACCAAGGACGCATATGTACAGATTAAAAGCCTACACACACATATATACACACATGCAGTATATGTGGCTACGGTTTAGCTTCAACACTATGAAACATGGACCTGATGATCTGTGAGGCAAGGACATTCATTTGCACGTGACATTTCTGTGGAATTTAGTCATCCTATTGTACTCATTTGAACTGCAAATCTTAATCATCTGTTTCTCATCATTCTCTGCACCTGGCCCCTCACCTGACAGTGGTCTCTCTGCCAGTCCTCTTCAGCGTGTTGGGGTTACGGATCAGTTTGTCCAGCATGTTGACGATCTGCCCGAACTTTGGCCGGTCGGCCCTCTCCCGCTGCCAGCAGTCCAGCATGAGCTGATGGAGAGCCACGGGGCAGTCCATGGGTGGGGGCAGCCGATAGCCCTCATCGATGGCCTTGATAACCTAGATGAAGATTAGAGCTGATGTTAGTGACCTCATGTGTGAGTTCAGCTGCTTGATGACCATGTTGTCTTAATGTAAAATAAATTCAATTGCTTTCCTTTAGGCACCTACATGCATTTGGCTGTGCAGAAATAACTTTCTTTATCATTATAAGTGGAAGTTGTTGACGTTTATGACCTCCACAGAATTAACCTGTATAACCAGGTTAGATGAACAGTTTGTTAGCTCACACCTCTGATATTCTGCGATATTTCCAACTTGTCTATTAACTATGACTATCTATATGTGATTGCATTTTTCCAGACTTACGTCTTGGTTGCTCATGTCCCAGTATGGTCGCTCGCCATATGACATCACCTCCCACATGACAATGCCGTAGCTCCACACGTCACTGGCTGAGGTGAACTTCCTGTAAGCAATGGCCTCCGGGGCTGTCCAGCGAATGGGGATCTTGCCTCCCTTCAATTGAAAGTTGGGCAGATCAATGAAATTTGACAAAAGGTTGGAATGCAGACAAACAACTGACTCAGCTGGCCACACATACACTCACCCTGGTGGTGTACGCAGCCTCTGGGTCGTCCTCCAGCACTCGAGACATGCCAAAGTCGGACACCTTGCACACCAGATTGCTGTTGACCAAGATGTTTCGAGCTGCCAGGTCACGGTGAACATAGCTCATGTCTGATAGGTACTTCATGCCCGATGCGATGCCACGCAGGATGCCGACGAGCTGGATGACTGTGAAGCGACCGTCATTCTTCTGTAGAAAAAAAAAAAAAGATTCCGGGCTATTTGTCCTGTGATCTTTCTGTCTTTGTTCTATTGACAGACGTATACAACTGGATTTTCTAAACACAGCCTTTTAGACTCAAAAGCATCCTAATACAGACCTCCCTCACAGGCAGGTTCACAGCAGCCTGTAACGGCACTCAAAAATACAGAGTAACTGTTTTTTATAAGACATTTTGCTTTCTGACCATTTTGCTACTTTATTTAATGCCAAGGCAGCACATTTTTTAAGTATTGTACTATTGTACATGTCTTTTTCTTATTACTTATTTTCCATCTCACATGAATTATCAAGAATCAGAATAACCTGAAGTGGAGCGAACCTAAGGAGAAATACAAAGGAAAAACCAGCTCCAACCAGCTCCAACCTCCTTGTCAAAGATGATGATTAGGGCCCATGTTTGTGAACCAACACTTGTAATTTCAGCAGATGACATTACAGAGACAAGATGGCTTCAGTGTGCTATGGTTGTTTCACACACAAACACACATGTGCACAGACAGACATGCATGACTGACCCTCAGGAATGCATCCAGCGATCCGTTTTCCATGTACTCTGTGATAATCATCACCGGCTTACCTAAAGAGAGAGAGAATGAAAGGCAGATGATTATGGAGGTAAATGATGCACATCACAGCTCCACATAGCAGTCGGGATCCTGAGGAAATCTATGTGCGTGTGTTAGGCCATCCATCCCTGTCCAGTAGTGATTTAATTAGCTCAGTATTCCCCTAACATTTCCCGTCTTTACTTGGACATTCAAAGGCAGCTCCACTAAAACAAAACGCAACTACACACATTTTGTGTTCATGCAAATATGATGTTACATTGGATGTGTTATACACAGCCGCCCACCCAGAATCCCTCAGTCTCACTGTTCCTGTTGTTGACCGTCCCTTTGCCCTCTTTCTTCTGCATCAGATTTGAATGCATCTGTCACTCTCAGCTTACTGTCTTCCCTCGCTCTCACTCTCTGTCCCCCTCTTTTCCCCCTGAGCCCCACCACTCCTCTGTGGCCTTTCTCACCCCAACTCCCTTGCTTCCCCCTTCTGTCTATCATGGGGGAGCGTCTGTGTCTTTATCTTAGCTGTGGCAGTCGGCAGTGAGGGTGGACATTCCCTGGTGGGTCTCTGTTTGTCTTTGTCTCCAAGGATGAGGGGGGAAAGCAGACATGAGTAGAGGAAGAAAGAAAAAGAAGGATGGCTGGTTAGTTTTTGTTCTAAAAAGGCAGCATGCTGGTGCCTAACCAGCCATGGCAATAGCAAATGCTGGAAAGTGCTGCCACAAAATCCTCCTTGGTCAGCCTTATTCTTTGTGTTACATGTGAAAAGGAAAGGTTAGGTGGACTTAAAAGCTTATTTCTTTGAGAAGAAGTGCTGACCTAATCTTGCAGCTCTGAGGTGAGGCTTTGTAAAATATCCTATGAGTCTCTGAATGCCTGAAGCAGCAGAGAGCCAGCCGAGTGACTGAGGTCCAGAAAGTGAAGTCCCTCCACTCCACAGCAGGCTTTTTGCCATGCCAAGAGGCCGTCAGTCACCGCCATACCCGCCGCGTGATTGGCACTCCATTAATTACGGGGTACTCTAGTGATGCCCCAAAAAGAGGAAGTTGGGCTAAAGTTGGAGGAGAATGTGGGGCCTTCTTTGTCAGCCATCTTTGTTCCCTTTGTTGTGCACCTCTGCCCTGGGGCGGCCGGTGATTGACAGCTTCGCAATCAAGTCTGAGGAGCATCTGACCTGCGACCTAAAACTCTCGCCTTCCCAGCCCCGCCCTCTTCCCTCCAGTCCATTTGCATGCTAATTCCATATTTACTGAGTACGCCCTGCTGCCTTTGGCAATGAACTCTGGGCAAGATCTGCATTAGAGGGCCGATTATCACCTGCCACTGAAACAGTGGAGTTTGAGGGAAACGCAACAGGGGGACAATATTGGGGGAGAGTTGGGCAAGTCCGGAGGCCCTGGCATTTAGAGCAAACAATGATCTGTCTTTTAAGAGCAGATCCTTTTAAAACTAGCATTCTCTTATTTCAGTGTAAGAGTTCTTAAACATATCACATCTGATTTCAAGCTCTAGGGGAGACTAGATCTTTATAACACACAACATTGTAGAAGTCTTCAAGTATATGACCACATCAAGATGGTGGGTAGCAGCCAGCGGTATTCAGTGAGAGATCTCTGAGCATTTATGTAGTTTAGTGCTGATCTGGAGTTCGTCCATTATTAATAAGCCTTAATTGGCTCTGTTGGACATGCCAGCAAACTGAGGCCAATTTGAGAATTCCTTTTAACTCGATTGTAATGGAGAGCAGAATGCAATTCAAATAATGGATTTTTAATATATTCCACTGACACTCTAAACTGTGTAGGACTCATTTGACCAAACCTTGTATCAAGCTTTGAAAAGTAAAAGTGGATGAGTGGGAGTGATGACCTTCCAGCTTCAGCTCACTATTCTTTCATGTCGGCTACTGTCACAGCTGCAAAGTTCATCTGCTTCCCCTTCATGTGTCTCCTCAGTCTCGCAACATCTCTTTCTTTTGCAGACGGTTCAGAAGTCCTCCAACATCCCCCCTACTATATCTCTGACTGTTGTTTTCTGCCTTCCACCCAAACCATCAGCTCTGAACCACCTCCCTGCCTCCTCCTCTTCTCATCTCTATTTGCACCTTCCTGGGCTGCCGCTTGTCTCAGATTTCTCTTCCTTCCTCCCTCCTGTCCATCTGTCTGCCTTTTTTCAGTCTTTCTCACTCTGTCTCTGCGAGGTCTGAGAGGTCGTTCCATGTGGTGAGAGGTGTGATAGGTGATAAGCAATTCTGCCTGTGCTGCTGTTCGCTTTCAGCTCCGGCTGGGTGAAGTGTGCGCTTTTTCGTGTGTGTGTCCATCTAACTGTATGTGTGTGTGTGTGTGTGTGTGTGTGTGTGTGTGTGTGCAAGACCAATGTGTTCAACAGTGATACAGACATTGTTATCTGACACAGATAGTCTGGGGCTGTTGTGTCACAACACATTAAGGCACTTCATCCATCTAACTGGGCTGGCCATCAGCTGTGGTAACACTCACACACACATGCACGCTATCACAGCGCTGAGGAGACATTCTTACATGTACTCACGCATGCACTCACCTACAGCCTAATGAATGCCATCGGGGAAGGTGTGAAAGGAGGAGAGAGACAGAGAGAGGAGAGAGCGCCACAGGCAGAGTTGGGAGGGGGGGTTAGGCCAGTGTTCTGTGACCATGCAGAAGCAGATAGAGGAGGGATAGGGTATCACTCCCTAACCCCAAACACATTTACAGCTGACACCATGATTAATGAGTCTGGAGCTGTGCTACAGGGCCTGTTCCTGGACCCATTAAACCCCCTTCCAACTGCCCAACTACCAACTGAACTCCACCTCCCCCACCCTACTAATACTGCACCCTTTCCATCTGGACAAAAGCCACCTGGGGATACCCTGGACGGGACGTCCGGACATCACACATGTGAACAAATACAAGGTTTTGTAATACAGTTTACATATGAATACTCTCACTGCAGCGCACAAACAACCAACTTTGGTTGGTAAAGTTTGCTTTGTCCCAGTACTCACCTTTCTCCAAAGACATAATTTTTTATGATTTATTGTTGTATTTTTTCAGGCTGAATGTCCTCTCTGTGTTGTTGGAATGTAGCTGTAACTGTGTGTAAATAGTTTAGTATTTCTATGTGTGTGTGGGTTTGTGAGCTCAATGGTACAACATTTCCCCATATGTGACAGCCACATGCAGGACATACATTTGGTGACCACGCCCTCCAGGTGAATGATGTTGGGGTGGTCGAACTGGCCCATGATGCTGGCCTCGGACAGGAAGTCCCTCCTCTGCTTGTCAGTGTAGCCGGCTTTTAGCGTCTTTATAGCCACGCAGATTTCTCTCTTGCCCGGCATCTTCAAGCGGCCACTGCAGACCTCGCCAAACTCCCCTGAGAACACATGTGCTGCAATGAAAATGTGGAACGATGGTAGCCATGCTCTCTGATCTACGGATTATAAATCAAATGGAAATAGTGTGTGTTTGGTTGTGTGTAAGTGAAAAGGGTTCCACTTTAAACATTGATCAGGGCCTTAATCCCCTCCTGCCTTTTTCTGCCTGTTATCCACTGAAGCAGGGAAAGAAGAGGAAATAAGATATTGATTCTTTCTCTTTATTATTTTGTCATTGGATGACTTTTGTCCAGCCACAGGAACAGTAACACTAACAGGATTTAGCTTATCCTGACTTTCCTTTAAACTTATCATGTTTTTATAACTAGACCAAATGTCACTCTCTAGAAAAATGTTGGGTTTTATATTCAACATCTGCATCAAACAGATGTCAAAAAAAAAATAAAATAAATTACATAGAGACTTCTACCCAAAGAAGTGTTTGTTACTGCAGAGGCTCCTTACACTCAGTTTATAACGGTTGTTTATACATTAACTGAAATGTGTGCTCTGCCTTGAATTAAAAAGAAAAACTTTTCTCCTTACCGATTCCAATAACTTTCTCGATCTTGATACAGGAGGCGTCAATCTCCTTGGCAAACTCACGGACAGCTTGATTTGGATCCTCGTAAGTGAAGGGGTCAACATATATCCTCACTCCTAAAAACAAAGCATGTAGAAAAAGGATGGAAGGAAGCAAAAAAAATGAAAGAAAGAAAGGAGAAGGTTAATTCATTCTGGCGACGGCTCTCCATCTGTTCTTTATTTCCACCATGCTGCAGGCTACACTGCCTTCCTCTCTGGTCGCCCCCCTCCCCCTTTCTTCTTTCCAGACCTCACTTCACTCTCTGACTCCATTGCTTTTCATGTCACTGTGGCTGACTCCAGAGAAGATGGAGCTCATTAAATTGAAATTCTTGTGGCACACAAATAATGTTGATGACTTGATAATGAGGTGTTGGAAACATGTTAGGAAGCAAACGCATTAGCTTAAAAATAGTTTGTTTTTCTCCCAATTTTATGGTCTTCATTTGCAGTTTATAGTGCATGCACATGAGCGCACCTGACGGCGCTAATGTTTTTCAATTACAGAGTGTGGAGGTGGAGTGTTAACTATGAGTTACCTTGATTTAAGTGCTTTTCTTCATCAGAGTCCTGCTTGGCCTTGCTGTACTTACTCCTTCTGGGGGCAGAAAGCAGCAGTCAGTCACGATGCATAATAAACATCAATACGTCAGAGAGTTAAGGGACAGAGTGTCTGCATGTAATGTAGAAACGAAAATGATCACAAGAATAAAGTGTCAACGGCATAATAACTGATTATACCTGAATCCAGAATTCTTAAACCCACATATAAATCACTGAAATTATATGAGGTTTCATATTACTTGACACATCAGTGTTCTACAATACACAATTGCAGAGACCTCATCACAAAAGCAGAGAATTCTAAACCATTTTTAACACACCGAGGCATTTTTAAGGATATTTTCTTCTTTATACTTGCTTGTTACAAAAAGGAAAAAATTTGAAATCACTAGTTTGTATCTTTTTATTTTTTCTCATATTTTCTCATTAAATGGTAACCACATGTTTAGGAAACTACAGTAAGGGACAGCTAGCTACGCCTAGCATAAAGATTGGAAACAGGGCAAGGAGCTAGTGCAGCTACTAGCACTTCTAATGATAGCTATTGTAAATGGTCTTGTTGATCTCTCAAAGCCACATGAACCTATTCACTCATACAGCATTTGATAACTTCTACAGTTTTACAGACTTCATTATTTTTTTTTCCCATTCCTCACTCAAAGGCAACGTGAGGTACAGTGTCCACACAAGGCCTGGTGAAGCTGAGGATCAAATCACCTTCTAATTAGCAGACAACCGCTTAAGCTCCTGAGCTTTTCCAAATTCCTAAACTCTATCTTGAAGCTAACATATTGAAACACAAAACCAAAGTAAACCCTGTTCACAAAGACAGTTACACACGTTGAACTCCACATGGAGATTCGAGGCTTCCACTTCTACAAGAAAAGTACTTTTACCTAAGCACAAATTGGAGGTTGTTATGTATTATGTATTTTAAAGGGAAAACTGTTACTGTTGTGATGTAAACTTATGACTTGTGACTTTTCACATCCACAAAAACCATTCATACAATGGGATGTTTCTTTAATAAAGAACCTTTTTATATACAACTATGAAAATCTGCCTCACCTTCAGGAACTTGAAAATTCAAGTTCACAATTTTACTGCAAAACATATACAATCTATTATTTACCAGCTGAACAATTAGAAAGGAGGCATTCTGAATAACGGGTACTTTTTCTTTAAATCTTCTTTGCTGCAAATAGCTATTCTTGGGTAAATTTTTTTTTCACAGTCAAGTTGGATATGTTCCAGCATTGAAGGGCATTGAGGATATAACAATAAGAGGAAGCAGAGAAGACAGGCAGGAATAAAAGCTATGAATCATTCCAAGAGAAGATGCTTTTAAATCCATCTGGAGCTCTCAGACAGCCTGACACCTGTGCTTATATCGATGTGTAGGTCAGTGGTGGAAATGACCAGATGTGTGAGACATTGTCCTCCCCTATGACTGTGCACTGATGGTAAACGGCAGTCTGATTGCAGTCCCTCCCCACAATCAGAGGATGGCTGCTGCAGCACAATGATGGTGACCATCACATGCATATAAAAAAGGCTGAGACAAGCACCTGTCTGGCTGGAGAGAGAAACAATTACACAGAAAAAAAGAACACACACACACACACACACACACACACACACACAATCAACAGCTGCCTTCACTCCCCATCATCAACATACACACAGGCAAACAACGATTTTCCACATGAAGAGGCACTTGAGCAGGAATCAACACACAAACGTACACGCCATAAACACTAAACCTTACCTCATCTTTTTTTTTCAGTCACGGACGGATATAAGCCCACTTACACCCATAACACACACACATACAAGCACTCATACAGAGGGAGGGGGAGTGTGGTTAACACCCTGGTGAGGCAGCCCCATCTGCATGTAATCCCATCTGTGTGACGGTACTTCGTCCCGCTCGCTGGTTAACACCCTGAGATTGGGTCACTATAAATCCACCTGATGCCTCTCCACCTCTGCATTCTGTCTCCTGCTTCTCATTGCTCCCTTATCTAATCGTCTCTCCTGTTGCTCTCTATTTCAGGTTTTTTCTCCTCCCTTTTTCTCATTTTCATCATGGCGGTCAGGGTGCAGCAGGGTGGGGAGATTACTACTGCAAGGTGAGAGATAGAGGGAGAAGATGAGGAAGAAGAGGGGCAGGGATGGATTTAGAGGACAGGGAGTGATGGGTCACTGATTCCATCTCTCCAGCTGTCGGAGCTGTCAATCATGTCTCCGGTGTGGTGAATCGTCACTCATCTGTCATGAGCAAGATGTACCAGTAGTCTTGCTGGATGTGTGTGTGTGTGTGTGTGTGTATCTTTCTTCGTGATTATCCTGACAGCTTTTTTCCAACATTGAGGAAGACGTCCATCAACTGGGAGGCAAGCGAAAGAGACAGAGACCAGAAGGGACAGAAGAAGAGGACAACGCTCACCTTCGGCTGATGACGAAAGCACTGATGAGGATGATGAGGAGGACCACACTGCCCACCACTGACACCAGTAAAACTGTGGAGTTGGCCCCATCACCAATGATGGGAGCTGGGACTGTGGCAAAAGCAAAGAACAGGGAGCAGAGAGCAGCAAAGAAAAGAGAAAGGGGGAAAGTTGGTCATGGACAAAGAGCAAAGTCAATATCATTCTGCTCAATCGAGTCGCAGCGCATCAAAAAGCCAGTGTGCATTCTGTGATTGTAACTAATCTCCTTCTACTTCCTCACCATGCCTCGATTCCTCTGTTCACACACACTGTTTGTTCTCTCTCCCTCCATTTTGAAGTTCTGCCCTCAGAGTCTGCAGCCTCTCATGCTTCACTGGCAGGCAATGATCACCCATTAGGATGTGTGACTCTGACAATATCATGCACTCTGGTGTCTATCTGCATTACAAAGAGAACGACTGGGCCTCCAGTGCATATTTGTCATTATTAAGATCAAACTCCGCTCAACAAATTTTACCAGACAGATGTCAATGATAATTAAAATGAGGTTTGAGGGATTTTTGCTGAACTGATGGACTTTTTTTCTAAAGTCAATAAAGTCAAGTTGAAGGTATTTATATAACCAGCCACAACTAACATCTCACACATTTCTTTTCCAGTATGTTACATCGCATGGCTACAATTCAGATCAAGAAAAATGCCTCTTCAGCAGGGAAAGAAACAGAAGAAACTTAAGGAAGAGCAACAGGGCAGGATCCTTCAGAACGGACAGACACACATGAAGAACACAGGATAGTAAATACATACTCAATGTAAAATTTGATCTGCTTAATATAAGTTTTCCTAGTTTATTTCTGTTGTCTGACTGTACTAGATATATTTTTTAGCAGCTTGTTCTTTGACTTTGTGTCTTTTCTTGCTGCTCCATCAGGTTAAAATCTTAGGGAAATGTTGGATCTTCTCTAGAATTCAGTTTTTGGCTCTAGAGCATGGCAATGTAATGACCGACCCAGAGGAAGGTCAGCAGTGTTTGAGAGACTAATTTGAAATTTTTAGTCCACCCGCGTATGTGCATTTATTGTCAGGCTTGCAAACAGTTATTAAGTCAAACAGCGAATGCTGAAAACCATTACAAATGTTTGAACGTTCAGTCGAAAATCTACTGAGACTTCACTTGCCAGTCAGGTGCTGGAACACAATATGATTTATTTCCATTAAAAAAGCAGCTTATTTCTCATCAATGCCTACAGTGAGAGAGACAAACATGTCAAAGTGCCTATCACGGAAGGATTTTCAGGACAGAGCTGGCTTTGTGTACTGTTGACTCTGCAGTGAAGATTAACTGAGCAGAGGCTGTGTGATTACACTCACCAGAGTTGGTCATGAACTCAAATGGCCCGCTGAATTCACCATAGCCGGCTGCAGTGCGGGCACGCACATGGAACACATAGGAGGTGAGGGGGGTTAGGCCCTTGATTTCTGTATTTCTGGATGATGTTTTTATGATGCGGTAGCTTCTTTCATTCTGATCCTGAAGACGACAAAAAGAAACAATGTCAGCAACTCAAAGGTTGGTTTGCAAAACAATTAATCTTGGAGAAATTAAACTGTACCTCCCAAGGTTCCCCTTACCTTCTCATAGTACTTGACCTCATACTCCAGGATGACCCCGTTGGCTCTGTCTGGTGGCTGCCAGGCCAGTGAGATGGTGTGTCTTGTGATATCTTTGGCCTGGATGGAAGTCACTGGAGAAGGAGCTGATCAAAGAAAGAGACAGATGAAGAAAGAAAGGTTTAACTTTTTGCCCTCTCCCAGCTCCCCGTGTTGTTTTCAGCCTTGGAGACATTGAGTCAGTTTTACACTGCTCTCCTTAATCCTTCACTTGTTCTCCCGCTGAGAAAGTCAAACAGCAGGCCTGGCCACGAGGCAATCACTTCCAGTTGTCTTTGAACTTGGCTTCCTTTCAAAATTGAATCTTACAGAGCTGCAAGGCCACACAGCTCAACTGCCAAAGGTTGAGTGTATGACAATATAATCTATTTCTGATCTAATGGATAGCATTAATAAAACTGATCCAAGCTGACACCAGCACCTAATCTACTTTCCTTAAGACTTCATTTGGTGTAGATTCCCATCTCCCCCTGAGAAGCCATACATGGCTACAAAGGGAATGAATTAGTGAAATAAACTCACCTTTCGTTGTTGTAAGCAGAGCAAATCAACCTATTTTGATTAAAGCTCCAGTGTTTGATCTTATCTTTCACTACAGCTAAAAATGATGCCATAGTTCAAGCAGCAGCACTGCAGACACCTTTAACAAATGAATGTTAAAGCACAAAGAATGGCCTACACATTTTTGCGTCACCACTGCACAAGTCAAACCTCTATCTTCAAGAAAGGTGACAACAAAAACACTGGGTCATACACACTCTTGGTGTTGCAAAGAGGAAAGCATAGGAGAGATAGTTGGAAACAGAGAAACTCTCATGTAAGCTCTGAGGATTGATCAGACAAGAAGAAAATACAGATGGACTCACGTCCAACTATCCACACAACCACATCTCCAGTGCTTTGCTGTTCCACAAACAGTTCCTACAGGAGCTTAAAACTTCCACAGCACCACACAAAACATTTCAACTAACACCCAAGTAACATTCTGAGGGGGTCCCCACAGAGCGAAACTTTGACGTCTAATTCTCAGTGATAACTGTAACCTTACTCCATCCAGACCATCTGCCTTTTAAAGAAATTACAGTGGGATGATTAATGAGGGGTTCTTAGTCCACCGATTATGATTGGATTATCTATGACATTAAATACATTCTCATCACTTTGACTGGGGACTCAGGGGAGCCTAACTTTCAAGCTAATGCTAACAAACCCCTGCTTTTAGTCAGGGATTGAGTTCAAAAAGGCCTGGAATTCAAGCACCAGCCATGGATTGAGTTTCAGTGGGGGGGGGTGATGGGAGTCAAGATGGAGATGGAGAGGGATGGGATTGCAGACATCTCTTTGTAAATGGATTAACCCAAGGTTGTGTCATCCTGTTGGCCTAATGTGTTGCGTCTCCGTTAAACAATTAGATGGCAGCCATTTGTATTCCTCCGATCAATCTTAGCCAGCAGCCAGAGCCAATTTAAAGGCCCTCTTGGGGCTGACTGAGGATGCTCTGATTCAGAAAGGAAACACCTGGGGGGTCGCAGGCCTTCATTCCCCAAAGGTAATCCACACATCCATCTTTCATCCAAGGATGACAGCTATGGCGATGTAATGGTGTTCTGCTGCTCTTGTTGTGCTTTTTATTTTTCTCTCCACTAATGTGAGGATAAAGATGAGTGATTTTCTGAGAAGTTTTCCTTCTAAGTTAATATTAGGATACTTCAGTGCCAACACAAAGAAGTCATCTATCAGGGTTAAGTTTTACTATATGTTAGGATAAATTGGTCAGATTGATGCCAAAAAGCCAAGGTGATACCCTGTGCGCACAAAAACATACGTACAGCTGAGCTTCTGAGGCTGTATTTTGAGCAGACCGTGCGAGACTTGCTGCCAATTTGTAGAGGAGTTTACAAATGTTGGGCAGATCAATAATTTCTTACTGCCTCCTGAATGTGTGAGCTAAACAGGCTGGTGGAATGTTAAGTTCTCGATACAATGAATATTCAGATCTAATTTCACAGCTGTAAAAAGCTCTTTCAAACCCTGTGACAGTTGCACACATGTAAACACAGTACACACACGCAAACAGCAACACAAAGGACATCATTACACAAACAGACAGATATAAATTCACACAGAAGAATATACTCCCCATCCATTATCTCACACAGACAGCGCAACACCACCCATGCATACATTATTAGTAAAAACCTAGCAGAGGCGTGTAGAGTCCAGGTTTGGTTTGTAAAAACGCCTTCCCAGAAAAACAGTGAAGGTTGTGCAGCTCTTTGGATGGTTTCCTCTCTGTGTGATTGCTGAGTGAATGAGTTTGTCTTTGTGAGCTTGTTCATCTCAAAGTATTTTTGTTGTTTAGAGACATTGTGGTCCGTGTGCAAATTTACACCAATAACAGTTTAACATTAAGAGACAGGGGCTCGGGTGAACATGTGGTTGCCAGATTGGAGCCTGGTCGCCACATTTGAGTCATTCAATTTTGCTGCCGTCAAGGAAAAATAGTCGAGGAGGGAGTCGTTTCTCAGAGAGCAGAGAAACTGGCTCCTGCTTACAAGGTTCTCTCCAACTCCACCCATGCTTCCACCTCCCCAATACATTTCCACATGTGTCTCTGTCCGGTTACAGAGAAATGGAAACACACACCCATGTGGGACAATAGACTTGCCCACACACACACAATCCCTCATGCACTAATTCACTTTTACTCACCGAAGTCCGCCAAGTATTTTGTAGCAAGACATAAACATGTCTCTCTCTGAGTCTCTCTTTCTCCTTCCTCACACATGCACACATAAAGTGACTGATCCCATAAAGGGGGAGAAAACATCCATTTACAGCCAGGGGTCAGTTCAAAGCCTGGACACCCCCCTCCCCACCCTTCTCCCTGCAGTCCGGGTGAAAGGGTTACAGCCAGGCTGATTTACGACAGTGGAATTGTTCATGGCGACACATGGAATCTGACCTCATATACATAAAAATGCATGCCTGGTCACAGAATCCTCCACATGTGATCAACACTTCTTCGTATTGGTCTACCTGAATTATTTTTTCTTTATTGCACCATCTTCCATTTCACTCTCCTGTAAAATACTTGACTCTTCCTCTTTTCCAACCTGCCTATTTCACTTCTTTCTCTCTAGCCGAAATTTGAACTTTTATGGGAGGGCGGTGCTGTGAGTGTCTTTTCCACAGCACTTATAAATCCTAATAAATCTATGATAATAAATGTGTAATCCACAGTGTCTGGAGGAGGGTAGGCAATTCAGAGAGAAGGACAGCCGCAGATGACTGGCTGGATTACCAAGAGGCTGAAACCAGAGCTTCCAATGCCCCTATCGAGCATTAGCAGGAAGAAATCCAATCAGTCTGGAACTATTCGCTTTAACATGCACACACAAATGGGAAGAGGCGCACACATGGAGTCACACATTGTTTGAGAAGCAAATATAAATCATCTTCACCCATTAGAGAGTAAACATGCTGTGTAACACATTTTCCAACTTTTAGCCACATACAGTGAGTCCTGCAGATGTGCAAACATACACACACACACACACACACACACACACACACACACACACCCACACACTCTGTGATTGAGCTTCCAGCTGCAGCTTCATATAACAAATCCTGGGGAACAGTTGTGAAACATGCACCAGTGACGGGCCAAAGGCAACATCATCTATATCTTGCAACTTGAAATCAGCAGATTGGCTCAACCTCAAGGCGAGATTGCTGTGTGTGTGTGTGTGTGTGTGTGTGTGTGTGTGTGTGTGTGTGTGTGTGTGTGTGTGTGTGTGTGTGTGTGTGTGTGTGTGCGTGTGTGTTACTATGTATCTGAATAACTATGTGTGAAAGTTCACTTTGGACTTTTGCACAATTGTGCATGTGTGTAACCGTGCTGACATGCGATCACTCGCCCTGTAGCTGTCCTTCAGGGCATGCTCCACTGCGGCTCCCACACAGGGCACAGGGACAGGCAGCACATCCATTCATCTCTATCTTCTAGACTCCAGTCGATAAATCAAGCCAGGGTGTCTTTAAATTGCGAGTCCAAGCCCTATTCAAGATACATTTCCCAGGGATTGAAATGAATGATAAAAAGACACAAAAAGACACCAATCTTGCCACCCAAGAGTAGAGCAGTAAAGGAGACCAAAGGCAACGATTGGCTATAAACAGAGGCGAGAAAGCAGAGACAAAGGAAAGGGGCCGGGGCAATAAAATCTATTTGCACAACAACAGGTTACAAAATGGCTAAATTACAAAACAACGGGAGGCTTTGAACTCGCCCCTAGGCCCTTCTTCAGCTCTGAAGCAGTTATTCTCCAAGGATAATTATACACACACTCACATGCACACCATCCAACAGCATTTGTAATGAAGCCTCCACAGATCAATATTACTCATCAAACTCATTAGCGTGGCAGCTAAATATAGTCTGGTGCCTCTATATTCAGCCTTCATGCCTAATTCTGCAAAACTCCGGTAAAATATTCCAGAAATGTATTTCTGTATTTGCTGAGGGTTCATCATCCTCCTCAGTGCTAACCCATCCTTTAAAAATGATTCACAACTTTGATAAATATATCTTTATGTGTTGAGTGGCTCCCAGAAAGCAGCAAACATAAGGTCTGCAGAAAACCAGACCACACTCAGCTGATCTGTACCAACACACACTCCCATACAGACAGGTCATGAAAGTGTGGATATTAACCTGCGGTACAGAAACCATCAGAGAGCTCCTGAGTTTGGTCAAGTCAGAGAACACAGTGGAAGACAGTGACCAAAGAGCTTTTCTGAGACTGAAGCTGTGGAAAGACCATCGGTGACCATAGCTGCCATGTCACCTCTTGCACTGAAATGATCATGATGAATACTAATGTATTATGTGAATTTACACCTTCAAGTCAGTCAGAAATGGCATTTTTCATTGCATTAAGAGATCGGTAATGTTACACAGTAATTCTCCTTCACCTTGAATCAGGTACCAGGATTCTTGTTAAGAGAGAACATTAGAAATGTTTCTCTGAATCTATCTTAATGGCCAACAGGTTTGATAAATATCTGACGTGCCAATGTATCACTGACTTGATAAATCACCTATCCCTATGTGTGATTTAGGAATGGTTCCAGGACATGATGCAAAATCAATAAACCAATTATAACTTATGGATAGCTTTTGATTTCATTTGATACATTCATTCACTCATTTGATTCTTGGATTCTAACAAATCAAAGAGATATTGCCAGTCTTTAACAGCCCATAATAGTTATATTTCTTTTTGATGAATGACCCATTCTGAAAGAACCCGTTAAACCAAGCACTCTCCTTCGAGTTTGTCCTCCTATCAGTCCAGTCACAATCACCCATCCCTCAAACCAGCCCACTCCTCTTACCAGCCTGGTTAGTGGTGACAGTCACAGACACGGCCTGGTCCGGCCCCGGGCTCTGAGTTGACACTCCGTTTACAGCCCACACCTCAAAGGTGTAGTTGGTATGGGCCTGCAGCTCGTTGATGGACACCCTGGTTCCCTTCAGGCTCAACTGCTGGGGGCTGAAGTGGACGCCATTACCGCAGGGTAGACAGCGCCGGCCGTCAGGTCCACAGCGTTTGCACACAACATTGTACGTTAGGTCCTGTCGCCCCCCTGAGTTCCGAGGAGGGCTCCACTCAAGGTTTACTGAGGTCTCATTCACATTGGAGATGAGGTGGACAGGTGCAGACGGGGGGCCTGTGGAGGAGAAAGAGGACAGAGCTGATGTTAGCAGGGGTGGCTACAATAATCCTCAAAGTTCCAAATGCTAAACCATGCAGTTACACAACGTGTAATTGCTTAGCAGCATTTTATCCAATGTGAGGTGAGGAATAATGTGTAGAATGAGGAAGTTGGGGACTGAACCAACTCCATCCCAAAAACTATAATCATCCCATAACACACATATTCACTGTGGTTGACAAATGGAGCAAATAGAAAAACACTGCAAGAGTAAGTACAGCAGTTTTCCTTCACAATAGTCTAATCTTTTGGTGAATGTTTCAAAGAGCTCATTCTCAGGTGGTTTTGACAATTGACCCTTTCCACACATATACCTATAGCAAAGATGCAAATGTGTGACTGACAGAGATGTCTCTTTAATGGGACCTGGGGCTCCTTGAATTCCCTTTTAATGTCCAGCGCATTACAGCTCAGGAGGATCCAGTTTCACTTCAGTTAATTCACAATGTTGACTGAAATCCAATAGGCTAGCAGAGCCTTTTCACATTCATGAGTTGAATCAGTGGTCTCTGAGCCTGCTGCTAACACTGGAGCTTTATGACTTCCACTCAAAAAGTTTGCTTTGGACCATTTCATGTAAAACCTACATGCTGTATACAGTATACAGTTTTATATAGAAGTCAGCTTTGTGGTAAATAATGTGGTTTTACAATGCAGTCAGACTTTGGCCCAACTCTGTTTTGCTTTATCTGTTTTCCCTGTCTCACTTGCACTCTCTCTGACTAATGGAGCACACGTGAGTGGGCTGAAGGATTGATGCAGGGTGGAATATGGAAGCTAGTCTGTCCACTGATTAATCATTTCACAATGGAGGTGAATTATCTGTGTTATTTTTGGAGAAGAAAAGAGGCAATGAATGATTTTGCAGAGATACTGGGAGCAGATGAGAGGACGGTTTCAGGAGGAGGAAGGAGTGCTCCGCAGGTAGTAGTTTCACCCCTGTCACAAACTTCCTGACCAGACCCATGTATATGGACTGGTGTAGTGATCCAGTGTTTGGCAGAGTGGTGAATGAGGAAATACTGGGTGGAAGCAAAGACTGGGGGATATAAGATGGAGAAGCACAGAAGGAGAAGAAAAACTCTGTCTGCTCACCCAGAAAGAAGAAAGTCACAGATCAGAATGGAAGGAGTAGGTCTGGATGGATGAAGGGATAAAATGAGGGAGGCAGCAGAAATGGACAGAGGAGAGGAGGCTGAGAGAGGGACTCGAACTGCGTTAATATTAGCATCACTCAATTTCCCCTTTACAACTGCAGCCCACAATGAAAATCTATTAATAAAATCCCATTAAAGCTATGATAAAGCACACACACACACACACACACACACTTTTTCTGCTCCTCTCTTGCTCTTTCACCTCATTTTCTCTGTCTGCGTCTTAGACAATGAGAACAAGTCACATCTGGGCTTTTCTACATTTACACAAACCGTCCCTGTGAGCAGCAGTGTGTTGTGTTTAACTCTCACACGCACACACACACACACAGTGTTCCACGTACTCAGCTCTTATCTAAAGCTCAGGTCTCATAAACTCAGCAAAGTTAATATTATTGCTCAGAACCAAATAAAAGGATCTGTTATCACTCACCCACAGAAAATCTTATCGACAAACTATGATACTCAGTTTTGTGAGTGTGTGAGCATTCACAGCCGTGTGTAGTCACCTCACAAAGACTGTTTTGCTTGTTGCTATGACAAACCTAGCAACAGTGTTACATATCTTTATGGCTGTATAATACTTATCGAATTCCTCCACGTCAGTGTTCCTCCGTGCATTTAGGACACATGCACATCACACACCAACACAAACTACCTTTATGTGTACAGGTCGGTCTCCCAGATTGCACCAGTGAGAGCAAAAGAGCGTGGGAGAGCCGTCGGGTGTGACTGACACCCGGTAATTAATCCTGGGAGCGAATGTCAGAGTGAGATGGGAGCTCCACAAGCCTCATCCAACGTTAGCTCAACACAGCTTCGAACATCACTCTTCTAATGGGAGATCTTTTAGAAAGTTTGACCTGAACAAAGTTGGGGATCGTCTTTCCCTCATCTCTTTCTGAGCTCTTTTATTTGCTTTGAAATTTGTTCCGAGACAAATTTTTTTCATTCCTGTTGCTTCTTTACTTCCATCGCACGCCACCCCCTTTAATTGTTCTCCTTTTTAATCCATCCCCATTCTCCATGTTCCTCTTCTCCACCTCCACATCTCTTTCTATTTCTTTCAACCCGTCTTTCTGTCTCTCTTCATCAGTAATTGTTAGCCAAGTGTTGCACAGGTCTAAGTTCAAGAGCCAGCTGAGTTGGCCAAAGAGTCGACCCTGCTATTACAATCAGGCTGGGGCTCGTTCAATGCCCCCCTTGAGTCCTCAGAGCTTTGTGCTCATTCCACACTCTGTCCCTCCCTTTTCCTGCACAAAACCACCACAAAAAAACTGAGGAAAAATCTGAGAAACACATCAAGGTTCAACAAAAACCCCGAGAGTGACCCTCCTTCAGAACAGAACACAGTAGAGCAAGCATCTCCCATGAGCGGCTGTCCCTGTTCCTCATTACTGCTTCGTGGTGTGTACTATTGTGTACTATGCTGACACTTTCTTTTTCATGTCTATTACCACGATCCAGTTTGATCTCAGAGGGTAACAATAACCTCTAAAAATGACGAAAAGTGAAACAGAGCAACAAAAACTGTAAAATCAACAGTAAAGAAAAGGAAATGAAGAATCTCAATCAATACAAAAAAAAAACAATGAAACAAAGCAAAAACCAAACAAAAAAAAAACTGGCAGAAAATTTTCACTAATCCCTTTAGTCACATGACTTCTTCATCATGCCAGGCTTCAGGAAGAATGATCCAAAGATTGGGAGGAATACAACTGGATTGATGCCTACCTTTCATCTGGAATGCAAGTGTTTTGATCAAATGTTGCTCTCATTACCATCTCATCAAATGAACAATCACTGCAAACAAAAAAAGGTGCCAGAGAAGTGCCACAATAGCGACAATACATCAGCAGTAACGCCGCTGCACACAATGATGGAATTACACAACATCCAGTTTTAATCATTATCTGCATCGCTGGACTGTGAGCTAACACCAGGGAAAAGCATTTTCAATTACCCTCACACACATACACACACACCCTCCAATTACCAGAGATGCTGGCTCATTCCCAGCCTGACCTTCAACAAGTCAAACTGAGAGATGGATTAAAGAGGGATTGTTTTTTCTTCATCTGCTCCGTTTGTGACTCTGAGCGGTTTTCGAGAGAAAAAGAATGAAAACAAAATGCTGATGCGTGCTGCATGAGTGACAGTTGTAATTAAGCAGCTTTAACATGTGGGTGAGAATTTTTTTTTTTAAAGTGCAGGCAGGGAAAACAGCAGTCGACAGACAAGGTGAGAGTGCAAAGATCAAATGTTGACCGGCTGACGTGGTGAAGCAAAGGTCGGCGTAAGAGCCGAGCTAATGTTCAGCTCCTAACCTATGAGTTAGGAATGCAGCCGAGGCGGTGAAGCTGGGTTCTATAAAATCAGAGAAGTAATGAGCTTCGACAGCTGTCGCACCAGACATCATGAAATTCCGCACTGACTAACAAGACAGGGAGGGTGACCTCCCAGATCGTCTATTAAAAGACGGTGTTAATATAGTGACGTGACCCAACAGTGAGACGACTTATCTTTTATCTGATATTCAAACACACAACAGATATTAAAATCTTAATATGTGAGTAAACAATACTGAATCCCAGGTTTAAATTAGACTATCAAAGTAGACCCTAGTATAGATGTTTTACATGTGGTCCATGTTGTTTTTCTGTTGGGATTTATAAACAGCACCTGAATTACTTTATCTTTTTTACTTCAAAATTCTTTGAAGCCTGAAAGCAGAACAACAAGTGGCTTCTTCCAACACCAAACATCAAACAGCTTTTGAATATGTTCAGATACATAATCTAGATATAAATATTTTTTTTAACAGTTAAAATCACAATTTAAAAAATGAGGGTATTTGCATAGAAAATAGTGGATGATAAAAATATAATGCTATTCAGTGGGTATTAACTTACATGTCTCAGAGCAGGACAGAATAATTTTTTTTACAGGCTGATGTCTTTTTTTACTGTTTAAAAAGGTAGAATATCCATATAAGTGGCATTTTAAACTGAATAATTCACAGAAGCTGGTTCTTCATATTCTTAATCAAAGAGGCTAATTGTTACAGCTTCACATTGTTGCTGTTCTGTCATGGCTTGGGACATTTTACATTAACTAAATACATAGCTGTTTAGTTCTTTTCTATTTCCCCTTTATATGGAAAACAGTCTAATAAGAACATACGAGCTTTTATGCTGGTCCAAATATTTTGGATGTAAATTCGTATTTGTTTCTCATCAAACATATATGTCCCACAGGGGGATGTTAGTCAAGTGTGAGGTGGTGGTGGGGAAAGGTGTGAGTGTGTGTGTGTGTGTGTGTGTGTGTGTGTGTGTGTGTGTGTGTGTAAGGGAGGGGAGGGGAGGGGGGTTGGCTTTGAATCTGCAGCAAATTGACTAAACAGCAAGCCAACTATGACCAAGGTAACTTAACATATGTTTTGGTTGTCTAAAATGCCTCACAAAGTGCAGTCCTTCGAATGTTTGTCATATTAAACCAGGAATCTTGTTGTTGGATAAGTACATTATGGGGGTTTTCACTTTGCTCCATCAAACACCTATGTTTCATGAGAATACCCGAAAGAAGAATCATTGTTAGGAAATATTTGTTATGACAAGTTTGGTGAGTCAGGGGTGAAATTCACCATCTGATGAACAAAACTAAAACACTCTGAGAGTGCTTTTACTTTTTTTTTTACCACCAAGCCCTTTCCTTCACCTCAGTGAATTCCTGTATTAAAGGACAAGACCGTTTTTTTGACATTGGGCCCTTGATTTCACATTATAACATGATGTTCTACTCAACCCTGCTTGTTGTTGGTAATTTGGAGCTGTTCCGAAGATATTCGAGAGGCGTCTGGCTGCTCTCTTGAGATATTCGGCCATGAAACGGTTTCCTATGGGCAACGTTATACAGGCACAAACTACGCTGTTTATAATTTATTAATTACTGTACACTAGCACTGATAACGTGGAGGTGTGTCGCTTACTTAAAAAAATCCGGGTTACTGTAATTTTGAATTTTGGCCGAATGAATAAATAGGCAGCAGGTCTGTGGGCTGTCTGTGGTAGTAGCACAACGATGACGTCAGTAACACCCACTTTACGACAAAAAATCTAAATTACAGTAACCCAGATTTTTTTAAGTAAGCGACAAACATACTACTGTACACTAGTACAGTAATTAATAAATTATAAAAAGCATAGTTTGTGCCTGTATAACGATGCCCATAGGAAACCGTTTCATGGCCGAATATCTCAAGAGAGCAGCCAGACGCCTCTCGAATATCTTCGGAACAGCTCCAAATTACCAACAACAAGCAGGGGTGAGTAGAACATCATGTTATAATGTGAAATCAAGGGCCCAATGTCAAAAAAACGGTCTTGTCCTTTAAGAACCTCTTTCTTTATATTTGGCACCTTCACCTGATCCTCTATCACAACATTTTATCAATTCTCTGCCTTTTTCATCACCACCCTGGCACATTTAATTTCCACTGTTCTTCCCTCTGCTCTGTATGTGGGTGACTGAATGTGGGATGCAACAGTTTATACCCTCATTATTTCTATCATGTCACCATGACTGATCATAACGCACCACCTGGAATCAAAAGGCAGCTATTAAACCAGCAGCTGCCTGTTTAATGTTTGAGCAGAGTGACAGTCTGTGCATGTGATGAAGTAATTCAGGCTGACATTCATTCAGTGTCTGCTGGGGTGTTTCCCCATAACAGTGTAAGGTTACTAAAACAGTTTACAGGAGCATTTTAGCAATCAGAAGTTGTCATGATGTACTTACGGGTGCAGGGCATTGATGCTGGGTCTGTTTCAGAGCGGAAGTATCCCTTGTCACAGGCACAAGAAGCGGAGCCCTCTCTGACAGAGTAACTGTGGAGTGGACACTTGGAACAGGAACCATCGGTGGCCAGAGCACGGTAGTAACCGATTTTACAGGCTGAAAGATAAAGACATGATGGAGGGTGGTTTTAGTTAGATGTGACAAGCATCAACATGCAAGATCATCTAGTTCTGTTTCATCTGTTTATTTTTCTATCATACACAATGTTTATAGTTTAATCGACTTCAAAACTGACAGGAGAGTTCTGAAGACAAGACTCAAGAGTCACAAGAGTCACAGCCCTGACAGTGGATCTTTTACTGCAGCTAAATGCGAGGGGCTGAGTCTAAAAACATATCAAAGGAGCATTAGAGTTAGCCTACTAGAACCCAGCATGGGGTCATACCAAACCCATCCTTTATTGCTGTTAAATTTCAATGAGGACAAAAACAGAAATCAACATGTTACCAAAGACTTTGTATCAACAACAAATCATGAATGTGACAGCAAAGGATATGTGTGGATAAATTAACCTTGTCTGAATTACTGCTGGAACCATACAAAAAGTGACGACATCCATGAAATATATCCCTGAAGTGGCTTATGGTGTCTGAGCAGAACTGCCTGCCAATCCATCCCCACTTGTTTGACCCATTTCAGTTGAGACAAAACTGACAGACTGGCCACCAAATAGATTATTGTAGTGAAGCTTATGTGACGCACAAATTAAGCTGATATAAGTGTTTGTTTAGGTAATCGGAGCTGCGGTCATAGCTCTCAGCTTGACACCTGTTTTTTTTCCACTAGAGGAGAAGAAGACAACACTCTGATCTTGACCATTTACTGCCGATCACCAAAAGGACGCGACGCTTTCACTTGCTAATCTGCTCTCCCGCTGTCTTCTTTTTCATAGCCAGTGTTTTTCTTTTTTTCTCAAATATGTGTCCTATTATAAAAAAAAAAAACTGACAAAAAAAAAGACACAAATAGCTTCCTGTTGGCTTTCTAGAAAACAAATTTTTTTGTTAGTTTTGTCAAGACATTTCAGACTATTTAACGAACAAATGCCCCCACACTTGGCACGCCAGGAGCTCTGTCACTCTCAAAAGTCTGTTTTTATCCTGTTCACACACACATACACACCTTAGTCTGACATGGTAACCCAAGTGAAACATTTCTTACTCCTCTCGCCTTTCTGTTGAGTGACAGTTTGATTGGAGAGCTCATCTTTCAAAGTGTTTCTCCTTCATCTATCCATTTCTAGAATGGCTGAGAAACCCTACAGGTTATATCCCCCCGACTACTGAACCAGAAGACAAGGACAAAAGAACAATTCTCTGTGAGGTGCACCGCAGACAATCCTGACACCGATCGGATCAAATAAGCCATCATTCAGTGAGGCCGCCATGTGCTTGGCAGTGGGTGGTGAATGGTTTGGAGACTGGAGGGTTAATGGTTTGTGTTTTGTTTAAGTGTGTGTGAGAGTGTGGGTATCAAAGTCTTTCTCGTTATTAAGTAAAAATACCCAGTTAATAAAGGTTCATAACATTCATACCCAGTACAAGTTATATGATTACACACTTATAATCTGATGGGGTTGAAATGTATAGTTTTAAAATCCACACTCGAAAAATACATTCTACATAAAGTCACAAAACTTCCACATCTCCTCACCACATTAGAAATCAAATCAGTGCACGTACAACACAGACAACAGAAAGTCTTTCCACCAACAAAAACACATATATGCAAACAGCAGAGGAAATCCACAAACCCTTAAAAATACTGGAAAATCCCTCTATTGAAGATGCAATAAAGTCAGTGTCTTTACCTGCAGACTCTCCTCTGGAGCAGCTGGATTAGCATAGCATGACGTTATGAGCCTGGCTAGCTGCTACCTGCTGAGTCATTCTTTGCCCATCCTGGCTTACTCAATCATGGCTAAATCCCTGCCACTTCACTCACAAACGCTAAGCTGAGGGTCTCATTGATTGTGGCCTGCAGGGGTGCGTGAAGCTCTTTAATTTCTTCTTGGTCACAAAAAAGAAAAGAGGAGAGATTCGAGGTGCTTTGTGTTATCTATATATCTTACAAAGCAAGCTCTCAACACTCTCATCAAGTCTCGTCGCTGGAGACAGAAAGACATTTGGGATGTGTAGGTCTTGTTTAAGGGTTGTGGCCACCTCAGGTGACAAAACATAAAGTTGCAGTCAGGGTTTGTACATGTGTGCTGACCAGGAAAGTAACGGGAGGTGGCAGCAGGGTCAACCAAATGTTTGAGATGCTAAAAGCTGGAGTGAGAGTTAATTGAGTCCCATGCCTCACAGCCTTTTGGCCTAAAGTCTAAAGACTCAGAGCAGGTCACCTCAAACTGTGCACAGTTGGTGAGTGTTTTGCTCATCAGTTATTAAGCTGTCCCAGCCTGTCCCACTGTCTTTGTACAGCTCCAGCTCCATGTTTGCCAAATACATATATTCATCTGCAGTCTGATCCTCTGGATTTTAAAAGGTGATGTCAACATATCAGGGTTTGGTTATAGCAGTCACTGCCCTGCAGCAAGGAACAATGCAGGGAAAAAAAGACGTTCCAAGTAAAGTAAAGTAAAGCTGGGGAATTTGCTTCCCATTAGGAGCGTAAATGTGTGTGTGGAAGAAGAGACCACAACAGTGGGTGGTCCAAGAGACTTTGGCTTCAGGGAGGAATCTCCTGAAATGCTCACTGGATTTATCACTGTCCGGGCCAGCCATGGCAAACCTTCACGCAGCCACAGAGACACGCAAACACGTGTGTTTAGTTTTTATAGGATTTGAGCTGAAAAGCCCTCATCATATCCTTTAATATCGCTCTCAAAAATCAAACCCAATTTTTCCACCCCATCTTTTTTACACTATTTCCCTTTTCACTCCTGTTACTATGTAGCTCTCCTTTTATTATTTTCTCTGACTCCCCCTCCGCCCTATCTCTCACTCCCAGTCTCCTTGGCTTTCTCCCGGCAGGTCTCCTTTCAGACAGAGAGGGGTTTGTCAGGTGCCAAATGCCTTAGCTGAGAGATCAAAGCCACACAAAGAGAATGGTGACTTACTGTTCTATTCTGGAATGGCAAAAAAAATGGAATCCCTCATAGGCTGGGACATTGCATTCTCCCTCTATTCTCTCCCTGCTCTTTCACTCATTCAATCCTCCTCTCTGGCCTTCGTCTTTCTTCCCTTTTGTCAGTCTTTCCCCTGCCCCATCCCAGTGTTCTATGAGCTGCAGTGCATTTGGAGGAGGGGGAAGAAGGTTGCAAGAGTTAATGAGTAGTTTTGTCAGTGGGGTGGGGATTCCTTTGGCTGAATTAGTTGCAATATGTAAGAGGAAGGGAAAATGGGAAATGCTGTTCAAGGCACAGCCATCGATGTTGTTATCTAAAAAAAATACAAAAACTAATCGAATTATGCCTATGTGGATACCAGCTTAAACTAAGCAAGTTTTTCCTGTGGCAACAACCCACACACCAGGCTTTGAACAGGCATAGATGCTCGCCTGCTGCCACCAAATAAAACCACATCCACCCACACACTGCAGCCCACCTTGTGTGACCCACATGCAAAGCTGAACGGGCAAGCTATCATGCAGCCCACACAACAGAGTATCCAATACACTCGGGACTGAAAGCTTGAGAGCAGACTTTCACCACAATAGTCATCCAAAAAGCCTGGGAATGTAACACCCAGCACATGGCACACAATAGCTCGACCTGCCCAGACTGAACAACTGCCTCTCCTGTAATAAGATGAAAAGAATTACTTTCAAACTGCGACATGTTCCTCCTTTCAAGGCTGCACTTTATCTTCTTTAAGTGATGAAAACTCTGGCTCACTTTTTTTTAGTCAAAACAGAGTGAGAATTCTTCAGTCAGAGGCATCTTCACAAAGCAGCTCTTTAGAAAAAAAAACAAGCTATCAGCTTTCAGACCCTAAGAGGAAGGGAAGCCTCTCCTTCTCTTGCACCTTGAAGAACTAAATATCTCTATTCAGTCTACCTCTCTACCACATCCCTCTGCCTTTGTGTGTGTCCTTTCCCCTGTGGGAGGCAGTTTGATGCTCAGTTTGAGACTCCAGCTAGAAAAGGTTACTTTTCCAGAGTTTTTTTTTCTTAACAACCAGCTGCACTCACAAATTGCATGTATTTACATGCATCTATTTATCATATACACATGAAATAGATCATAAAAGAGCATCCACATCAATACACCTGAGCCACTTGGATATAAGCCAGGCTGAACTAGCTGCTGACCATAAACATCTGTCACAGGGACAGCAGGAGAGTGGAGCAGATTAACTCATTAATTCCATCACTTGGGGTTATTAATTACCTCTGGCCTCGACAGCGACACGGAGCCACACGGCCAGCGAAACACATCAGTATGATGGATGAGGGACACACGGCCACCGAAACCGATCACCATGATTGATGACATATGCTCGACACACATCTTGACCTTGACCTGGCTGTAGGGAAAAAGGTCCCACACTAGTTGTACCATCCTTTAACGTGCAAAGACAAAAGTCAGACAGTCACATCTGGGTTGACATCCCTCCTAGTTTTCATGAAGGATTTGAACAATAGCCAACAGCCTTAAGAGCACAAAAGCCAACCTTGCTCATAATCACTGCAGCTCTGTTAACGGTGTCTGGTGCCAGGGGGGAAGAGTTGGCTGCAGTTTGTCTGTCAAATGTCAGATGATTTATAACAGTATATTTAACTGCACTCATCCATCAACCAAGAGTCACACAATGTTGCCCTCATCAAAATGTTAGTATGTTACAGACCAAGGCACCAGCCAAAGAGCCAATGAGCAAAACATGCATGAAAATGACAGTTACAACAAAGCTAGACCCTGAGGTTAGTAGTCTGACCTGAAACAACAAAGTACTACAAACTGTGTGAAAGAGCTACTATGTGAAAGTGAAAGAGCATTTTAAACTTTATGAACCCATCTTACAATACACGTTAATCATGGTGATATACAGGACTAGTAAAGCATTTCCTGTTTAAATATGGAGCCACTTTTTGCTAAGAGTGCACTGTGGTGCCACTTATATTGTTACTGTTGTTGCTACATAAGTGAAAAAATATGGAAATATTGTTCTGAAGACTTCCTGTGGACCGAGGTCTCCGCGTTCTTATTGACACGTAGGCCTCAACTTCCTCCCTAATTCTTCTAGCCTGGCCTTAAGAAGGAATATTAGTACAATGGTTATATCTCAAAAATCTAAAGTATTCCACCCAGCCACTCCAGAATGTACAGGACCACTCCTTAAAAATCAGAGTTGTGATACTGAAGGTAAATGTAAGGAAACAAATCAAACACAAAAGAAAGCTGCAGGGAGACAATATATATTATGGGCAGAAAGCACAGAGAGGAAGAAATGCTTTGAAACCAACAGAGACGAGGAGAAAGACATACGCAGAAAGAACAGGAAAACAGGTCTATCTTTATTTGCTGTAACCCTGCTTCACTTGGCCAAAAGGTGGCACCACCCAAAGCTGGGCGTCATGCCACCACACTGAGCACCTTTTGTGATCCACACAAGAGCCACACAGCAGGTGGGTAACTGACCATGATTTAAAAGTAAATCAATACTGTATACACAAACAGAGGCTTAAAAAAGCTCTACACACCTGTACACACACAGGTATGAACACAAAGCCCTTCAAAAACCCTCTGGGCTGCAGACACACTTTGCAATACCAACAATGCATACAAATCCACAAACACATTCACTAAACAGATGTTTTGAGAGCAGGGAAAGCTTGGGGACAGCAGCACAGCAGGGACGATGGGAGGTAAACAAACTCAGTCATGGTATTGTCTCGGTCCAATTTCCTCAAGGTCTCCAGAGGCTGGACGTGTGTGTCTGCATGTGAGTGTATTTTGCATGCTTTCCTGAGATTGTTTGCAACGAAAAAAGCTTCATTCCATTATGGATATAAAATAATGGGCAGATACATGGGACGTAGGTGGGGAAGTATGCTAATGTTGTTGTGCAAGGGTACACTCAGGGTGGCACACCGCACAGAACAAAAAGAGAGTTAAACCATTCTGCTCCATGGTGAGTCAAGAAGAATGGGGCAGGAAAAGGGAGGATGTGAGAGGAGAACACACACACACTAAGAATAGGTGAGGAGGAAGAGGAAGTGATATGGAAGCAGGTTCAGTAAACAAGTGTAAAGCACGTGTCACTCTGAAGCACAAACATATCACTAATCACTGCAAAGAGCAACAATGTCACATTTTCTGTGACCTTTTTCGTTGATTTGTTGTTTTTACTTCTGCAAACGTTACGGACATTCTACTGCCGAGCAATATTAGGTTGGGTCTGTATTTTTCTAATAATTTGTCGATTGCTTGTTTGTTTTTCATTGTATGTTGATTCATGTGACTGATGCTTTCTCAAGCTAGAGACGAAATGGTGACATAGAGGCGCTGCAGACCACTGACTGGATGGAGAATCCTCGCAGGAATCATCACAGGATGGTGTCAGGAGCTAATAAACTGCACCATCTTTAAAAAGCATGGTTAAAAAACGAGGCTGGAACTCGGCTCACAGGACGCAGCAGGGGGTAAGTCAATGTTCATAAATGATATTGCTAATACGGGATGTCATACAGCTTCATGTCAAAAGAGGCGAACTATCCCTTTAATTCCACCATCTCTGACCTGCTGTCGACAGGTGTGTAATGTCAGTTGTTACATTATGATGTCACTGTTCAAAGCAAAAACAAATCTTCAGCACCAAAATGCATGACCCTACATCCAGATAAATCTGGAAAATAAATTTGGCCAATAATCACTTAAAGCTTCCAAAGAAAATCCTGAAATAAAAGCAGAAACTTTCTTTAGTGAAACGTGTGGGGTTTTTTTTTGTGATCATTAGCTTCTTAATAAAATAAACTAATCTGACCCATCATGGATATTAACCATGAAACTACTTGAATGATGAGCTCAGCATAAAAGACCATCAAGCCTAGACTTGAGCTTCTCTGTTTCTGCTAAACCTTGTCAGATCATAAATGCACCTCACATTCACGTGTGACCTACAGTACAGGACATACACATCTGTCAGCACTTTAGCGAACAGAAACACACATGAAGAACTTTAATTACAAAGCTGTCTGGTCTCCAGGGCAAGTTTGACATGAACCTCGTAGTTTTTTTTTTGGAAGCAGCTGGTTGGATATGAGGAGGGGCTGAAAAAGGCCAACTCACAGTGAACAGGAGGGTATTTTTAGTTTGTTTGTTCAGGTAATCTACTTGCAGCTCCCAGACGACAGCCTGTCTGGGGCCTCAAAACACCTTCTATTGTGCATGTGTGTGTGTCTTTGCATGAGTGTGTGTGTCCCTGAGAACGCAGCACTGCCATTGTGTTTCAGCATTCTGTGAGCAGTTACATGCACTGTACGCATGTGTGAGTGTGTGTTTACTCAGGGCACATAAAAACTTTCTCGGGTCAGTAGCTCAGTAACAGCTCATGTCAACCCTCCAGTGTAGGTATCACTGCAGTAGCCTTTGACCTCTCCTGGTGTCAGTCACTTTCAAGGTCAATACGGTCATGGAAGTGATATACCCATCAAACCCAAATCCCGATTTAAACAGTGAGTTCCTGTTAGTGAGGCATGGTATCGCACAATTCTACAGACTCTGGTGCTGAGTGCATGTGCTGTCATCCTTAACCCCAGGCTAGTTGAACCTGGCCTTGCAGGGGGAATGGGGTGGGGGTGCAGGATGTGTAACAGGAGCTAGAGGTTAATAGCTGCTGCTTAGATGGGGTTACTCATCTGCTAATGTTTTTTGGCCTTTCGCTTTAATGTGAAGACAAACATGCAGACACAGCAAAGATGATGAGGACCAAACAGAAGACACCACTGGAACCGAGCCAGATGTGAGGTGTGTTCTGTATTGCTTGGTATCTTCTTTCACTCTTGCTACTTTTTTCTTTCATCTCTCCTTCTCTGTATGAGTTCTTCCAACACATAAGCTTAAGTTCAACACTTTGGCAGCTTTGTCAGTATTCAAGCAGCAGCAGAGCTTCACAGAATATTCTCATAATATCCTATCTGCACACCAAAACCCCTAAGATTACATATCACACACTTTTTTTTATTTTCCAGGGCAGCAGTTTTTTTTTACTGTCAACAAGAAGGTCTCTGCTGTCTCTACCTCAATGAATTGCTCAAAGGGGCCAGTTCAAACTGGAGTCAAAATGAAAACAATTTAAAGCTGCAGTCGGCAGGTTTTCAAAATTGCGAGTCTAAAGTCGGAAAATTCGAACTGATACAACTTTCAAGTCCCTCCCCCAACCTCTAACAAGCTCCGAATCGCCCCCCAAACCCCTCCCCCTCTGTGGACGAGGTTGTGCACGTGAGTTCACACCAGTGTGAGCGCACACAAGCTGGGGCAGACTCACGCTCAGCGGCGTGTGCACAAGCTGTGATTGACAGGTAGGATTCCTCCACCCTAACTTGATTGGTTAAAAACAGCCGGGAGCGCTCGGTTTTTGCAAGCATGATTACAGGCTTCAGAGGGAGCTACAGATTTTGTTATTTTTTCTAAACAGCCTATTTAATATTCTACTTCCAGAATCCCATGACAGTTCAAGCTAATATGACTAAAAAAAAGTTGCCGACCGCAGCTTTAAAGTCAGGTGAAACACCTCAACAATACACACAGGTGCAGTCACATGACCACAGCATCTGTACTCATTACCGCTCACTTCACCTCTTTTTCCAATCATTTAACAGAGCTACTGGACAAAAATCACTTCATCTTCCTCTCTCCTTCATTTCACACAGACTGTTTTTGTCACACATACGCAGTCGCATATCTATGCACCCGCTTCTCCACTCCTTTTATTTCCTTCTATCTTCTTCCCATAACATACCTCAGTGGTGTGAAACTTTAATGGAATGTATCTCTTTTTCCTCTCCCTTCCAACAGTATTTGACAACCGGATTCGAATCATGAAGGATCAAGGTTCCTAATCCCTGAGACATGCCCTGGTATGGACACACCTCTGCCTCTGGCCAGAGATCTGCAGCTTCAGGTCTCCCCATGCTGTGAGACCTGCACATCCCCAAATTACATTTCAGCTCTCCCACAGAGAGGTTGCACCTCACAGGCAACCCCATGGTTTGTTTGATACACATGCAAGTTTGTACATTGGTGTGCACACACATGGCAGCAGGAGGTCAGCCACTTGATCCTAAAATTCTTGGCTGAGGCCAAGGATAGCTACATGTGTTAGAGAAAGTGAAATGGCAACAGAGGTGTCCCATAACCACTTTCTGTATTACTTTCTGATGTGGGATGTTTGGGGAAACATGGTTACAACATAAGAAGTTCAGTGACTCATGTCCTTCTTGCTAAATATAAAGCTAGCATCCAGTTAGCTCACCATAAAGACAGGCAGAGTGTGTGGCAGAGGAACTTGGCTGGGTTCAGGAACTGAGTAAAAAGGAAGAAATACTTACCTGCAAAACTCCCATAACTGTGAAAAGACAAAAGTGTCATGATTTTGATCACTGTGTGATACGCTCCATGCCCCTCACCATAGAACCTCTGTGGTAACCAACAATACATCAGGCCTACGTATGGCCTTTAGACACTGTCTGTCAGTGGGGTCACATGGCACTGAAAGGATCGGATAATTGGCTAAATTACAATAAGACTGATTTATCAAGTTCATGTAGACACCTTAATTGGACAAGAAAGTGGATCGGATTAAGACCCCGAGATAACTCGGTTGAAAGTCAAAATAAACGTGCTTGTAGACGGGTGAAGGACGTGGTGAATTAGACTTTGCGTTCTGCGCATGCTCGAGATTTTTTCCCGGGGTCGTGAACCGGAAGTCGGAAGAGACAATATTACTGTTGTTGTCGCCGTAGTCGGAAAGATACAAACAACGCGATGGAGAATGTTGTGCGGTTGTGCATCGCGTTTGTGCAATAAGCATGCTCATTATAAACTAAATGTAGAGGGACGCTTCATCTTGCTGTTCGTTCGCCATTTTCTCCAATACCTGAGTTTGTTGTTGTTGTTGGTGGTGGTGAAGCGGTCATCCGGAAGTGGCTCTATTAGCAATAGTTGAAATGGGTACAGCGCCACCTATCGTATCGTATGACATGCTTTGTGCCTATGATTCGATTAATTCACCGCCATATATCCAAGGATCATTACCCTTGCTCAAATAAGGAGCAACTCAGTCTTATTGTAATTTAGCCAATAATCCGATCCTTTCAGTGTCATGTAACCCCACTGTGTAGCTCTAAACGTCTCATCACAACACCCATGAGTTTCAGCCTCAGTGGTTTTAAGCTGCCCCTCTGTACCTGCTCATACCACAAGTTGAGCAGGTTGTATGTATGACCTTTGTGACCACTGAGTAGTTTGGATGGATACTTAACTGCCTGTTGGGGCATAGTGCTAACTGATGCAATTTCCATTTTTTAATTCAGAAACCTTTCAGAAACAAGGTGAAGAACAGCAGACTGCTGCTCCCTCATCAACCCCAGAGTCAACAATTCCCAGGCTGACACAACAAAAGCATCGCAGCTGCAATCCTGATTCTGAACATTGTTGTCATCACTGTCCTCCTCACATCTACAGACTTAACTTTTTCGAGGCACATTTGTTGTTTGGTCAAAGCTCTCGTAAAACCATCACCTTGTGAGTCCAGTGGACTCTAAAATCTGTCTGCACCGCTGGAGCAGAGGCAAAAAATGACAACGCTTCATTGAAAAAAAGAGGTCTCACTTCTCTCAGAACAACACTGAAATGAATCTCAGTGAACAAGTGATCTCAAAGATGAAGAAAAAAACTGACAGAGCTCTGACTTTGGGACTGAGGGAATCGGGTCAGGTTGCATTGCTGTTGTTTGTAAGAATCACTGAGGATTGTTGTGTTGTGTGAGATTTGTTGTCATTTTGGTTGTACAAGCTTGGTTTGTGGGAACTGAACTGTGTTTCAGTTTCTCTTGTAGGATTTTAGGCCATGTAACAATAATTATATTTTGTCAGACTGGGACTCTGACTGGCACCCTGGCTAAGCTAAGCAGCATAAGACCAATGCAGTGTTCCTCAATTTTAATCACACATTGTAGTGTGAGTATGCTTTTCCAGAGAGAATGAAGCAGTGTTCCATTTCCTCCAGCACCATGATAAGAAAAGGGGGATCTCAGCTCATTAAAATGGGCACTGCATCGTCCAGTCTCAGGGCCCATCAGATTACACAGCGGCCCTTTATTGCAAGGCTTTTTGTCATAACCCCTAACTGATTGCTACGGAGCAGCTTTTGATTTGGACACTGAACTCTGTGCCCCCGGAGAAAAAGGATGACAACTAAAGAGAAGAAAAGACCACCTACTACTGGCCCAGCAGGACTGAGGGAGCTTAAGATAGAAATCAGCAGGAGAAAAGAGACAGGGAGAGATAAAACACTTTCAAGGTGTTTGCAATCAGCTTCCCATTGTCAGAGAGGGATGGAGAGCTGGCCGTCCATCTGAGGAGCTGCTTTGTCACCAGGCTCAGATCACACAACCAGATTGGAACATTAATACAAGTTTAGGATATAGCATGCAATATGCTTGTCAAAACAGATGCACTGAATAAATATAAGAGATAATGGTTCAGACACACACACATACAATGTCCCTGCAATCAGTGATATATTGCATCAGATCAGAGGGATTTTCAGGCAGCGGTGAGCTGATGGATTAAGTGCAGGAAAAGCATAATTGCCAGACTGGAACAAAATCTTTTTCCACATAACTTCTCCCGCGTCTTTTGTATTTTTTCCCCTCCCTACCTCCATCCCTGCCTCCTCATCTCTGTTTCCTCTGCTCTTCTTGGCGAGAGGTCTGTTCTGCCTCTCTCAGCACAAAGAAGGTTGCAGGGGCCCTCTTTCTCTTTCATAACCTCCTGTTCAACAAAACAGTCCACCCATGCCCACTTGATGGCTGTCCACTTCTTCCTCTCTACCCGTCTTTCTCTGCCTATACATCCATCCATCTCTCTTTATAAACCCTGCACCTTCTCTCCATCCATCTGCCAGTTGAGAGAGTGGAAAAGAAAATGTTAAAGGAGAAAGAGAGAGCAAGGGAACAAGAGTGAGAGCATTTAGGAGTGCAGGAGAAAATGGAAGAAGAAGAAGGGAAACAGCCAGAGGAATGGGGAGAATGGCAGGGATGGTTGGAGAGATGGTGGGGGGTGAGAGGACTGCCGGGTTGTGTTGGTGGAGAGCTAGGGTATTGATTCAGGGCCTTTTGACATGCTAATTTGCTTGCTGACTGCTTTAATCGCCTCTCTTTCCATCACAGGCTTCAAAGAGAGGAGGCTTTTTAAAAAGAGGAGAGGAGGGGGAAATGTTTATCATATTTTACA
The DNA here is from genome assembly GCF_027942865.1 of Odontesthes bonariensis. Lineage (NCBI taxonomy): Eukaryota > Metazoa > Chordata > Actinopteri > Atheriniformes > Atherinopsidae > Odontesthes > Odontesthes bonariensis. Next base: position 31,481,273 of record NC_134514.1, read on the forward strand.
CTTCCATGGCACATATGCTGCAGATGGTGACTGACAGCCATGTTAGCTGCACTGTACAAACCTAGAGTATGCCATCAAGAGAATGATGTGTCCTCTCTGTCCAATACAAAGCTTGCTTCTCTCATTTTGGGAATTTCAAAGGTAATCTGAAGCATTGGGAGATTTTACAAAAGAATATATAAGCCATCTGAAAAATGCATCCTCACAAAGTTAAGTGGAGACACTACAAGTGACTAGGGTCTAATTTTTAAGTAATCAGTATGAGCAGGAAACATTAGCAGCTGGTTACTAACATTAAAACAATTAGTATAGTACTCTACCATTTTTTTATGGAAATGAGACATTTCCCTTAAAATGTACACTGATGAAGGTCCAATAGAACAAATATATTTCCACACAAAAATGTGTATTTGATGTTTTCTTTCTACTAATCGTGAAACAAGTTCTGAAAGCAAAGCAGCTCATAATCTCTTAACTGACCTGTACTTGTCTCACCTTAAATACAATAGATAAATACAAGACAATATAAAGTGACATGGTTCTTACTGGACACCAGTGGCACTGTGTGATTACAGGCCACATGGAAACTAAACAAATAATCACTGCTTTAATATTCAATGATCAATAATTCTAACTCCACAATGTGCTTTGTGCTTTCCAATAAAAGGCTAAATAAAAAGTTTCATATCATGTTAGGAAATTACTTCTTTTGCGTAAACAAAAAATGTTTGAAATGTCCAGGCTTTAGGGCTGTTCTAGCTGTTCTACATCATCGAAAACCTAAACAAGGCACAGAATGTAACTGATTAAATGTTTATTTGTTTTTTAACTCAACTTTTAATATCTATTTCACCATTTTACTGTGTAAATTGGTCCATTTCAGGAATTTGAATAAAACCTTTTGCCATTTAACCCCATTCAAAACACTTACATTGTTGGCATTCCACTGTGAAATTCAATGCTAAGCAGAAAGCAATGCTCCGTTGTGCAAGTACTTGGAAGGTCAGCAGCATTATAAAATTATTTTCTTCCTATTTCAACCAAACAGTGAAGGGAGGTACCTTTTTACGTACTTAAGATGAAAGTTTAACATATTTCCAGCACTTCCCTAGAACCAGCAACAGATTCTTAACCCTCGAACACTAACATGAATCCACACCCATGGGTGATTTACACCCATGCGAGACACAAGTCCCAGGAGCGGGTGGACCAAAAAATAAGTTCCCAGCTGTATTATTATTATTTTTTGTTTTTAAGAATCTCGATTAACAATGATTCTCTAATTCTTCACAAATTTTAGAGCCTTTTTATAACGTCCCCCCATGGTACCTTTTTTTGTTTTATGAGGCACTGTATAGCAGGAAATAAGTACTTAAATCTTCCATATATTGTTGTCTTTTAATATATTTTGATTAGAAATATTTTTTGGGGGAGTATATTATGTCGGGTGAAATCCACCTAACGTTAGTGATGGTTATACAAAAATGTGCCTTAGTCTAGGGTTAAACAAAGAACAGCAGTAAATTCTGAAAGGGGGCTTGATATTCTCTGTGAAAAAAATTGAGAGACTTAAAAGTTGATTATTTGTGGTAGTATGATCATACACACTGCAGTGTGGCTGGCGCTGTGGGACTGCTGCCACTGTGAGTGGGGTCATGCTCGATCACCAGTGGCTTCCTGCCCTAAACGGGACTGTGAGGAGAAATAGAGAGGGGTGATGAGTGCTGAGAACTGCAAAAGGAACAAACACAGAGGCAGGACGGCTGCCGGAGCAGGAAAAACATTTCATCACCTCTGCTAATGATGGCTGAATTACCACCAGCAGCCCCTCCTCCATCCAGTAAAGAGAGGATTCTTTTTTAACCATTTGAGTGGTTAAACAGGAACAAAAATTTAGAAATTCTTTAAGGAATCATTTCAGCAGGAAAGGGAGGGCAGTAGAGGGTCGCTCATGAGACATTTTGTCCTTTCTCTCTGTACCTGTTGTTCTCTCCTGCTCTCTGTCGGTAATAGATTCCTCGTCTCTATTCAGAAGCACAAAATGAGCCTCTCTGGTGGCAGCGAGAGTGAGTACATCTACCTCCGTTCTCCTGCACTCTACTCAACTCTCTCTGTGTATGTGAGTGTTCGTTCATCGACTGTATGTGTCTGTTGCTAAACACTATTTTTTTCATGTCTGTTCCTAGACATTTAAATCTGCCTGATCAGAATGAGCATGCATGTGTCTTAGTGAGCACATGCATATGTTGATTTCATGCAGTAAAACTTCTTTCTCTGCGTGTGCGTAGGTGTTCAGAATTGGAGTGTCTTTGTGTTTGTGAATGTGTGTTTGAGAAAGGTGACGAGTGATGAGGTTCAGTGTGTGGCTGCCTTCCTCCCATCAATGATGGTATAATCTCATTATTCAGTCCACTTCCTGCTGCTGCCACCACAGACAGGCAGACAAACTGTAACCTCCTTGACGGCTGGTGCAGAGAGGAAAAAAAAAGAGCTGAAAAAAGGTGGTGTTTCTGGGTGAACATGGTTAACAAAATTAAGATTTAAAAAGTTGAAAGGGATAAAGAGTCAATAAAGCAAAAAGATTTTTAAGGAGACAGAAGACATAAAGGGGAGAAAACAAAGCCAAGTCAGCATAAAAGAAGATGCAAATACTTAATTTGTGTATGCGCAGAGGAAGAGGAGAAGGACAACAGAAGAGGGAGAGCAAGAGACGGAGTCTGTAAATTTAAAGCCATCGAGGACCGGTGGTATAAAAGCAGGGCGGCTGTAACTGAAGAGGAAGAGCAGTTGCCGACCAACCAGAAGATCGGGGGTTCGACTCCTGGCTTCTCTGGGCCACATGTTGAAGTGTCCTTGGACAACTGACTGCATGTTGCCTCCATCGGTGTATGAATGTGTGTAAATGCTTAGAGCAAAGCACTGTGTAGCGTGCTGTATGAGTGTGTGAGTTAATGTGGCATGGAGTGTGAAAGCACTTTGAGTGGTCAGATAAGCTAGAAAAGCACTATACAAGTGCAGTCCATTTACCATGAGTGAAATTAGAACAATGCTCCCAAGTGAGTATTTAACATTGCCAACAGAAGGAAGGAGAGAATAAGAGACTCACAAATACATAGAATAAGTGAGACACAGGAGAGAAACTTCATCCCTAAACCCTCCTATTCCAACACCTGAGTAAGAGTTTCCAGCTCAGAAAAGACTGCTTGGAATAATACAGGAATGGAGGGGGAGATTCAGAGATAAGAAGCTGTCGCACACTGACTTCCTCATCCTTACCACTGAAGCATGTGAGTCATTTCTAAAAGGTGAAAAGGGAAATGTCCATGATCAGAGGAGTTGGTTTAAGATTCTGTTTAGCTTTTGGCTAAGAGTTCGGCTTCCGGTGGTTAAGGTTAGGAATATTACCAGGAAAATAATGTCAGCCAGTTTATTGTCTTGTGAAGTATCAGTTAAAATGACAATATGTAGGAGGATTAGAATGACCTCTGCACTACATAAAGTATTTTTTTAAACATATCATTTAGATATTTAGGTAAATAAGAAAACGTATTACACTTTACAAAAGAAAAACCTTAACTTCCTGCCCTATCTCCTCACATCAACACAGTCATGAGAAAAAAAATAATCAACAACTGCTGACTACAGAGGACATAACTCTGCAGTGAAGACAGGAGCAAGAGTCACTACATTATTAGTTTTTATCATCCATCATGGCTGTAGCTCACTTATATAATTTCTGATGTGTTTATGCTGAAAATGTCAATTTAAACTAACATAAAATGGATTAATCTGTGTAGCTTTTATTTGGGATTTATTAACAAAGTTAATGTCCCATTAAAGTACTACAGAGCTCATTCAGTGCTATGCAGCCAATCAGAAGGACCTCTCTCATTGACAGACCTGACGCTGATTCAACATGAATTGTTCCAAAAAGGCATCAGCAGGGTCCAACAGAGCCAACAGCGCCTTAAACACTGAAAATACAGGAGACAGATGTCTGCTGACAATCCAGACATTCCTGACAGCTGATCCAGTCTTTAGACACGCCATTTTGGGAGCAGTCCTGGAAGGCCTTGATAACTCTGTTTTAAGAACAACTGTTTCAAGAAGGGAAACAGCCAGGTGAGTGGAAGAATGGCCGGGAATGACAACAAGAGGTTGTGGAGGAGCAAAACAAAATAAAAAAGACGAATAATAATCTTCTGGTCAACGAGTCAATGTCTTTATCCAAATGTTTAATTCTACTTCGCTGTTGACATCAAAACAAGCATGTCCTGTTTGTATCAACCATGTCATAGAGGTAGGTGTTTACGCTGTTTGTGCCACTGGATCCGCTGAGTAGATCATCTCACGTATGCACCCAGCTGATATGCTGCTTAAATAGTGAGTAGTATGCCACTCTTTTCGCCAGCATGTAAACGTTGTGGACCCATGGATCTCTCAAAGGAAGTCTGCATGTGTTTTTATGGGTATTGAGTGAGTTGTTGAGGATCAGCTCACAGCTCACTGAGCTCACCATCAGCACACACATGTGAACGAGTGCAACTTGAAGGTAAATACACACATACAACTTGAAATCCACAGATTTTCCTGGAAACACACAATACAGCCAGGTGGGGGGTAAACTGCTGCCAGAGCTTACTGTCGGACAAAAGTTTTCTCACTCAAGGACAAAAAACAGTTAATTATCGTTTCCCCACCATGAAGTGCAGAGTTCTCACTTCTTCTCCACCACCTCATCAACACTACACAACCTCACCAGATGAAGAGCGAGAGTACTTCCTGACCCCCACCATCCCACAGAGATGTGGGGGAGGTAGTTAACAAGGAAAAGGATCCCAAATACAAACAGACAGAGTCCCCTCTCCTCAGACCAGGGGGGTTCTTGGCCCTCAGTGCCCTGGTTGCCTCTCTTGCCTTGGCCCTGGGAGTACACCCTGGTCACCCTTGAACCACCTCAAGCGCAGACGCACATACACACTCCTACAGTGCAGCTGTCAAAATCCTGATGTCTTAATCAATCCTGGATCCACGACCTTGTCAGACGCAGCAGCAAGATGGATGCAGAAGGTTTTGACCCTTGATCTCTGTTGGGGTGGAAAATACAAGTCCTGTGTGCCCCGTCAGCTCCCCACCACCCCCTTTCTCTCCAAACATCTCCTGCCTCAGTCGGCTCTGCTGCTGCCTCAAACAATGACGGAGGAGAGCTCATTCATCCCAGGCTGGGAATCAGGGGCCGAGATGCCCTTGTAACCCCGCACAGACACAAGACAAGCTCACATAAACACACATTCAGACAGCTGAGCTATGTTCACACAAGAGAGCCTTTAAAAGTATACGTTCAAACTTTAACCAGGTGATTGGTAGAAGCATAACCCAACACACTTGTGTACTGTTTGTAAGATGTTTTAATGTCACAATATTCTATCCAACGGCGTAAAACCCAGAGCTCTCCCTGGATATTTTCCCTCCCCAAAAACAAGCTTCTGTCTGAGGTCTTTAGTCAAGAAGAGGGGAGCTTCTTGTCTGACCGGGGAATGTAAACCAGCTCCTCAGTACTATTGCAGACCAACAGTGGGCAGCATCTTTCAACCCCCAGTCACTGGAGCTGGTCCACACTGAGTAAAAGTGACATGTTTGAAAAGATTATGAAGAGTGTAAATGAAGCTAAAGAATGAAGTCGCTGTATTGGCATGTTTTCACCTAGACACTTAAGCAGAAACAGTGATATGTGATCTAAATGGATGTATTGGCTTGAGAAGTAGCAGTGCCGTTGCCAGGCTGGCAAACACTACGCAGCTGCATTACTTGTATCATATCAATGGTTCCAATTCTATACTGCCTTCTTCAGAGTGTAACAGTTATTCATCTCAACAGGAATGAAACCGATTGGGAGTCTTAGTGTTTCAAGCAAATTAAAGTTACGATCTACAGCATGAGATGTAGAATCTTATTCTTATTTGAAATATGAGAAGTTATCATAGTGAACTGCATGACAGAAACCAAAGACTAATTAAAGTCTGTAACTAACTACATTCTGACTTCCTTTCCTCCCCACCTTTCCTCCCCACCTTGGTGACTTTTGGAACACAAATCTGTCTGGAGCTGCCTAATGCCAGCGACAGAGGAGATGGCATTATTCCAAGACAACTCTACCAGCTCAAGTGATGCTTTTTTTTTCATTTTTTACACAGTAACCCATCTGTGAAAACTTGTGACAACCCCTTCACCTTCCCCACCTTCAAGCAGCCAGCGGTACCCCTAAATCACCAAACTGTTTGTCATGCAATTAGTCCTCCAAGATAAAGGCTTCATCATTAATTAGGAGAAGTGTAGTGGGCCACCCCTTGTTAATCACCCATGCCCAGCCTCTGACCCCTCACTGCTGCAGCCCACTGCTTTTTGTGTGTGATGGTGATGGGGCGGGTGGATGGGTCTACCAGTAAACCATCAAGTCAAAATTGGTATCAACTTTCCTGGCCAGATTACAACTGCACCTCCATCTGGCAAAACACTAAATGTGATCCACACAACAGCTGCTGAGTATTATAACATGCTATCAATAAAACAGTGTCATACAGCACAACCTAATACAAAAAGCAAGTTAAATGAGGGCAGAGACTTGGAAAAAAAATGATGAACAGCTGTAGGAATTTGAATATGTCTATTGTACTATCACATGAAATTACTTCAATAATGCATTAATGACGCTATTATGCATACAATCTTAAAGAATCTGGAGGATGACACTCTGTGGTAACCTTTAATCTTCATCAAAGTGTCAGATGTAGAATCACTGCAGATGAGATTAAAATAATTGTCCACAAGAAGCAATTCCTCCCAACCAGATAGCCCCATTTCAACCTCATCTCAAAGCAGTGCATTTTCACTCCTCTCATACCTGCTTGGAATCATAAACCTTTTCTCTCTACTCCTCCTCCCTCTGCTCCTCTAAAGCTGTCTATCTCCTTTCCCAGCTTAGGGTTCCACTGGGAGCAAGAGAAAGAACAGGTGGGGGTGAAAGACTCAGTGGTGGTGCAAACCAGTTGGAGCTTTACACTCCTCTACCAGTTTCACCAGTTCTCGGGGGATACATCCCTTTGCACAACACCTCCCAGTGGGCCTGCTAATTAGTCCATTTACAGTCATCACTGTCTCTATCAGCCAACCCGACTCTGGAAGGAAGACTGGGGCGAGAAGAAGAACGACGAGATAAAAACACCCAACAGGGTGAGAGGTGGCTGAATTGAGTGAGGAGAGGGCAGGACAAAGGGAACAAATGATGGGAATAAAGACAAAGAACTGGAGATGGGGGAAGGGACAGACGGGGTGTTGTAAGAGTGGAGGCTGTTCTAAAAACTGTAAGTGCTAGACAGCTGGAGAGAAGTGTCAGATCTTTACCTTGGCATTCTGCATTACGCTCCTCATATCCAGGGTTGCAAAGGCAGTTCCCAATGGGAACCAACCACTCTCCATCAGCTCCACAGTACATCTTAGGCACCTCCTTCTCCTCTGAATTATCCACACATGAGCCACGAACTTCCACCAGTGAGGAAGTATCGGCACCAGTTATGGTATCAGGAAACTGGGCCAAGTTCCGCACAGATAAAGGACATTTCTTGTAGAAAACCCTGACTGAAACAAGTGCAATGCACGCGCCAACATCCTGGAAGGCCAAATAGAAACCCTTCCGGGTCAAGGCACCGACATCCCGGACCTCCGTGTTTAGCTTCATGATACGATCGCCGATGTCCACCTGCGTGAAGCTCTCATCTGCAGCGATTGTATCAATCTTGTTGAACTGGTTCTCCCGAATGTAGCGCTCTTTGTCATTGTTGGACTCATAGTAGTACAGATTGAAGGTTTCCTTGCAGGTTCCCATGACCCCCGGTAGACTGTTACAGTCCCGAAGGGTGAACTTGATCTCAATGTACACACGCTGGGCACCTCCACGCGGGATCCAGTCAGTGCGGAGCCAGTTGTTCTGGTTTGGCTCCATGACATTACACACCTGGTATGTCCGGATGGGGATGTTCTTCTCGTCCATAATGCTCACTTCCTCCCACTAGGGATAGAATGCATTGAAAATGTTACATGGTTATTATCAAACTTGATGAAATTTTCTGTCTGCTTACTTAGTTACATATGGTGCAAACCATAACTAAAAGTAAACCGATAAAAGCAGCAGGGTTGTTAAGCTTAAGAGCATCTGAATAAATATCATAAACAAAATGAGCTGTGTATGTACTGAACATGACTGGGAGCCAGTTCACGCCAAAGAAGCATTTGGTTTGTTTGTTGTAGTTCATATTTGATTCACAGCAGAGCTAGTGCTTAAACTTAACTCATGTTTATGAATGACATCTGGTAGACCTGTTAGGTCATAATTCAGAAACCCAAAGCTGTTAATATTCACCGAGGTATAAGAAATTAAATGCATGTAATTAGTTCTATGCCTCAATGATCTATAGTTCAATTACTCGTGGAATGGTATACAAAATCCACTTCTCACACAGACACACACAACCACAGACCTGGATGGTTCAGAACATGAGTATATGTAAAAGAAGGAATGTTAACAGAGGATTGTATGGATACAGACGGTCTCTAAACAAGTGCTCAGGATCTAATATGTGTAGGCCTGCTTTACATCTACATTAACGAGCAGGACCTGGAGACTGAGGCGCGCATGTACACTGATGTCAGCAAGAACTGATGACGAAAGAGACGCTGATGTGGGGTGCATGGGTTACTTTGTCCAGCACGGCCTGGCTTTTTTTTTGCCAGGAGGGAATGTTTATTATACTTATGATACAGTTTCCCTCGACCGAGTACTATTGAGCAAATACAAGCATGTCTTCAGAGGATCAAAGCAGTGTGTTCCCTCCAGTTTTTCACTATGTGTTTTGAATAAAGTTTTTGACTGAGCTGGAGTCTAAACATGAGCAGACAGGTCTTTGGCCGCTGTAGCTTTAACCATTTAGAAAACTGTACAAAATGAACATAAAAAGAATGGTGGGAGATATGAGTAATGCTGCCAGATATGACTTGCCTTATCATAAACAATCTGGATTAGAGAATTATTTCCCCAGAGTAGAGCAGGATAATACTAAATACAGCTGCTGCTGTATGATTTGAGAAAATGTCTCCCTATCCCTGATGCTCCATTCCATTTTGCTCGCTTCCCTTTGACCCTCTTTTGTTGGGGAAATCTAGCGTGGCTGAGATAAGGCTGCACCTTTCCCTGATAGCAGGAAAGGGGAAAATGAGGCCAATTGGTCATAATGAGAGGGTGAATGCAGGCTTGCAAGGGCTGCCAGGACCCTGTCAATCACTTGTTTGTGATAAAATGGCCGAGGGGAAGACCTGAGCGCAGCACTAGTTCACTCAGGAAGGCTCACATGGACATGCACATGGTGGTCTGCTGTTCCACTGGGTTTAACTTCATTTTCTGACATGACTGTTGCTGATTCATATTAATTTTAATACAAATTACAAGGCTCACTTGTCTCACTTGTGCAAGTAAAAAAAAAATATGCAAGGGTGATTACTGTTATATGTTAATTTTGAACAATTATTCATTCAGACACTAATGAATTTGTCCATTTCCATATGATCTAACTGAGAAGGTTAAGCAATTTTCTCTGTATATCTATGAGAGCCCCACTGCAGCCCATATTCTTTCTCTATCAGAGCTACTGATATCCCAATTAGACTGTTGGATCAGGTATTTTGTCAACTCTCTTCCCTGTTGGTTTTATAGTTGGTCGTCCTGCAGTTAGAGCCGAAGCCGACTGCACTTTCCTCATATTCATCCATTTTAGAGGACCTTCTCTCAGCTGCCAAGTTCCTCTCTCCTCTCTCATATGCTGAATGGTGGAAAGGGATATAAAGTTTCTCCACAAAGACCGATTCAATCCTGCGTCTATTCAGGAAACCTGACGCCTGCTGCAGTATCAGCCCCTGCATCTGACCATTACAGAGTGGTTGGAGGGAAGGGGGGCAGGAGAACGGGGCTGAGTGGGGTGCCTATAGAGTGAGGGGTTCAGGATCCCCATGGGGCCCTGAGGGTGTGGAAAAGGGTCTCCATGCAGACACACACACACATGAAAAAAAAATCTAATTCACATTTATCTATATTACAGTTTCCCATAAAAGAAATGCTCTCACCCTGAGCTGACTATCCTGACAGGGCAGACTGCAGCACAATAAATCACCAACAAAGATTTTCTTAAAAAGACTGAACCTGATCAAATGGGACTGTGTATCTATCTGGTGGTTCACTCACAGCTCCTGCCAATAATGGATATTATCTCTTTATTTTTAAAGCTCAACAGGAGACCGTGCGTCCTAACAAGGGAACACTTCTTTGCAGTACCTACCCCTCCTTCTGTCGGGTTGGCGATCCATCCCAGCTCTCCCTGAACAGATCTGGAGTCCAGTAACGTGACTGGAAAACAAGAATAGTAGACGTGAGCATGTAGTCGCAGACTGGCCACACAACATCAGCTTTGGCATATCTAACTTAATTCGGCCTAACACACGGCGGAGGGATATTAGCGTCCTAATTTTTGAATGAATAAAAATAAATGTTAAAGTGGTTTAATAAGATGACAAATAAATGTATAATGGATATTAGTGCAGGGGTGGATAAATAGAACGACATGTCTAATTTTTTTGTTCTGCATAATTATTTACGCGCGTCCTTTCGATTGATTTCCGTTAAGTAAATGATTTTCTACGATGGACAAACCCATTGCCTGCTTGTCTTTAAATCATTTTCCCTTTGCTCACCGTCGGCTTTAAGCGTGATTAATTGGAGTTCTGAGCATAAACTTGGTCTTTGAAGAGGGAAAGCGTTTAAAATGTCTTTGTCAGTCAGTCTCGCACAACACCTTGCAGGGAAAAAGTCTAACATGTGAAGAACTTATCAAAAATAGTCTTATTGAATAGGACTAAAATTGAATCAAAAGTCATCCTGCATTAACAGGGTTATTTTAAATGTTAAATGCTCAATAAACGACTCACACTATATACATAGATTTATTAATAATTCTCAATATTTCTCAACATATACAGTCAATTTCTCAATTAACTGTAACAATACAGTGTAAGCCATTTCATAATTTGGAAATGTTTCTTTAAAAATAAACAGAACCAGAATCTGATTGGGTTGCGACAGGACATATGAACAAATGATCTAATAAATTTTATGAATTTATAGAATGTATATTCTGTATTGGGCATTACATTTCGAATTTTAATAATCTTTGCCTCTGGACATTGTGAAGGCAACTCCGGAGCGCACGTCTCGAGTCGGTCACAACATGCTCAGTCCGAACAGTTTCCACTTGAAAATTCCTCCGCTCTTCAGTAAAAAAAAGAAGCAGAGAACTAAACGGATTTTTTATTATTATTATTATTAATCGAGCATGAAAATGCGCAAAGCAGCGCAATTCAACTGTTAAAGAATTTTGAACAGAAAGACAGTGACAGCAGGAGCGATGACTGCAAACAGCTCTGAAACGGATGGATGAAGAGCTGCTTGGTCACTCCGATGTGTGCTGAGCACTCCAGTCTTGCAGTGACTTGTAATTTCACGTTAATTCCCTCCGTTTATGTGGAAGCCTGTAGCATTTTATTGTTGCTTTTTCCAGATATCAGCTCGACTTTCTTCCTTTCCTTGACCAAACAGCTTTTATCGGGGCCAAAAGAAAGACTGTTCGTGCCCTCACGCACGATCAAAACCAGAGCAGAGACCAAAACGGCCGATGCGCATTTGGACACTCCATCTCCTTCGAGTTTCATCCGCGTAACCCCAGCAAAAAAAAAAAAAAAAAACAGTCTCCACGTAAAGGTGACCGTCTGGGTTTTCCTTCATCAAACTTATCGTGGCCCTACGTACTCGCAATCGCGAGCTACGGAGCTTGGCCCCGCGGAGCAAACGCACAGAAACGGAACGGGGATGGAGTCAGTAGTCCAAGGCAGCTCATTCCTCTCAGCGACCTTACCTTCATTTGGGGGGTATTTCCGTGACGAAGAAACGAGTGCAGAAATCCCCGAAATAAGAAAGGTGAGCGTGAACAAAATCCCGGCCATTTCTGTTACTGTCCCGTTTTTCTTTTCTCTTTTTCTTCCGTTGTTCTTCTCTCAGGTCCTGCTCCCCCTCTCTCCCTCCCTCTCTTCCCAGTGGAATAAGACTCTGAGGCGGACAGCAGGAGACAGGCGCACCGTGCGCTCTACAGGCAGGAGGCGGGTCTGTGCGCTTTGACGCGGAGCTTGTCAATCCATAAAGGAAACGTAAGGGACAGGAGAGCAGGGTGCAAATAATCATTAACTACACCCCCTGCACACTCCTGTACACCCCTACTTACTCATGTACCAGTGATTATCTGATGGGACCTATCTGCGAGACATTTTCAGTAAAACTACCCACAACTCTGAATCATCTAGTTATTCTAAAAATAAACTTTGGGAGGTTTTACTTTGTTTTTGACCAGTGAAAACAAACGGCTGCTGCACATACTGTTAGTTTAGAAGCATCTCACTACCCTTGACTAAATAAACAATCAAAGTTGCTCCCAAGCGAATCAGTGCATGAGTGAAATGCAATGCGTCAGTTTTGTCCTCTGTGCTCCTCGCAGGCACACTATGCTGATCCTGCATGTAGGCTGACTCCAGTCAAGCGCAACGCTGTCCGGGGTGATCTGCTTCGGACAAGGTCGCCACCTAGCGGAAATATTGAAGTTTGTTCTGCCTCCAAAATTGGATTAAAGAACAAGCGCGAGTATGAGATCCCTAACATTACATGGAATTGCACTTTATAAAATTGGCAATAGCTGCTTTGGGATCTGTGGCAAGAATGTACTGTATTTTTGTCACTTGGTATTATTCTAATATTACTAAGGTTTAATTGGTATTTATGATTAAACATGCACACAGGTCCATCCATCACAGTATAAGAGCAGACTTGGTGTTTCATCTGCTGCAAAGGCAAAGGATGCACAGGCATTGATGTTACTTCTGCAGCTTTCCTTCAAACAAAGGCTGCATTGTTCATGTCTGAGAAAAAACAGCTGTGCCCAGGTTTGAGATTTTGCAGAGGGTGTTCCCACTCTTTTATGTCCTCCTACACAGGTCATCTATTGCTCTCATGAGATATGCCCGTATTTGGCAGGAAACCTTTCAATGATCTGTAGAGGAGATGTCACTGTGTGGGTAGGTCAGGGCATCTGCATCAGCAAACACTGTGTACCAACAGGCTTCTACAACCATAACAGGAACCTTTGGAATATTGTGTCTTTTTGAAGTGGAATGTGGCCTTTCACAGATTACAGAGACTGTGATTCAGCTGGAAGGCATGTAGCCTGTCTGAGAATCTTTGAGCAAGTTATTGTATACATATCAACTGAATGACTGTTGATTTGATGTGAGATGCAAAGTCAAAAAAAAAAATTTTCACCCATACCAGGCAAATATTTAGGTATTATGATGTGAAATCTTGCATATTTAAATTTAAAGAGCTGCATGTATTCAAGATTCAGGCAGCTTCATTTTGACTCAAAACCTGACTCTTCTAAACCATCAACTTGTGTTTTAGACCCAATCCCAACCAGACTGTTCAAGGAGGTTTTCCCATTAATTGACACTTCCATATTGGATTTGATCAATCTGTCTTTGTTGACAGGATATGTACCTCAGACTTTTAAGGTTGCTGTAATTAAACCTTTACTTAAAAAACCTACTCTTGATTCAGAAGTGTTGGTTCATTATAGACCTATATCCAATCTCCCTTTTATGTCTAAAGTTCTTGAAAAAATAGTTGCAGCTCAGCTTTGTGATCACTAACACAGAAATAATCTGTTTGAAGAGTTTCAGTCAGGATTCAGAGTGCATCATAGCACAGAAACTGCACTGCTGAAAGTTACCAATGATCTCCTCTTAGCCTCTGATAGCGGACTTGTGTCTGTGCTTGTCCTGTTGGATCTCAGTGCTGCATTTGATACGGTCGATCACAGTATCTTATTACACAGACTTGAACATGTTATTGGGATTAAAGGAACTGCATTAGGCTGGTTTAAGTCATATTTATCTGATAGATTTCAGTTTTTTCTTGTAAATGAAGAATCTTCCTCACACACCAGAGTAAGTCATGGAGTTCCCCAGGGTTCTGTGCTTGGACCGATTCTTTTCACTTTATACATGCTTCCATTAGGTAACATTATTAGACAGCATGGCATAAATTTCCATTGCTATGCTGATGATACTCAGCTGTACTTATCTATAAAACTAGATAAACCCAATAGGTTGGTCAGACTACAAGCATGTCTTAAAGACATAAAGACCTGGATGACTCAGAACTGTCTGCTTCTAAATTCAGACAAAACTGAAGTCGTTATCTTTGGATCTGAGCGTTTCAGGGAGAAATTGTCTAGCTATATAGTTACTCTAGATGGTATTTCCTTGGCTTCTAGTTCTACAGTGAGGAACCTTGGGGTTATTTTTGACCAGAACTTATCATTTGACTCGCACATAAAACAGGTTTCAAGGACTGCCTTCTTTCATCTTCGTAATATTGTTAAAATCAGGAACATCTTGTCTCAGAGTGATGCAGAAAAACTAGTCCATGCATTTGTTACTTCAAGATTGGACTACTGTAATTCTTTATTATTGGGCTGTCCCACATATTCTCTGAAAAGCCTTCAGTTGATCCAAAATGCTGCAGCCAGAGTTTTGATGAGAACTAACAGGAGAGATCATATTTCTCCAGTTTTAGCTTCTCTTCATTGGCTCCCTGTTAAATTCAGAATAGAATTTAAGATTCTTCTCCTTACATATAAAGCTCTTAATGACCGAGCTCCATCGTATCTTAAAGATCTCATTGTAAGATATTTTCCTAACAGAGCACTTCGTTCCCAAACTGCAGGTTTACTTGAGGTTCCCAGAGTTTCTAAAAGTAGAATGGGAGGCAGAGCCTTCAGTTATCAGGCCCCTCTATTGTGGAATAAGCTGCCAGTAAATGTCCGGGAAGCAGACACCCTTTCCACTTTTAAGACCAGGCTTAAAACTTTCCTTTTTTATAAAGCTTATAGTTAGGTCTGTTGAATCTGATAGTGTGTCTGCTAGTGTGTCTTGTCCTGCCTCCACCTCTGGCACCCTCTATACTTTCATTACCCCCTACCCGAACCAGGGTTTGAATCCCATTCCCGCCTATCTTACCTCTTTTATTTCTCCCCCTACCCGAACCAGGGTTTGCATCCCCACCCCGCTGTGACTGGTGTGCAGTTGGTGAGAGTGAGTTGTATGGCTTTGTTTTTGCTGGTATTTTTAGTGAATATAGGACTGTTTAGGTGAATTTGTCTGCTGTATCTGCTAGTGTGTCTTGTCCTGCCTTCACCTCTGGCTCCTTCTATACTTTCATTACCCCCTACCCGAACCAGGGTTTGAATCCCTTTCCCGCTTATCTTACCTCTTTTATTTCTCCCCCTACCCGAACCAGGGTTTGCATCCCCAACCCGCTGTGACTGGTGTGCAGTTGGTGAGAGGCTAAGGTAGCTTGTGGCTGTAAAAAGATGGTTGTTGTGGTGTGAGGAGCAGATCTATATAGGGAGTATAGGGAATTACTCACTGAGTCTGGTCCTTTATTTTATTATTTATTTTTTCGTTAGCACAAGTTTCTTGTGTTTACCTTGAATAGGGATGGCTCAGGTAATCCTGAAACATCCCATAGTTAAGCTGCTATAGGCCTAGACTGCTGGGGGGCCTCATCTGTCACACCTTTCCTCACTTTACTCTCTTTATGTATATGTGATATTATTGTGGTCATTAACTCGTGTTTCCCTGTTCCAACAGATATCCTTTGAATGGTGTTACAGTGCCCCCCCCCCCCCCTTCTGTCTTCTCAAACCCCAGCTGGTCGAGGCGGATGGCCACCCTTCCTGAGTCTGGTTCTGCCAGAGGTTTCTTCCTGTTAAAAGGGAGTCGTTTCTCTCCACAGTCGCCTCAGGCACGCTGCTCAGGCCGGGAGATTGGACCGAAAAACAAAAAGTTTTCAGTGTAATCTGTTGGTTTTCTTAGCTAGGAAATTGTTTTTGAATTGGCTCTATATGAACGAATTGGATTATTTTATGAATTATGATTATTATTAATTAATTGAATTCCAATTGGCTTGAATTGGACTTACTATCTAAGTGCCTTGAGATGACATTTGTTGTACTTGGTGCTATATAAATAAAAATGAATTGAATTGAATTAATGGCAATCTATTGAGGGTGAAAGCTATGAGATGTTTTCCTCATACTCATCAGGTGTCTGAATGCATTTTTCTCCTGTCATTACAGCATCAAATGATTGTGTCATTGTGTGGAAATTTTATTTGTAGCTATTTGTAGCATTAGTATTGGACAGATTACAAGCACTACTGCCTCTGTGTCTCAATAACACTCAAATGTAGTTTTGTTATAACAGGGGATATATGAGGAACAATAGATGAAGAGGTATTTTTGCATTGGCCCTTTTGCAAAATAATTTTGTCTACTCAAAGAAGGTACACAACACATGTTATTTTCCACCAAAATTTGCCAAATAAACTCTGAACATCAACTGGTTTAAAGTACAGGAGCAGTCAAGCCACATTTACCATGGTTTCCATTCAGTTAAATGCAATACAATTCAGTTAAATTTATTTAAATTTATTTGTATTTAGGTAGCACCAAATCAAAACAAATGTCATGTCACAATGTCACTTTAAAGATACCACAAGTAAACCTGCAGTTTGAGAGCAAAGTGCTCTATTGGGAAAATATCCAACTATGAAATAATTATGGTATGATGGAGCTCGGTCATTAAAAGCTTTATATGTGTGGAGCAGAATTTTATATTCTATCCTGAATTCAACAGGGAGACAATGAAGAGAAGCTAAAACTGGATAAATAGGATCTCTCCTGTTTGTTCTCATCAGAACTCTGGCTGCAGCATTTTGGACCAGCTGGAGGCTTTTCTGAGAATTTTTTTGGACAGCCCAATAATAAAGAATTCCAGTAGTTCAATCTTGAAGGAGCAGATGAATGTTCCTGATTTTGGCAAAATTACGAAGGTGAAAGAAGGCAGTCCTAGAAACCTGTTTTATATGTGTGTCAAAAGACAGATCCTGAAAATAACTCCAAGGTTCCTCACTGATGGAAATGCCATCTAGAGTAACATTACAACTAGACAGTGCTTAGGTCCAAAAGACAACAACTTCAGTTTTCTCTGAATTTAAGGAGCAAAAAAGTCTGAGTCATCCATGTTTTTATGTCTTTAAGACATGCTTGCAGTCTAACCAACTGATTGGTTTCACCCGGTTTCATAGATAAGTACAGCTGAGTATCATCAGCATAGCAATGGAAATGTATGCTGTCTAATGATATTACCTAATGGAAGCATGTATAAAGTGAAAAGAATTGGTCCAAGCACAGAACTCCATGACTTATTCTGAGTACAAACTGGAATGTATCAGTAAAATATTATCTAAACCAGCCAAATGCAGTTCCTTTAATCCCAATAACATGTTGAAGCCTTTGTATTAAGAGTGCTTTGATCATCGTATCAAATGCAACACTGAGATCCAACAGGACAAGCACAGACATAAGTCTGCTATCAGAGGCTAAGAGGAGATCATTGGTAACTTCCACCAGTGCTGTTTCTGTACTATGATGCACTCTGAATCCTGACTGAAACTCTTCAAGCAGATTTTTTCTATGTAAATGATAATTTTTTTCAGGAACTTTAGACATAAAAGGGAGATTGGATACAGGTCGATAATTCTCTAACACTTCTGAATCAAGAGTAGTTTTTTTAAGTAAAGGTTTAGTTACAGCAACCTTAAAAGTCTGAGGTACAAAGGTACAACAAAGACAGATTGATCAAATCCAAAACGGAAGTGTCAGTTAAGGGGAAAATCTCCTTGAACAGTCTGGTTGGGATTGGGTCTAAAATACAAGTTAATGGTTTAGAAGAGACTATTGCTGTTGTTAGCTCAGAGAGATCAACTGGACAGAAGCCGTCTAAATACAAATCAGGCTCTAAAGATACTTCTGAAGCTGCTGTACTTGATGATACATCAATGATGATAGTGGGAAGGATTCCATGAATCTTCTCTTTGATAGAAACAGTAAAGAAGCTCATGAAATCATCACAACTGAAAGTTAAAGAAATATATGGCTCAACAGAGCTCGGACTCTTAGTCAGACTGGCTACATGCTGAAAAGAAACCTGGGATTGTTCTTATTCTCTTCTATCAATGATGATGAAGAATAAGCATTTCTAGCTTTACGAAGGGCTTTCTTATAAGTAAGAATATTTTTTAAAGTACCTCTAAGTAAGTGGAAGGTCATTTCCTTTTCAACTTTCTTGCAGTCTGCTTTAAAGCATGCAGCTGTGAATTAAACTAAGGAGCCAACCTCTTCTGACCGATTAATTTATTTTTCAGAGGTGCAACATTGTCCAATGTTGAACGCATTGATGTTGTCATGCTGTCAACAAGACAATCAAGTTCTGCGGGAGTAAGGTTTAGGTAGCTATCCTCTGTAATATTTGCACATGGCAGTGAAGAAAATAAAAATGGAATTATTTCTTTAAATTTGGTTACAGCATTCTCTGAGAGACACTTACTATAAATAAATGTATTCTCAGATGCTGTGTAGTCAAGTAATATAAATTCAAAAGTTTTAAAAAGCTGATCAGATAAGACAAGTTTATGAGGAAATACGGTTTAACTGTTCCCTCTCAATGACATAAGTCAGCACAAGATTAAGGGTATGATTAATAGAGTGAGTAGGTCGGTGTGCACTGACTGAATTGAATCTAATATATAATTAAAGTTCATTATTAGGTATTTATTTTGTCATTTTCAACATCTTGAACATTAAAGTCAACCACTGCAATGACTTTATCTACACTCAGCATTAACTGACATAAAAAAAAACAACAGCAACAAACAGAAGAGGTTTTTGGGATTTCCACTTTGGGTGGGAAAACTGAGAATCAGAGATTCAAAAGAGATAAAACTAATCTTGGGTCTAGATTAGAAACCCTGATCCGAAGATAGCTGCCACTCCTCCTCAGCCTGTGATTCGAGATATGTGAACATTTAAATAGCTAAAGGGAGTTGATTCATTAATGCTAACGTGATCCTTCTGCTGCAACCAGGTAAGACAAAATATATCAATATAATGATCACCAATAAAGTCATTCACTCACAGAAACTTGGACAGGCAAGATGTAACATTTAGCAAACCACAGTAAATAGTTTTACATTTCCCCATCAGAATGCCTGTACTCTGAAAAATCAAAGGGGGCAGGGCCATGGGACGCTTTTGATATTTTTCCATTAATGGCGGCAATGTTTAAACCAGTGATGACTGACTGGGATGGTGGTTGGGCGAGTTGTGTCTCCCTTTATTTGAGTCAGAGTATTTTTGATTGATTAGACTCTCATCATTTTCTTTATTTGCCTGTCAATCCATAAACCTTTCTTATGGGATAGGGTGGGTGGGTGGGGAGTTGCTGAAGACCCCCGGCCCTCCACCCTGCCTCTATCCTTTTACCAGCCCACTCTGCTTTCTCCAAATGGCACCTGCTGCCCACACATCTGCATTGTGTGCCAATCATGAACAGCAGCTCCAAATCTTTTACTTGAGTGAAAAAGCACACTGGCACACACACAGTAACGTGTGCATGCGCACACACACACACACACACACACACACACAAGCTTACTTATTTGCTCAGTTGTTCTGTATCTGATTTGCTGATATGTTTGGCCTTTACTGGCTGAGTTATATAAGAGATATAAGTTGTGTGCTGTTCTGTCCTACACATGAGTTTTTGGGAAAGAACTGAAATGACGATCTTTTCCAAATAAACAAGATACTTTATTCAACAAACTATTCGGTCAGTTGTTTAATGCTCTTTATCACTTTCTGTTCATATTTTAGCACATATTCGCCCAGTAGTTTAAAAGAACAACAATAGTCAATAATAGTCTGATTACTATTAGATGTTGTTGCTTTGCAAATTCCAACCCCAAATTGGGCAAAAGTTTAAATCTTTCTTTAGACTTTTGTTTCATACAAAATGTATGAACCTAAGATATTTCATATTTTTATATCATCGACTTCATTCATTTGTTGATATATATATATATATACCATTTGGAAAAGTAAAGCTGTTACCACTTTGTAATGTTTCCATTCCTTCTCACACACTTGAACTATGTTCTGGCATTGAGGATACCAAGTAATGAAGAGAAGAGAAGCAAAGATGATGATGAGAGAAAATGTTTTGGGTTTTTTACTGTTTGCAATGAAATTAAAGTGAATATTTTTTCTTTCTTATACCCTATAACTGCAGAGTCATCTGAGTATTTCTGGAGATGATAGGACTCTGAGTTGTACTTGAAATCTGAGGTGTGCAGAATGAAGAGAAACAGTGAGAGTACAGACCCTGCGATGCTCCCTTGCTGCTGGTCACCTCAGACACACAACCCTTCAGTCTCACAAACTGTGGTCTGTTTGTCAGATAATCAATGATCCAGGTGTTGGTGGAACATCTATCTGTATTTTCTGGAGCTTCTTACATAACAGTGGAGGTTCAATTGTATCAAAAGCACTGCAGACATCAAAGTACATGATCCTTACAGTGCTGCTTGCTTTGTCCAGATGAGAGTGGGCTCGTTGAAGAAGGTAGATTATGGCATCTTCAACACCATCCCCAGTATGATAAGCAAACTGTTGTGAGTCCTGAGAATTGTTCACTTGCTTACTGAGGTAAGCCAATAACAGTCTCTTCAGGACTTTTCATGATATCTCCTGACTCAGGCTAAGATTTAAGAGCTGCTGTAGAATCCCACAAGGTTGTTGTGCACAGAATTTCAGGATCCTGGGGATGACGCCATCCAGACCTGCAGAACCTGATCTACTTCAGTCTCCAGCTACTTCTTCACCTGACTGCTGGAGACACAGGTGGAAGGGTGAGGCAGAAGGAAGCTCTGTGTGTCCTGATGTGGGGGAGATGTTTGTGAGGCTGTGTTAAGATCCATGACTGAGGTGAGTGGTGATATTATGGAGGTGTGAGGCAGGATGTGGGTACAAGTACGGTGTGAGGTCTGTGTTGCTTAAGGCAGGCGAGGAGCAAGCTGTGTGTTGATCGTGGCTGAACCTATTGAAATACATGCTCAGCTCATTGGCTCTGTTGAAACTTCCATCAGTCTGATCCTCCTTCATTTTAAGGACTGTGATCTTTTTCATCGATGATAAAACATAACACATCTCTCAAGTTGTTTTAGTGGAGCTTTCTTTCCAGCTTTTTTTTCTAAACCTGTTGCACTCTATTATCTTCTTTTTCAGCTGTCCTCAATTAACTCCCTGTCTCCCTCTCCGAAGGCTTTTTTTTTTATATTCAACAGATTCTTCAGTCCACTGGTGATCCAGGGTTTGTCATAGGGGAAGCACCTTACTGTCCTTGTGGGAATAATATTCTCCTCAAGTTGATGGCATCGATATCTCCGTGTGGTTCACAGAGTGCATTCCAGTTTGCGGACTCAACGCATCGCCACAGATCTTTTCCAGCATCCTGAAACCATTTTTTTAAACACAAGTATGATCACATGTTACCACTGAGCAATGGGTTGGAGTTGAGGAGAACCAGATTGTTGTGGGGTTTTCCCAATGAAGGATGAGAAGAGGAGCTGTATACATCCTTGACATTAGCATAGAATAAATCCAGCTTTTTGTTTTCTCTGGTGGATCAGTTGACAAACTGTTGATAGGTTGGAAGTGTGGCTGAGAGGGAAACTTGGTTGAAATCTTCAGAAATCACCAAGAATACTTTGGGGTGTTGTTTTTGTAGTCTGGCAAGGACTGAACTGATGACATCACAGACTCTGTCAACAGTGGTGCAAGGTAACAACACAGGTGAACTCCCTCTGTAGATAGTATGGATGTAAGGGCTAGTGGTTTTATTTTCTGGACACAGATCTTCTCCTTCACAGTGTCCAGGATGACCACATCTGTTGTTAACAAGCACTGTTGTACCTCCACCTTTGCTTTTGCCAATGCTCCTAATTTCTCTGTTGGCTCATATTGTCTTAAAGCCAGGCAGAGAGGAGTTGGAGTCCAGTATATGCACCTGCAGCCCCATCACGATAAAACAAATAACACTGCATTCTCAATATTCTTTCTGTGTCCTCCTGAGCCCTCCAAGCATTTTCTTTTTCTTTTCTTTGCCAGCAATCTGACATTCCCCATAAGTGAGGGACGACTTTAAACTTTCTCTACCAGTTCTTCCATCTTGCTTCTGCTCGACAGCCAATCAAATCGTCCGGGATTTGGGGTCTTTCTGTCAAGTGTGGAGTAGAAGGGGAGGACACGGATGCGGACTTACGAAGAAAAGGGTGATTTATTAACAAAAAAACAAAGTACAAAACAAAAGGCGCGGCAAAGCCGGATTCAAAATACTTGACTTAAATAAATACTTGGAAAAACAAAACAAAACACTTAACATGGCATAGATAATAAATACTTAACTTTGATGGAAACGTGGCATCACAACTAACAGCAACAGTAACAGTAACACTGACATCAACAACAACAAAGATCCGGCAAACTGAAAGGGGAGGCAGGAAACTAAATAGGGATTGAGTGATTAAGTGAGTGGGTGCAGCTGGTGGGGAATGAACAGGTGAGGGGAATGAACTAATGGCCTGAGTGAGGGAAGTGAAGGGAAACCTAAACATGGACTGAAAAGAAACATAACCTAAACATGAAAACTAAAAACATGAGTCTCTGGGCGTGACAGAGCCCCCCCCTCAAGGGGTGGATCCCAGACATCCCAAAAAAGTCCAAGGGTGGGAGGGAGGGGCTCGAAGCCGGTCGGGGAACCAGAAACGGGCGTGGTACCGGCTTCGGGCAGCAGGAGGCAGTGGTCTGGCGGACGCCCAGACCGCAGACGGCGTAGCCGGAGCAGGCGGTGGTCTGGCGGACGCCCAGACCGCAGACGGCGTAGCCGGAGCAGGCGGTGGTCTGGCGGACGCCCAGACCGCAGACGGCGTAGCCGGAACAGGCGGTGGTCTGGCGGACGCCCAGACCGCAGACGGCGTAGCCGGAACAGGCGGTGGTCTGGCGGACGCCCAGACCGCAGACGGCGTAGCAGGAGACGGCGGTGGTCTGGCGGACGCCCAGACTTCCGTCGGCGTGGCGGCAGGAGACGGCGGTGGTCTGGCGGACGCCCAGACTTCCGTCGGCGTGGCGGCAGGAGACGGCGGTGGTCTGGCGGACGCCCAGACTTCCGTCGGCGTGGCGGCAGGAGACGGCGGTGGTCTGGCGGACGCCCAGACTTCCGTCGGCGTGGCAGCAGGCGGTGGTCTGGCGGGCGGCCAGACATCCCGTGGCGTGGCAGCAGGAAGCGGTGGTCTGGCGGGCGGCCAGACATCCCGTGGCGTGGCAGCAGGAAGCGGTGGTCTGGCGGGCGGCCAGACATCCCGTGGCGTGGCAGCAGGAAGCGGTGGTCTGGCGGGCGGCCAGACATCCCGTGGCGTGGCAGCAGGAAGCGGTGGTCTGGCGGGCGGCCAGACATCCCGTGGCGTGGCAGCAGGAGGTGGTGGTCTGGCGGGCGGCCAGACATCCCGTGGCGTGGCAGCAGGAGGCGAAGACCGTCCCCCGGTCGGACGGACCTCCGACGGGGGGGGAGCCCCCCCTTTAAGGGATGGATCCCAGACATCCCCAAAGTCTGGGGGTGGGAGGGAGGGGCTCGAACCGGTGAGTCCATGTCGGGCTCTGCCGCCTTATGGTCAGGCCCGGAGGCCTCTTGGTCGTGGTCAGGCCCTGTGGCCTCTTGGTCAGGCCCTGTGGCCTCTTGGTCAGGCCCTGTGGCCTCTTGGTCAGGCCCTAAAGCCTCGTGGTCAGGCCCTAAAGCCCCTTGGTCAGGCCCTAAAGCCTCGTGGTCAGGCCCTAAAGCCTCGTGGTCATGGTCAGGCCCTGTGGCCTCTTGGTCATGGTCAGGCCCTGTGGCCTCGTGGTCAGGCCCTGTGGCCTCGTGGTCAGGCCCTGTGGCCTCGTGGTCAGGCCCTGTGGCCTCGTGATCATGGTCAGGCCCTAAAGCCTCGTGGTCAGGCCCTGAAGCCCCTTGGTCAGGCCCTAAAGCCTCGTGGTCAGGCCCTGTGGCCTCTTGGTCATGGTCAGGCCCTGTGGCCTCTTGGTCAGGCCCTATAGCCTCTTGGTCGTGGTCAGGCTCTAAAGCCTCGTGGTCAGGCTCTAAAGCCTCGTGGTCAGGCTCTAAAGCCTCGTGGTCAGGCCCTGTGGCCTCTTGGTCGTGGTCAGGCTCTAAAGCCTCGGGAACGGCTGGGGCCGGGGCCAGCTCTGGAACGGCTGGGGCCGGGGCCAGCTCTGGGACGGCTGGGGCCGGGGCCAGCTCTGGGACGGCTGGGGCCGGGGCCAGCTCTGGGACGGCTGGGGCCGGGGCCAGCTCTGGGACGGCTGGGGCCGGGGCCTGGGATGCTGGAGTGGTGAGGGAGGGTGTGTACAGCGCGGCTACCTTCTGTGGCTCCATGCCAAAGATATCCAGCATAGCAGCGCGCTGTACACCCCTCACCTCTGCCCAGATGTGCGTCACTCCTGACATGTGCCTGAGAACCTGCTTTCGTACAAAAAAGTCAATTAGTTCATTGGCAGAGTTCAGTTTCTCCCAGGAGGTGCAGCTCGATGAGAGGCAACAGAAGTCCCCAGCCAGCTCCCAGAAGGTTGTGTAGTCCGCCGCGTCCATTTCAGGCCGGATCTTTTTGTCAGGTGTGGAGTAGAAGGGGAGGACACGGATGCGGACTTACGAAGAAAAGGGTGATTTATTAACAAAAAAACAAAGTACAAAACAAAAGGCGCGGCAAAGCCGGATTCAAAATACTTGACTTAAATAAATACTTGGAAAAACAAAACAAAACACTTAACATGGCATAGATAATAAATACTTAACTTTGATGGAAACGTGGCGTGGAAACGTGGCATCACAACTAACAGCAACAGTAACAGTAACACTGACATCAACAACAACAAAGATCCGGCAAACTGAAAGGGGAGGCAGGAAACTAAATAGGGATTGAGTGATTAAGTGAGTGGGTGCAGCTGGTGGGGAATGAACAGGTGAGGGGAATGAACTAATGGCCTGAGTGAGGGAAGTGAAGGGAAACCTAAACATGGACTGAAAAGAAACATAACCTAAACATGAAAACTAAAAACATGAGTCTCTGGGCGTGACACTTTCTTGAGCTTTAGTTGGCTTTTAGAACACTCAGTCAAATGCCTCGATTTGTAAACAACTCTTCTGTTCGCAATTCATCAGAACAGATATCAAAAAGTCTCAGAAGTACAAGTAGAAATCACTCAAGCAACACTAGATGCACTAATCAAACCAGATGGCCCTTCTATGATCACTGTCTAGGACAGCGGTGTTTCTGGATCTTCTTCGTACATTTCGGTTATATACACGGTGGAGTTTTAACTTGTACTTGTGTATGCAGTAACAACCTGATTTTCTCTGCAGAATTATTCATGATTTCAAAGCAGTGCAACCAGGATACAGAGATTCCTCCAGATTAATTGAATGTTAAATAACATATTGATTAAAACAGTATAAAAGCATAATGAAATTTATGAGAACTTTCTTAAATAGGGGAACTATAATTTTCATATTTTCTCCTCTTAGTCATCTGGTAAGTGTGGTGTGACATCAGGAAAAAAGATCATGAAAAGATGGAGCACGGGCTAAGGGAACAACTGAAACAGATGTGAGTGAGAGGCACAAAGGCCGTGCCTGTGCTAAATAGGAGCATTAGGGGTTGGGACCCCCAAACAACTGGTTTTTGAAGCCCCTTAAGTCCTTCCTGCTGGTCAGTGACTCCAAGCTACAGGCCATGCCCACCACCTCTAGATCCCTGGGTTTATACAGTGTTCCTTAGGCCACACAATAAAGAGGAAAGTCCAAAGCAAGTGGGTGTCAGAGGACCTCAGAAGTAAACAGGGAAGCACTTTTATTTCCAGTGTTGAAAAGGAGGTACAGTGCCGTTATTAAAGCTCCATTCATACCAGGTCAGCATTTAGAGAAATCTTTAGCTTGATAGTTGATAGATGGGGAAGGGAGTTGAGCAAGTAGTCAGTTTACACTCTGAGCCATTTTGCAAAGTTTGACATTGTCACAAATCAATAAACAGATTACCACTGCTGGCGAAGCATTCTTCTGCACTGCCAGGCCAACTCTAAAAACCTTCCACAAACCATCCAGCACGCAGCATCCACCACATGCCCCGTGCCATGTTGCTGGCTGTGCTCTGACCAGCTCTTTACCCCCCTGGAAGCAGCGTGTTAATCAATAGCGCACGGCAGGCCCGGCAGACTAGCGCAGCAGGTGTGAGCTTTCTGTGGATGTGAAAAAGCAAGCAAGCTGCAAGAGATCCTTTGTGTTGTTTCAGATTTTCCTGTTTTTTTTTTTAAAGCAGGCTCTTGTTGAGTCTACCCTGTTGTTTGCCACCCCTATGTTGCAGTCCTGAGCTGTTGTTCGGGAAATGCCATTGGTTTTAGACCTGACAGCAGGAGGTATTTCCTCACACAAAGCATTTCTGTAAGGCCATGCTGCAATATAACTTCTCTGATCAAGACACATCATGGTTACCTTCTTGGAAAACAATGAAATAAGTTTTAAGTGTACCACAGAAGTGTATTTCTAAAAAAAACTTTATTTCTAGGTGTGACCAAGGTGGGAGATTTTACAAGTTGCTGTGTCTTGTTTTACGAAGCGTAAAGGTAACCAAAGATTTTATCAAAGTCTTTGTAATTCCATGAAAATGTACTTCTTTCACAGTTTTGTTGTAATAACTTTATTATTGATTGTTAGGGGCTGGGTAACAATCTGACACTGATCAGGCTACCAGATTAATCTGCTGCTGTTGGATACATGTCATCTGCGACAGTACAGTCACTCAACAGTTCAAGTGTAAACACAAGCTGCAAATCAGTTATGGCCCAGGGCAGCTTGTGAATTTTCATGTGTAAGATATCACAGAAAATACATTTGATGGTTGAAAGGGGAATGAGCAATCCAGGTAAAGGATTTAGGGCATCTGCATGGTTTCAGGTCAGGTGCTTCAGAACATCTTGCTCGGAGAAAGACAAAGAGGTAGTGCAGATGTGATGACATCTGCACTACCTTTTATATGTGGAAAATATATGAGAAGTATGCCTGTAAAAAAGAACACTTGTGAATATGCAAATACTTTTTATGGCACTTAAACATGAACACACATGTATATATCTCAATAAAAGGCATGTTCCAACCTGCTCTCTCTCAGTCTGAGATAATGTTTTAGTGTGTAGTTTACAACCTAGTACACAGTTTGAGGCACAAATGCAACCCACTGATGTCATCTCCTAACTTAGTGAGACTGAAGAACAGGAGCAGAAGGAGTACACAACGAGTATTTGGCCTTCAGCTGTTACTCAGACAAACTGTAACAAATAAGAGGTGTTATGTGAAGAGCTGGTGCTTTACTGTAATCCTTGTAAACAAATCTATTTATGGCACACACTGGGTTAGGGATGCTTAACAGCTGTTTACAAGATTAAGAGCTCATTCTTTCATGTTTCTCAGTCCCACAGACTGTTGCAAACCCCCTAAAAAACTTGAGGGAAGAATAGCCTTCTCCTCCTGTTTTTAAACATAAACAATCACGTTTAAGCGCCCAAAGCTAACCAAATAAGTAACATGTAAAACTGACAATGGACCAGTCTAAAGATGTATTCATCCCAAATGGTGACATACTGCACTGTTTGCAATTGACAGAATCTATAAATATGTGTATTTATTACACGGATTAATTCCATTGATTTGGTTTAAAAAAAAACATGGATGAATGAAGATGACAGGCACGCCAACAAAGTCTCCCCTCACCAGTCACAGTAATAAGTGCTGTCTTACAGCAGGATTCACACACTGCCGTTTTTTATATTTGTGTTGCTTTTGTCTTTTTAAGTGGTTCTTTTGTGTTTTAGGATTTCTCTTTTTAATCCAGATGGCAAAAATTTTAGTTCTAATATGAATACTGTAAATAGTTTACATGAATGCGTAAAAATAATAATGAAAAAAGTTGTTCACCATTGGCAAACCGGTGTGTCTCCAATTGTATTTAAACAACAGCACAGATTCAGAGCAGTGCCACCTGGTCAATGGTCACTGACCAAACTCAAAAAGCTACAGTATATATGACAGTCTTTTGTCTTTTTATGGGGCATGATGAGATGTGATGATATATTTATTTATTTGAGTTATTTATCATCAGCTATTCACACAGCAATCTGGCTCAGACAGAATCTTTGGATCAACATTTCGACTTCTCATGAGACAAATAAACTTAATCTGCTGCTTCTGTTTAATTTTTTAAGTGTAATTTATCATAAAAGGCAGATTGCAGCAGCTTTTCTAAACTTGTAGGCAGACGCAGAGATACAAAGATTAATTATTTCTCCTTGTCTTTCCCCCTCCCCGTCCTCCTGATGGTGGGCTGTATTTGCACCATGGGAGTTGATGGAAGAAGAGAGTGAGGCAGGGTTGAGCATGGTAATCACTGAAAGGTGGACTGGTTGCTATGGTGTCCATTCTGTGCAGTGACACCAGCGAGAGCTTATTGAGCTGCACAAAGGAGAGCTGTTGAGAGCACAGAGGATAACACACACCTATTTACACAATACTGTTTTATTTACTACACTTGTGAAGACCGTCTGTTAGTTGCATTAATCCTCTGACATAAGCTGGGCCCCTTAAACTAACTTTGACACAACTCAGAAATTATTATGATTATTACTATTTTCACTATTATAAAAATAACAGTATAGCTGAAACAAAAACAGATGGTATAGAAAATGTATATTTTATTAATTATAGATTTCATAATGACGTTAGTAGACAAACCACACAAACTACAAATGCTAAGACAAAAAGAAAGTCATTCAAAATAAACGTGTTCATTTAGAAACAGACTCATCTGGTGGAAGAGACAGCTGCACATATATTTGCCTGAAATAAGCATATTCAAACACACAAATGAACAAGCAAGGGAGCAAGCAAGACTCAGTCACACCAACCATCTAAAACACACAGCAGCCCACTTTCAGCGTGAGACAATACGTGCTGATAACAAACTACATCAGCCAAACATCAACTATCAAGCTGAGGAGCTGTGGGCTACACAGGCAGCCTGCTGTCTTCCTCTGGACCCAAACAAACATAAACAGTCACCCAGACAGGTGCTGCAAATAAAAAGAGAAGAAGAAGAAGATGAGGTTTATTCTGTGAGAAGCCAAGCTAACACACAAATCCTTGACAAATTCAGCACTCTTACTCTAATTTTAATTCAGATGACGTCTCCTACACATACACACACCCTGTCATGCTTTCACACACACACAAGTAGAACCTCACTGCCAAAATAGCAATTACCAATCCTGAGCTGTGAGATAGGAGCCAATGGCCCCGGAGCAGCCGTCTGTTATTACTTATGTAAATATCGCATGGCAGTGTCTCTATCCAATTTGCAAAAGAATGACAGTGTGTGTATGTGCATCTGCCGGGGAGGTTTATCTGCATGAGGGTGGGAGTGGGGTGTGTGTTTAGGTGTTCCTGGGTGCTGTGTGCGCCTTGTGACGACACAAGATATTTCAAGTTATTTCACTCCAGTGAAACTGGGAGAAGAGAAAGCAACCACACATGAAGAACAGAAAAAATGTCACTGGAAGAAAAGAATTGTGAAACACTGCTCCACCAACAGTGTGTTTTGATAAGAAAAAGTAGGGAAAGATTTTATAATCTGAAACCAAATAAAACACGAAGAAAATACATTTTCTAAATTAAGCTGTAATCATGTCAACATAAATTAGGTATGGTGTTATTAAAACAGTAAGAACTCTAATTAAGAAATCAGATCCTTTATGAAACCTATATGCCCGATCCTGAACCCTTTTAGAGCAGGGGACACTGCTGCATACAGCCTGGCATGGAGGAGCGTGTCTTGGGGTATCATGGAAGCCGAAAGAAAAGTCAGAAACTGAACAGTCACTTCGTGGACACTAAAGAGTTGAGGCTGCTGTTGCAGGACTTCAATATCATCACTGTAAACAAGTCCTCACACATGCAAACCAGTCACAAAGACCCTACTCTCTCAGAAAGACTCAGTCATTTCTATGCATGCTTTGAGGTGAATGACAACCAAAATGAGACAGAGGTACCCACACCACCAACCAGTGAGCCGGCACTCCAGATAACAGCCGCCCAAATGAGCAGTGTCAACCCCCGCAAGGCAGCAGGACCTGATAACATCCCTAGACAAGTGGTGAAGGAGTGTGCGGAGCAGCTAGCAGATGCTTTTGCAGACATCTTTAACATCTCCCTCACTCAGAGAACTGTGCCCATCTGCTTGAAAAGCCACCACCATCCCTGTGCCAAAAAAGTCAAACCCTGCCTTAAAGGGAAAGTTTCCCTCTTTTGACATTAAGCTGTATGACATCCCATACTGGCAATATTGTTTATGAACATTGACTTACCCCCCACTGCATACTGTGAGCCGAGCTCATTTTGGCGTTGATGAAGGTAGTACGGCTAGTTGGCTGGGGTTTAAAAAATAAAGCGTTTTGCTTCTCAAAACAATATGCATTCAAAAGAAGAATACATTTGCATCACAAAATCGTTCTCCAGGAAAAAGTCAGACCTCACAATCGCTTGGCGCTATGTTCTCTCCCTTCGTATCACTGCGTGCTGCCACCTGCCGACAGCCGCGCCTGTTACGGTGTTTACTGCTCGGAAGCAGGGGAGTGCTCAGTCTGCACCGACCTTGCAGACCTTCGTCAACGCCAAAACGAGGCTGGAATTCGGCTCACAGTACGCAGTGGGGAGTAAGAAAATGTTTAGAAACAATATTGCTAGTATGGGATGTCATACAGCTTCATGTTAAAAGAGGCGAACTATCCCTTTAATGACTACTGACCTGTGGGCCTAACACCGATAGTGACAAAGTGCTTTGAAAGGCTTTTTCTGCGGTACATCAAGGCCCAATTCCCTACAGAATTAGACCCCCTACAGTTTGTATACAGAACCAACCACTTGACTGATGACTCCATCTCCTCTGTACTACACCTCCTCTGTACTACACCTCACCCTGTCATACCCTGTTAACTATAGGGTAAAAACAACTATGCCAGGCTCTTATTCACTGACTTTTCCTCAGCTTTCAACACCATCATTCCAAGACAGCTTGTGGAAAAACTGAGCCTTTTGGGCACAGACTCTGTTACCTTCAGCTGGACTCTCAACTTCATGACACAGAGGCAGCAGAAAGTCAAAGTGGACTATTTCACTTCGAGGTCCTCTCAAGGCTGAGCCCTGAGCCCTCCCCTCACTGGAGGAGATCTTTGACCAACGCTACACACGCAGGGCTGTCACTATCATCAGAGACTGTCACCATCCTTCCCAAGACCTGTTTTCCCTACTACCATCAGGGAAAAGCTACAGGAGCTTCCACGCAAAGTTAGCTAGAATACTGCACAGTTTTTTTCCCCACAGGCAGTGTGAACTGTAAATAAACTATGCCCCTTCCTTATGTCATGCCTCCCCCCACCAAACTTGGACAATGTCCTGAGTTAATAATGTTTTTTTTCATTGTAATGTTTTTAATGTTTTTTTTTTATTATAGCGTTCAGTTAAATATGTTTTATGACCTTTTTGCTTTATTGCAGCTTTGCAGATTTAAATGTTCACACTGTCACTTTGTATTATATTTATTTATGTTTATACCAGGAGAACGCAATATTGTTATTCTATGTACACTAGCAATGTGCTAGTACTAGTAATGTATTAGTGTTTTGAAAAAGAGATGCACCTCTTGTTGGTATTCTTTGTTGTTATCAGCTTCTTCTGCTACTGTGTATCTGGTTCTGCGAACACAGAGAGCCTAAATACAGCTGTAGCTTAACTTAAACTAGTGTTATCTGGGTGTATTAATCCAAGTTAGAAAATTTCCTATTAGTACTATTTCAGTCAAATCAGTTAGTTTCGAAGTATTTTAAAAGTATAGTTTTATTTTCACTAACATAATAATTCAGTTATTTCAGGCGTCATGTAAAAGTAGTTACTTACTTCTAAAACAGCATGAAAAAATTAAAAACTAAACATGATTGTTGTAATGTACAATGTACAATGTGTAATTGTACAATAGGGACCAAAGAAGTAAATCTTCCAACTTACAAACATTGTGCGAATGGGCTGCATTTGCCACAGGAAAAAGCATTGTTTTCATCAAATGATACAGAGCAAATAGTAGCTGGCTAATCATCGACAGGCTCCTGTTTGTCTACGTTAAAGCAGAGCGATGATAAGGAGATATCACTCACCTCCTTTCAACTCAAACATGACACACAAACTTTTCTCTTATAACCACAGTGACCATGACTGACATCACTGAGTGAGTCAGTCATGGTTGTTTTGAATTTTTGTTAGTTCTTAAATTAGCCAAATATTTTCATTTCAATATTTTCAGCATTTTTAATTTCCCCAGAAAAACTCGATGTATAGAAATATACATTAAAATTCAACTATTCCATTCAATCTTTTTTATATAGTGCCAAATCGAAGAATATTGTTTAAACAACAAAAAAAAAACTTAAAGCATTACGATTAATCTACTGAGTCCAATTAAACTGTCGGCCTTTTAAGCTTTGCAATATACGTAAATTGAATTTGATCAAAATGCTAACATTTTGTGTGTGCCTCAATCTGAACTACTTTTGTGTTGACAGGAAGATGGAAAAGTTACCAATTGCAACTTTTATGTGAAGCTGAACAGGCTACTCAGTCAAACACATACAACCTTTAGCAGTATCTGATTTATTCTGTTAAGCACTGGAGTCCATTCCAACCCATCACAGGGCAACACCTATCCATGCTCACATCTCCCTCACACCTAAGGCCAATTTAGAATCACTTCTCATATGGTTCTACCTATAATGGAAAAATAAAATCCCACACAGGTGTTTGAACTGTGGGAGGAAACAGGAGCATCCAGAGAGCACCCATGCCAGCAGAGAAAAAACATGCCGAACTCAAAACAGGCCCTAACAGAACCATCTTGCAGTGAAGTGACTGTGTTTCTGTTTCAAACATAGAAGAGAAATATTTCCACCAAATTAAAGAAAAGAGGTGCATGTCTGAAAGGGGATCTAATTTTGCCATCCCTGAGTAGGGACAGCAGAGTAAGCCCTGCATTAAACCACTTAAAAAAAAACACTGAATCCACTCACAGCTAAAAGCAGGTGGGCTTCCATTCATCCTACCGCCACTATATGTATGGATATACCTTTGGAGTGGAGCCCCCAGTGTAACCCTCACAACCTAAACTCTGTAATAAAACTCCCTTTGCTCCTCTCCAGTTCCCCCTTAAAGGTTGCAGGTAAATGGGGTAATCTCTTCTCCCATTGCTCCCTCTCTCTGGATGGATGAAAATCAAGCCCCCCCACCACATCGTAGCATTTGCACCCCCACCCTGCCTGCTCCCAACAAGGCCCACCTATTTCTCTCTCTCTCTCCCTCTCCTATCTAATCACAGTCCATTAGCCGCCCCATTAAAATTCTTTT
The DNA here is from genome assembly GCF_027942865.1 of Odontesthes bonariensis. NCBI lineage: Eukaryota > Metazoa > Chordata > Actinopteri > Atheriniformes > Atherinopsidae > Odontesthes > Odontesthes bonariensis. The sequence goes on from NC_134514.1 coordinate 31,514,969, forward strand.
GTCCAATTTGGGAGGAATGCTACTCACGTGGAAAAACAGAATGAAGCCACAATACTGCCTTTTCAAAGCACGCTCGACTTTTATTACTGAGTCGCTGAGGAGTGCCACCCACCTCCAAAAACTACCATGTCTTTTATTCCACTATTTTAGCGCTCAAAAAGTTAGGAATATTCAATTCTCGGGTGAGATTTATGGAAAATAAAAAGTTCATGCTACAGAGATATTATATCATGAAAGTAGGGCTATTAAATAGAAGCATGCAATGGTCATTTCTTCATCTCAAACAATTTATTAAAACAAAAGCTAACAACAGAGGTGGGTATATCACAATAAAAAAGTCAGTCTCAATAATTTGCCAGGTGTCCTTAAGCATCAATCATAGCTTGACAACAACATCTCATGCTGTTCACAACTCAACTTATTGTCTACATTCCAGTCTTCTTGATGGCCTGCCCCAAGTCTTTAAGGTTCCGGGGAGCAGGGTTACTGAAAGGTGTTCACTTGCTCACCGAGGTGAGCCAATAACAGTGTTCGGTTCTTTAATTTTTTCCCCACTGAACGGGGCATTAGGAGAGGACACGTTGTTTTAACTCTTTGCAGATTTATTTAAACTTTTTCAGTTGTCCACAAATAGCAGGTTATAAACCTGTGGAACAGAAAGGTTTATGGTGTAAAAGCAGTACTGATAGCCATGTACATAATTTGTCATCAAATTTGAATAATGTAAATATACATATAAATATAAGTATACACACAATATGTCCATGCTCTACACTATTAGAGTTTAGTTTTATAAATAATATAATTAACGAGTGACTAAGCAAAGCACAAGTTTTTTACCACAGCAATGCAACAACTTCACACATAAATACTGCACATTAAACGCTGCATTTTCCACACACAAGCCACATTAATTAAACTAAGTGTCAATGTAGTTTTTTAAATTGCAACGTCAAGCACATCAAACCAGTACCAACAAAGCAATTAACTACATTACCCAGCCTGCAGTGCGAGCGGGAAAGCAGCCAATCATGAGAAACTACACCGTAGAACAGGAAGTGGACTCGCGACAGTAAAAGTGCTACAACTCAAACACTGGAATATATTTATGGACATTACAAGCAATATTAAAACCCCAAACCACAAACAATGTCTGTCAGCGTGACTAAAGTAAGCCAACAAGCATATGAACCGTGCATACACAGCGGCAGCACCAACAAGCAAATTTAACCCGCAGCTTAATGAATGGAACCAGCAACTTACCGGTGGCGTATCTCTCCTAACGAGACGACATCTCAAACTTAGTGATCGCTCCCGTTTATAGCCCGTGCTCATTCAACAGTGGATTCTGTCATGCTGCTTTGGGATTTAATTGGTTCATGCTTCAGTATTTCAGGTGAGTGAACCTCCCACTTATTCACCTGCATTTAATTGCTATGACGCACCCGTGATGCAGTGAGCGCAACACCTCCCACTTGACCGTCTGATCATGCGATTAAAGACGGTCACAAGACATTACACCACAATACACTTTTTACAATCTATAAAACAATTATTATTTTTTTTTTTTTTCTTTTTTTTTTTAAACTATGAAGAATGAGATGCCATTGTCACTGTTCAGAAACCTTATCTGACAGATGTGTGGTGTTCTGCCAGGTTCTGTCATATAGGGTATTTAGTCTTCTTTCCTCGCAAAAGGTGCGAGGCAGATGGCAGTGTCACCACAGACATGCAATCCATTCAATCAAGGAGATAGGTCGTGACATCCTGAGGGAATTCCTTCAGGATCAGGAGAATTGGGCATTGAGGACCTGAGGCAAGGCAGTGCCCACAGAACAGGTGGCTAGGAACTACTGGTCTTCCACAGGGATGAGGACTACCAGTCTCCTAACATCCCTCCGTAGGATGACTCCTGTCAGCTGCTGCGGATTCTTCTTAGGTTGCCCAACTGCCAGGGAGGCAGAGAGGCCTGCACGCGTCTTCACCTCTGCGTCTCTCACAAGTCCTTTTTTGTCAGGATACACGGCCTGGATCCGTCCAAGCCGGAATTGCCCTCGCAGTGTGTTTTGGTCAGCAATCCAAACAATGTCCCCGATTGCTACATTCCTTTGACTGCGGTGCCACTTTGGCCGAACAAATAAGTTAGGTCCAGCAAGTTCACTCCACTTCTTCCAGAACATATCCACACCAATCTGGATGGCTCGGAGACGGCGCCAGGGATGGGTGCACAAGTCAATTCCTCCTATATCTCCTCCTTGCCTGGTCCTCCCCAGGATCAGAGTGTTGGGGGTCAGATACTCTATACAATCTTCTTGTTCTTGTGCCCTGGCGTCAATAGGCCTTTCATTAGTGAGGTTTGCTGCTTGGTAGAAGAGGGTTTGGAGTTCACCCCAGGTGAGTGAGCTTGTCGTCCCTCCAAGGCTGGCGAGAGCTTTCTTTATGAGCTTCACTGCAGCTTCTGCAGCCCCATTACGATGAGGTGCATCAGCTGGATGAAAGTTCCATGCCCACACTGTCCCATTCTTGGCAATTTTGTCCTCTATGGATACTTCCCTCAAGGTAGCCAAGTACTTATGCAGGTCTTGTAAAGCAGGTTTGGCACCAATGAAATTGGTCCCCTTATCTGACCACAATTTTCTAGGATGGCCTCTCAATGCTATAAAGCGAGTGTAAGCTAGAAGAAAGCTTTCCGAGGATTGGTCGTCAACAAGATCCACGTGAACTGCCCTTGATGCCATGCAACAGAATACTAAGCCCCAGACCTTTTTTCCTGTTCTTTTCTTGACAGCATCTTTGATTTCAAAGGGACCAAAGAGGTCAAGTGTGGTATACTCAAATGGGTTAGAACGCTGTGAGCGTTCTGGCGGCAGATCACTCATCAACTGCTGGCACATCTTTCCCTTTAGTTTGCGGCATGTAACACAGTTGTTAACAACTTTCTTCACTGTTCTTCGACCTTGCACGATCCATGCTCTCTTCCTGGTACGCAGAAGTGTGGCAGCAACACCTTCATGGTTTTCGTCGTGGGCTTCTCTTGCCAGCAGGGTTGCGAGCCATGAATGAAACGGGATTAAAGGAACCGCTGTTCCATCTTCATTCCAGGACTGGATTCGTCCTCCACAAACAAGGATTCCTGTAATCTCGTCCAGGTGGACCACTAAACGATTCAGTGTCGAATCAAGGAACCGACTGCCATCTTGGGCTGCGAGGACCAGGTCCCGGAAGGCTTGTGCCCTTTCCTCAGGAAATAGGATAGCACGATTTGCCTCCCACTTTGATAAATCTGGTGCCTGGAATCTCCTCAACCAGGATTTTGCGGCCCGTCGAATCCAGGCTATGGAACCACACAGCTTGGACAGAGAACTGAAGCGTTGAGGTTCCACAAGGCGGGCCAGTCCAATTGCCCAGAGCTTTGATCTTGCACTCGGGGCAGCTGATATTGGTCTGTTAGCACCCTCATGCTTGATTTCTGCTTTGATGTCAGGCTTGTCGGGGCCAGTTTTGTCTCTTGACTGAGCCCGGGTGACCACAGCTGAGAAGGCTTTCCGTTGAAGTTTTCTGACACCTTCAGAAGCAGAGGGTGTAATCTAACTGGCCATCTTCATTGGCCAGTCAGTTTCAGGTAATTTCAGGAACTCCGGGCCTTGCTGCCACTCTGACTCCTCATTGAGTTTCTCGGGAGTTGCACCTCTGGTCAGGATATCAGCAATGTTTTGTCTGCCTTCAATCCACCTCCAATCTTCTACCTGTCCATCTTTCTGAATCTCACCAATTCGGTTAGCAAAAAGGTCTGGTAGCCGTAGCTGTCCTTTTGGATTGCTGCCAGGATTGTTTGACTGTCTACAAAATGAATCCATCTCTTGACTTGAATGTGGCAGTGCTTCTCAAAGTACTTTTTAAGGCGGGTAGCGAAGACCGCGCCACATAGCTCTGCCTTGATTACATCTCCTTTTTGATCAAGAGGGGTGAGTTTTGCCTTGGATTCCACCAACTTCACCACAACTTTTTCTTGGGTTTCCCAACGCAGGTAGAGCACAGCTCCATAGGAGGATTCACTCCCATCTGAGAAGGTGATCCCTGTTGGTGGGCCTTTGGCTTTAGGTGGCGTGAGACTCCTTTCAAACCTGACCTGGCCAAGTCTCACGTATTCTTCAAAGAGCGTTATTGCGGCTTCTTGAAGTTTTGGTGAGAGAGGGATGTCCCATGTGTCCTTAGATGGATTGTCCTTTCCAGCTTCCTGGAATGATTCTCGCACCAACATCACTCCCTTTTGTTTAGCTGGTGAGGCTAGACCAATCGGGTCATACAAAGTGGCAATCTGGCTGAGAAGAAGGCGTCGGCTAAGGGGATTTGGTGTTCCTTCCCTAACATCCTCCAAACTGAGATTAAGTCCCGTCCTCATTTTCCCTCTTTTCTTGGAGAAGTTGATAGACGTCAGCAACCTTAGCTTATCAGTCTCAGGCTCATAACCGACCCCAAGTGCTTTGTTCTCTTCATTATACATTTGGTTGGGTAGTACTAGGGTCCTTGGTACAGTTATTTTCGCACTAGAGTCAGAAGTTGCTTCAGCAGAGGCTCTTCCCCTCCCACTTTGGTGTGACAGGACCCATGGTTTGAGAAAAAAGCCTCCCGCTTTCAAAATCTCTTCTACCCCGTCGGTGATCCTTTCCAGCATCTTGAGGTCATTGTGTGAGGTCAGGATGTCATCCACATAGCTATCCTCAGTTAGAACTCGCCGTTCGTCAATCATATTGGCAAACTGAGGAAGGTTGGCCGTCTCCTTCATAGCTACTTGGGCGATACATCCTGCAGGTTTATCACCAATATTAACTCTGACAACTGCGAATACCTCAATGTCATCCTGAGGGTTGTCCCTCCAGAGAAAGCGGTGGAGGTGGACTTCCTCATCTTTCAGCCACACGGAGTTGTACATTTTTTTAACGTCACCCAAGGCAGCATAGAGTCCACTCCTGAACCTGAGAAGGACGCCTCTGATGGAATTAAGGACATCAGGACCCTTGTGGAGGAGATCATTTAGACTTATGCCTTGGAACTCTTGGCTACTGTTCCACACAATCCTCACAGGTGTTGAAGAGGAGCGAGGGTTTGGTGCAACTAGATGGCTGATGTACCATTTCGATCCTGTCCAGCTGTTAATTTCCTCTCTTGTGAGTTTCACAGCAGCTCCTCTTGAGACCATCTCATGGATTTGTTCTTTGTATGCAGCCTTCCACGCAGGTTCCTTGTCCAGGCGCTTCTCAGTGTTTCTGAAGGTTGCCTCCACAGCCTGCCTGTTGTCTGGCAGTGTTGTAATGTCTACCTTCCAGGGATAGGCTGCATCCCAATGGGGAGAGTTGCTGTGTTTGTCTGCCAGCACATATGTTAAACATTCTTTTATTTTTTCCAGGCCCCGTTCTTCCTTGAGGGTCATTTCTTTCCCTCCAGGAGGGCACCTGCCACACTTGCAACCGCCACATTGAGGACTGCACGCCGACCCGATGCTGTCCCATCTAAACCACTCGAAGACCTCTTTGTTGGTCGTTGCAGTTCTCCGGACAAGCACATTTCCTTCCTCTTGAGGTATGATGGTTTCTTTATACGCCATCGAGGCTGATCTCATAGTCCTAGCCAGATGAGTTTCAGAGTGATACACAGGCAAGTCGACTGTCTCCTTGAGATTGGGATGGGTTCCCCCGACCGTCTTTCCCAGTGGGCCATCCCACAGGACGAGGTCTCCCACAATCCTGGTTGGCTGGGGAACAAGACGGCCTTCCCGATGACTAATAAGGAGGTCAATCTTTGTGGGACGGACAAGTTCGTCTCTGGCTACATTGGGGAAGAACTTTTGCAGTTGCTTGGCAGTGACTGGTTGGGTCACCTCTGCGATATTTTCTAGGCCATAGCAGAGGATTCTATGTTCTGCCACTTTTCCCTTGGTTTCCTTCACCTTCAGCCGCAAGGAATATCTTTTGGTCAGAACAGTCTTCCTCATTCCTCCAACTCCATGGACTATTAGTCTAATGTTCTCACCGCATAGTCCAAGGCGATCAGCTGCTTCATTTGTGATGTAGTTGGTATCAGATGCGAGGTCAATTAGGGTACCAATAAGGCAACCGGAGTTTGTTGTCACTTCCAACAGCATCATCACCACTGGATGTTCTTGCAGTCCATCTCCCGCCTTGGCTCGTACAGTTGAGGAAGTTTTGTTTGAGAAAGCATTTTTGTACTTCTCTCTTTGTTCTGGAGTAAGCTCTGCCAGAAACTCCTCTTGTCTGTCAGTTAGGCCAAGTTTCTTTCCTCTTCTTTCTTTTCTTTGCTTTGCTCCTCACTGATGCGGTCCTTCTTCAGAGTCGGTGGCTTAGGGCACAGAAGGTAATTGTGGTCTGACACACCTCCTTTCCGACAGTCGGCTTTTGGGCAGAGGAATCTGGCTGTGCATCCCTTCCCATCTTTGGGGTGAAGCCGTAGACACTTGGAGCACAACCCCAGCTTCATCAAGTGGGCCTTTTTACTTGAAAGTTCTTGCTGTCTGAAGACCTTGCATGCAAATAACTTGCCAGCATGGGAGTCATCATCACAGACAGTGCAGCTGGGATGGTCATCCTTCTGACCTGCTGCGGTCCTAGTGAAAGCCTTCCTCCCCCTTTTATCGAGCCAGTCTGCAGCACCCTTCTCCGTAGGGCATCTGTCTGCACAGCTTGGTTCCAACTGATCCAGCTCCTCAAGAATCTCCTCTTGCTTCTTCAAGAACCCCAGGAGGCAATCAAAGTGATCCAGTGGTGAGAACCTGTTAGCTGGATCAGTTTTGTGCATAATCCACTCCTTCTTGAGTGAGCTAGGAAGTTTGCTCTCAATGGATTGAGCTACAACCCGATTTTTTACAGCGTCTTCTTCACCAAGAATCTGGAGGTTACACAGCGCTCTTTCCACAGCTTGAATCAACTCAATGGTTCTTCTGGGATTATTACCCTTGACAGGGGGAAGAGACTGGACATCATTTGTGATCATTAGGACTATTTTTGACTTATTTCCATATTTGCTGTCAAGCAGCCTGAATAGGTCGTCGGCGGACCCACAGCTAGATAGTACGAGATCCTTCTTGACCTTTTCATGAAGACTATTTAATAAGTGAAACTTTTTGATACATTCTGCACCTTGTGGGTTACCTAACTCTTGCAAGTCTTCCCATTCAATCTTCCAACGGTAATAGTCCTTCATGTCACCATTGAAAGTGGGCAGCCGTGCTCTTTCCAGACTGATCTGAGGCTTGAAAGCATTTCCTTGGACCTTTGCTGGGCTGCCTTGCCGTGAGAGGGGCCGGGTGTTCATATTTGAGGCCTCAGTGCTTGCTTTGGGCTTAAGCTTGAGGACGGAAGACTTGTCAGGGGGGAAAGAAGAGTCTTTACGTGGATAACCCTTTGCGCTGTCATCATCTCCCGGGTTTCTTTCTCTACCCGTAACTTGGTCTGCTTCATCCTCCTCTAGCTTGTCCGACAAAGCCAGGACCCTCTTTTTTAGCGCTTTCTGGCGTGTCCTGAGAGCTAATGTCCTCGAACCAGGAACCAACTCCTTCCACTCGACCAGCATTTCTTCAAGTTCAGCAACCTCCCTTTCAAGACACCTGTTCCTCACTCTGCGGACCTTGATTGACTGTAGAGGATTAACTTCCTCCTCCTCTGCCTGAGTAATGGCTGACTCAGCCGTTTTGGCCTGCTTGAAAAATGCCTCCTCTGCATAGCAGGTCCAAAAGGTTTCCTGGGTAGCTTGCTTTACTTCAAGGAATTTGTCCTCACACTCTGCGGTCTTTGTATCAATTTGGTCAGCAGATGCTACTACCTCCTCATCTGTTGACTCCCTCAGGACTTCGGCATATTCATGTCCCGCATCTATGACCTTATAAAAATCCATCCTGAACTTTTCCCATTCTTTGAGAATTTCAGTTGGTTCCAAAAGTCCCTCTTTGGTGAGAATGTGAGCCCTTTTTGTAAATGAGGCCTGTGCTCTTGACCGCACACTTTTGAGTTTCTCCTCTGATTCTGCCATTGTTACTCCCTTTGTGTTGACTGGAGAGCTGTCCCTGCCAATGTGTAGGCACACTCCTTTATTCCTAATCAACGGGCAGTTTGATTAGCAGTATACATGGAGTTAGTCGGAGAAGTAAGCGGCCAGCTGGTCCTGGACTAATTAAGCCTCCTTAATGAGGCAGTCCGTGGCTGCTTCTTGCTGCACTCAATCCAATGCAGTGGGCCTCGGTTTATAACTGTTCGGTTCTTTAATTTTTTCCCCACCGAACGGGGCATTAGGAGAGGACACGTTGTTTTAACTCTTTGCAGATTTATTTAAACTTTTTCAGTTGTCCACAAATAGCAGGTTATAAACCTGTGGAACAGAAAGGTTTATGGTGTAAAAGCAGTACTGATAGCCATGTACATAATTTGTCATCAAATTTGAATAATGTAAATATACATATAAATATAAGTATACACACAATATGTCCATGCTCTACACTATTAGAGTTTAGTTTTATAAATAATATAATTAACGAGTGACTAAGCAAAGCACAAGTTTTTTACCACAGCAATGCAACAACTTCACACATAAATACTGCACATTAAACGCTGCATTTTCCACACACAAGCCACATTAATTAAACTAAGTGTCAATGTAGTTTTTTAAATTGCAACGTCAAGCACATCAAACCAGTACCAACAAAGCAATTAACTACATTACCCAGCCTGCAGTGCGAGCGGGAAAGCAGCCAATCATGAGAAACTACACCGTAGAACAGGAAGTGGACTCGCGACAGTAAAAGTGCTACAACTCAAACACTGGAATATATTTATGGACATTACAAGCAATATTAAAACCCCAAACCACAAACAATGTCTGTCAGCGTGACTAAAGTAAGCCAACAAGCATATGAACCGTGCATACACAGCGGCAGCACCAACAAGCAAATTTAACCCGCAGCTTAATGAATGGAACCAGCAACTTACCGGTGGCGTATCTCTCCTAACGAGACGACATCTCAAACTTAGTGATCGCTCCCGTTTATAGCCCGTGCTCATTCAACAGTGGATTCTGTCATGCTGCTTTGGGATTTAATTGGTTCATGCTTCAGTATTTCAGGTGAGTGAACCTCCCACTTATTCACCTGCATTTAATTGCTATGACGCACCCGTGATGCAGTGAGCGCAACTCTCTCCAGGACTTTCATAATGTGGGATGTTACGACAACTGGTCTGTAGTCACTGAGGGCATGAGATTTTTTAGGTCCTGGAACAAGGCAGAATGTCTTCCACAGCACATGACTTTTCTCTTGACTCAGGCTAGGTTGAAGATGTGCTGTAGAATCCCACATAGTTGTTACACACAGACCTTCAGGATTCTGGGGATGACATCTTCCAGACCTGCTGCCTTGTTCTGCTTCAGTCTCTCAAGCTGCTTCTTCACTTGACTGCTGGAAAACAGACATGTGGAGGGAGGAGGCAGCTCAGTGTGTCCTGATGTGGGGGAGATATTGATGAGGCTGTGTTAAGATCCACTGAGGTGGACTGAGGTGGAGATGACATTATGTGATTGATGTGTTGCTGGAGGCAGGGGAGGAGCATGCTGAGTGTTGATCTGAGCTGAGCCCGTTGAAATACATTTTCAGGTCATCGGCTCTGTCCAGGGTTCCATCAGTCTGATCCTCTTTCACCTTAAACCCAATGATCTTTTTAATCCTGATCACACATCTCTCAAGTTGTATTGCTGAAGCTTTCTTTCTGGCTTTCATTCTGTACATCTCCTTGTCTCTGTAATTTTATTCTAAGCTGTTTTTTAACTGTCCTCAGTCATTCCCTGACTCCCTCCCTGAAGGCTTTCTTTTTGATGTTCAACAGATTTTTCAGATCACTTGTGATCCAGGGTTTGTTACTGGGGAAGCACCCGACTGCCCTTGTGGGATTAATGCTCTCCACACAAAAGTTAATTTAATCTGTCAATCACTCAGTCATGGCATTGATATTATCTCCACATGGCTCACAGACTGCACCCCAGTCTGTGGCCAAAGAGCATCCTCACAAATCTTCTTCAGCATTCATATGGTAACAGGTTGCTACTGAACAATGGGTGTAGTTGTAAGTGAGAAAAACCAGACTGTGGTCGGGTTTTCCCAGCGAAAGCAGGGCAGAGGAGCTGCATGTATGTTGTCTCGCAGAATAAATCAAGCTTTTTATTTTCTCTTGTGGAGCAGTTGACAAACTTTTGAAAGTTGGAAGAGAGAGGGAAATAGAATTACTCTTACCTGTATACGTTCAACTGGACTAAAACCATGCTGAGGCACTTTGACCTTGATGTGATAGAAAAACCTGGTGCACAGAAGAATGGCAAATGGAATGGTAAATGGACTGTACTTGTTTAGCACTTTTCTAGTCTAGCTGACCACTCAACACACTTTTATACTACATGCCACATTCATCCATTCACTCACACACTCACACAGAACATTGTAGTCCATACACAGTGCTTTCTTCCACACATTCACACACTGATTATACACATTGGTAGGCAATGTGGGGTTCATTATCTTGCCCATGGACACTTTTACATGTGTTGGAACCCCCGACCCTACCATTAGTAGGTGACTGCTCTTGCTCCTTGGTTACATTTGTCCTGAAGAAGAACAGATTACCACAGGGAATAATAAAGAATAAAGTGCATCTGAGTGGAAGTGCATCTGAAAAGTGCACTGAATAAAAAAAGAAATTTTAACAAGTACAGTAAACAAATTAAGTTGCATTTTAAGTTTTGCATCAATTCAAATAATCCCACTGCAGAGGAATGTTTCTGTTAGTTTTGCATGGCAATGAAATTCTTATCAAATGTAATACCAAATAACTAGGGCTGTGACTCGATTAAAATTTTTAATCGCGTTAACTACAGGCTTTGAAATTAATTAATCGAAATTAATCGCATTTTAATCGCATATACTTTATCCTTTAGAAAATTAACATTTTCAACAATATTTCAACAAACACAGAACACATCCCTATTTGAAATCTGAATGTAGCATGCATGAAAACACAGTACATAGAATCTGGGATGTTAAGCTGCGTTGGGCCCCCGTTAGCTTCCACGCTAGCTGCTACATGTTTAGCGTTGAGGTGATATTTGAGGCTTGATCAGCGGCGGCGCCAGCGATTTTTCGTTGGGGTTGCTATGCAGTTGCTGCATGAATGTGAGGGGTTGCTAGTCAAAACAGCCCCCCCCCTCCCCCCCCCCCCCCCCCGCGCATCAAAGCAACAACGTTACTGACCCATTACTCCACCGTCTGCATGCAATCTTGCATAGTGTAATGTAGCCTTGCATACTGTAAACTTTAAGTTATCAGCGGAGCTTACTGCTCACAAGCAGACAGATGTCGCACTGTGCGTTGTGGTGGAACAGCTGAAGGTCCAGGGGCAAGACAGCCCCAGCCCGTGTACGCAACCACACACGCACACACAGGCATACCTGTCCATCTCATTCATTCATAGCCCGTTCACTAAGGATAAAATAGCCAATCCACAAAGGCTACTTTGCCCTCTGTGTTCCTCAAATAAGTTTTGATCAACTTCATCTTGGAAAAAAGAGCTGGGAGTGAATGAGCTACAGTGCTGACTTTCTATTTCATCTCATCTGACGCACAACAGTTGTAGGCGACAACTTTCAAGAGATAGTTCTACCCGGCGGGCTTCCAACAGTAGCCTCGTACAGTGCTAAATCACACAGGCACAACATTACGTTCAAACTTGTTGCTCACACCAGTCTGTCCGCTGCCACAGCGGACACATAGCCTACTCAAGCCAATCTACTCGCATCACATTATTGCAGAGGAAGCACGCTGGCAACCTAACATAAAGTAAAAAGTGTGTCCGTTATTTTCAAAAGATGGTGCTAACTGCACTGACACTAGGCTACTTAGCAAGTAGCTCTAGATAGACTGCACGCACCTAGAGTCGACTAACAAACCAAGTCACAAGAAGACTATTTGATAATAGTGTTTCGGCGAGCTTATGAAAAACATCTGGGATTTCCTACCTTATTTGTGTCACTTGAAGAAGGACATTCTCAAAATCGCCATATTCCAGTTAGAATCGCCAAATATCCATTTAGAATTGCAGTTTAGCTATGTTATGAGTGAATGGGTGCTAAAATGAGAGGAAAACTGTAACATATGACTATTCAAAAACAAATTAAACTGAGAATACAATTAAATAGGGTTTCTATTTATCTCATAAATCTGCTTTATGGAAATATTATTTTAGACCTCCGATTTACCCGGGTAATTTAGAACAGACGTCATTGGCTGACTGTAGAATGACATCACCACAACTACTGTAGATCTAGGAACAATGTGGATAGCCGTTTCACCAGTAAAGCTGGTGTTTTATACCTTTCCATATGTATATTTATCAGCTAAAAAACGAAAAACGGGGATAGGCTACCACGCAGCAACATACGTGATTCTTTACTTCTTAATATTGTTGTCCTTGTTGCACTGCACTTCTGTTCTTTGTGAGCAGTAAACCTGCCTCTAGCCCCAAAGTTGGGGTAGCTATGGGGTACACAACCACGCTCTTGTCGACGTTTCCATCCGTCTGTATTTAAAGAAAAAATTAAAAAAAAAAAAAAATTATAGTGTGCGATTAAAATGCGTTTTTTTAACGCGCTAATATGTGTGTAGTTAATTAATCGAAATTAACGCGCTAAAGTCCTACAAATAACATACCATGACAAAGAGTGAAAAACAGCAAAGAGAATGAAGTGTCATCTCTGTATTTTCCAACACTCAGCACCACCTCCACAGTGTCCCTGCTGCTAAAAACATCTGCAGGAAAAAATTAAAAAAGCATTTGTTTGAAAGTCTAAAATCCTCCTAATGTTTCCGGAATTCCAGAGCTATCCTGAGCAAAAGCCTATGTCTGACCATAAGCATGAATCATCTTGTTACTTAACTGCTGTAAGCCACTTTAACTCTGACAGAAGTTGTATTGGACTTGTTTGATGAGGGGACAGGGGGACTTGTTTCCCCCTGTGTCTGTCGCTCTGTCCCTCATCTCTCATCAGCAGTTCTTCTTTTGGCTCATACACATGTCCTTCTTTTTAACCCAGAAAAAGACATGTTGTCATGTTTCATAATGACTCATTTTTACAGTGATTCACAGCATCAGTCATCTGTAGCAGGATAGGCTAAAGAATGGAGTGATGCGGACCAACGTGAATGTTGTTCAGTTGAGAAAACAGTTTAAAGTTAAACAACAATCTGATGAAATAGCGACGTGTGGGAAAAAAAATCTACATCATCAAACCCCAATGACATTTTTGAAGTTTGAGTTGTATTAGATGGCAAAAACTGGCTCTTCGATTGTCCCTGCTCTCAGTAGCTGTTAGCTTGGCGTCCCCTTGAGAATTCTTCACTGCTTCTCCAAACAGAGAGCACACAACACCCAAAAAATCTAATTATTCCTTTAAGAATTAGTCTTTTCTGCCCCTTTTGGATTAATAAATACATGTATGAGAAGAAAACAAACCAGAATTAACCAAATAACCAAATAAGTATATTTATACATATGTACTATGTCTGAGTTTGGGATATCAGAGTAATTTTTGTGGGCTGTTTGCTATCTGTATAGCCAAAGCAAGAGCTGTGTCCACGTTCTTGTCACAAAGTTTAACTTGTTTATGGTATGTGTTGGGTTTTTCCAGGGCTGCCCCTTGTCACTTATCCTGTTTGTGGTGTTCATGGACAGGATCTCAAGGTGTAGGCAGGAAGAGACGGGGTGTTTGTGTTTAGGACTGATTTTTCAAATGATGCATTTCTGTTGGCTTCTTCAAGTCATGACCTTCCCCGTCTACTTGAGCTGTTTGCAGCTGAGTGTAAAATGGTTTAGATGAAAGTCAGTCCCTCCAAATCTGCAACCATGGTTCTCAACTGGAAAAGAGTGTAGTGTTTCCTTCAGGCATGGTATGAGTGCCTGCCTCAAGCAGAGAAGTTGAAGGATCTTGTTCACGAGTGATGGCAAGTTGGAGTGAGAGATGGACAAATGTATTCGGGCTTCATCGGCAGTAAGGACATGTCCAAAAAGAAGGGGATCATGGATACAAGTGGCTGAAATTAGTTTCTTTCTGAGGATGGCTGGGCTAAGCCTTAGAGATAGGGTCAGAGGCTGGAGCATCTAGGGGGAGCTCTGAGTAGAGCATCTGCCTCTACTCTTTAAAAATAGTTGGCTGAAGTGATTCAGGCATCTGATCAGGATGCCTCCTGGTTGCCTCCCTTTGGAAGTTTTTCAGGCGCATCCAACTGGGAGGAGGCCCCAAGGCAGACCCAGAACATGATAGATTATACATCCCTTCTGACCTTAGAACACCTCGTGATGCCCCAGGAGGAGGTGGAGAGCGTCGCTGGGTTGAGGGATGTCTGGGTTTTCTTCCTGGATCTGTTGCCTCTGCGACCCTAACTTGGATGACTGGGAGAAAATGAATGGGGTTGACAGTATGAAGTGGCTACAGCTATTTCTATAATGTGTCATCTTATAGCGAGTCTTTGTGTTCGTAATAATAAGTATGTGTTTACAGCCGTATGACAGCTGTATGGAACTGTATGCATTGTCTATGTAGAGTCAGCCGCCCAGCTGGTTACAGTGGATCACAAGTATGGGGACTGAAGTCCATCGTGGGAACCCCTTAAGAGTGGATAACTGTGGGTTGCAAAAAGTGCACACTGACATTTGACTGGCATACACTTACCATTATACACACACACATTTTCCTTCTTATCTGTCCGCATTTGAGGACACAGGCTGCAGATGACAGGCAGGTATGACAGGTCAAGACATGCTGATAACGGAGAGGACTGGCCGTCGGGCAGATGGTTTGTGTGCGTGTGTGTGTGTGTGTGTGTGTGCGTGTGTGTGTGTGGAGAGGGGGTGCGGCATGCGTGAGCGTTTCAGACAAAGTAGCTATAGGGAAAATAATCTAAAGGGAAGAATTTAAATGTTGCCATGAGGATGTACAGGGAAACAATGTGTTAAAGATGTGTTTGAAGGTGCGTGTGTGTGTGTGTGTGTGTGTGTGTGTGTGTGTGTGTGTGTGTATGCATTGTGTGCGAGTTGCTCAAGGGGGTTGGCTTCTATTACAGCTTCCACACAAGTAATTGCTAAAATGAGGCCAGCCCAAAGCAGGGGCTTTCCATTAGGGTACGTGTGTGTGTGTACATGTATGTACATGTATGTATTCTATATTGTTAATGCTCAATGCTTTAGGAGTTATACTGATGCACTTACAAACAGATTATAACAAGTATGTATTAAGTGGAATGGGAGATAGCCTGGGTGTCAGTTTGTGTGTGTGAAGAAGTAGGTACACTACAACAGTTGCAATGACACCTCTGCAAATATGACTGAGTGGGAGACGTGAAAACGTCTTAGCATTTACGTGTGTGTGTGAGTGTGTGTATCTCATATACAGTAAACCTCTGTGTAATCCAAAGCAGGAAGCAGTGCAGGGCGTTACAGTAGGTGTTAAAGCTCCACTGCTTCCTTGAAACACTCCTGTTGACTGTTTCACTCAGTACCTGCTAATACAGAGCTCCTATTGGGTTTCAGCTGCTGGGTCCACAGAGCACCTCCAACCTATATCACCACTGCAGGAACCAACCAACCATACACTCAAGGTCGCTCTGCACAGCGAAGAAACGAGGCAGCTCATTTATAAAAATGTGAGATTGTGTGCATCAGTGCAGAAATAGCTATAAGACACAGCAATGTTTCTGCAAAGTGGCAGAACTGCTGGAGAAATAGTCCTATTAAAAAGCATGGTGAGACACAGACGCATGGCGTTTCCGCATATAAAGCACCCTAATTTCAAAATAAAACCTTTCACTTCACCAACTTGATTTATTGCAACATTGAAGGTGCATCAGTGATCAGTGTTCGAGCATCATAAGGTTATGTTTTCTTATAACACGTATCCCAGTTTTAGTCCACTTTTGACATTTGGGAAATTCAGTGACATGTTATTTCCTTAACTCTGAGGTCAGTATTGCTGAATCAGTCTAAAAGAGGACAATGTTAAACTTCACAAAATGTCAGGAGTTTCCTTTGCCACACCAGTGCATCCCAAGGGATGTTCACTTACTTCCTGCTCCGATGACCATAACACGAGAACAAAACTGTCTCCTCAAAGAACAAGACATGTCAACACGACTTCTCTGGCAGTCCTGTCAGACACTGTCTGGCTCATCGGACAGCTACCTCTCAGCAAGGTCTCAGTGCTTTATCACCCTCTCCTTCTCTTCCCAGACCACATAGTCTATCTCATTTGCAGATACAGATAGGCAGGGCAGTGTATTGTTGTAACGGTGTGAATGTGAGAGTGAGCCTGTTGGCCCCTCTACAACTTTTCACTCTCCATGCAGTGTTCTCCTGATGCATTCTCCTCAAAGCTATAAATGGGCTCTCAATAGCATTGTTTAATTGATGTTTATAGACTGAATGCAGCTATTATATTTTCCTGAGTGCAGTTAATCCCTCTAAACCTCATTAAACCGTGACTGCAAAATTATTTTACCAGTTACCTATACCATGGCTCCAGCAATGAGACTGAAAGACTGAATTCTCTTCATAAACCTGTGCTGATCCGCTGAAATGTTCATTTGTGCCACTTCCAGGAGAAAACTAATCATTATTCATTGCTTTGCTTGTCTGCTGCCATTTGTTTGGATTTTTATCAGTCAAATCATTTCTAATTTTACACATTTTTACCAACTGACAAATATATTGTCTTTTCTTTGTGTTGTACAACCCCAATTGGTGTGATGTGTGACAGTACATGGGGTGGACCAAAGTCGGTTCACCTCTGAGTCAGCAAGGGAGGTAGTGACAGAGGTGAAACAAGTTAGATGTGAAAGGGCAGGTCAGCTTAACCAAGCTGGCCAGCAACCGTGTTGTCACTCAGCTGGTTTCACTAAACTGACTTGATGTGTGTAAGCACACATTTATGCAGGGCTGAGCCCCTTCTGTCTGGCATGTAAGAATTACCAAGGAGGAAAAGTGGCAGGTTAACAAAGATGTTTTTTTCATCTAGTTATTAATATATTTTTTTCTCATATGTGAAACTGACTATGGTGTATATATTCTACCTATAAACATATTGCTTTATAGGTTTTGTTTCTCTATAGTTTTATTTTTTTAACATCACAATTGTTTTTATGTCTTTGCTTTTCAGATTGTTATTCTTTTTATTTCTATTCTTTATATTCTTTATTGTGCATCTGCTGGCTTGCTACAAATTATTCCACTTTGTACAATGACAGTATAACAAGTATACTTGTTACTTAAAACAATAAGATGGGGGTAACAAAATGCGTAAACAAAATGAGTTGTGAATTTATTTTATCAATGGAGAAATTGAGCAGCCTTGTAACTCAGCTGATGTTCAGCCAATATCGGAAAAACTTCGGGTGGGCTACTTGGCTGGATGTCACGGTTCAAATGACCCTAGGGTGAATCTACTCTGAAACACTTTCTAACGTTGTGTCCGCTGCCATGTTGGATTAACACTCTACAAGCTTCGGTGTAGCGCATAGACGTCATCATCGTCTTGCTGCCCCCCCCCCCCACAGGTGGATGGAGGTGGGGAAGATGCAGACGATCTGTGATGACTAACAGTAACAAGCTGCAAGAGAAAAGTTGCTTTGAAAGAATTATATATTGCTGATCAATTTAAAAGGAAATACATGAGATTGCACCATCTTTTGTGCAGAGACTAGACTATGAAATTAGTTTTGCTTCTGAGTTATGGTTATCCAGCTGACTGTTAGACAAGATGCATTTTGGTCATTTCTGTTTCCTCTCTAAAATATTAAGCAGCATGACATCTTAGCTATTCGTCTTCATTGAGGAATGACTGAATACATGTGGGGGAAATAAATAAAGCCTCTTAACAGTTTAACTCTTAAAATCTACTCGAGCATTGCAGTAGAAATATTATTCTGTTTGAATAGGAAGTTACATTTATGACCTGTACTCTACAGTTTCTTCAGTTTCTTCAGTTCAGATTTTGCCTCCAAATTCTCTCCTCAGCTTCCTTCTCTTATTGCCTCTCTATTTACCTGTGCGTTTGTTAGGTCAGAGCTGAGCATTTGAGGAGTTTCCTCACTTTAGTGTTGATGAAGCACATGGCAGTGTGTTGAGAGACGGCAGGATGAGATGAAACACACACATGCACACGGGCATGTGGTTGCCTGTAAAGCTCTGTCTTTTGCCATCATCATTTGACTGTCTGACCTCAGTGAAAAGCACATGCAAATACTGAAAGATACGTATGAAACATGAGTTTGTTTAGTTTGGTCTGTGTAGCTGCATGACACACTGCTTTAAATATGCAGCGATCTGCTGCACAAAGACTAAACAAGAAGGCTTCCATTTAAAGCATGCTGTGCTCACAGTTTTAAAGCCCTGCAGACGGTATTGATATGAAACAAGACATTAAAGAAGTCTATTATGGCATTTTCCAAACAATTGTTCTATTCTTTTTCATTTTCACTTGCAAGTACCATTTAAACTATCCTGATTCTTTTTTTTTGGTCCGACTTCGGTTGAGGTTTCAAATGGGCTGATACCAAACACTCAAAGACAGATCTGACATGTAGACCCACTGCATTTTATATTTAAAACCTGATATGTGATCTCTTTTTGATATTTAGTCAGTACAGTAACTACCACCAAAAGTATATTGCTAGCAAACCAGCCCAGTCAGAAGCTACAAGTAGCACCACTTTCCCAGTCAAAAGTGAAATAGTAAAATATCCCATCCACATCCATCTGGGAACCAAAATGCCCTCTCCCTACCATGTAATAGAAACATCCCTTTAGAATGCTTGGAGGGCCTGCTGGACCTCTTTGTTTTGACTGTGTATTTGTACATTTATATAAAGAATGACTGCTACAGCATCTGTGTGCAGCTTTAACATTTGTTTTTGCAGGGATGCTTTATTTTCTCCAACCTTTCCTTTCATTATTGTACTTAAGTCCCAGGAAATGTGTTTTTAAGTCTTTTTGAACTGCAAGAATAACAGTAAAGAAATATGAGTTTCACAGTTCATTCTTTCTGTAAAAACAGCAGCTGACAAAACAGTCTTACCTCTAGGCCTGTTTGGTTGCACTTTCATGCACTCAGAAAAAAATTTAAACACAAAATCATGTAATTCTGATAACATCTAAGAAAATTTGCTGGTAAAGATCATGTGATTGAAAGCATCCCTTTCATATAAAACATATAAAACATACCTTGAAGGCAGGTGTTTTGCCAACCAGCTCAAAAGGGGTTTTACAGCTTTTTCCACAAAGACCTGTTCCATAAATAATTTAAATAAATAAACCCCCCAAAAGGAGTTAGAGCTTTGATTATTTTTCTTAGTGTAGCATCTACAAAGTTGAACTTCCTTTTCTTCATCACTGACGTGTTGAAGTTTCCAGCAAAGCACTGGAAGCATTTCAAGACATAGGGCTCCAGCACAGCGAGCTGCATGAGCCATGAACCACGGCCGTAGGCAGCGGATTTTCAAATCAGCCTTTGTTATTGCAAGAGGCCGGGAAGGAGAGCAGATGCTTTGCTCATTCAATCATGCATGTCACATGCTGGACCTGCTCTACGGCTGCTGAGCTTAACCTCTTCACTGGCGCAACTCTGGCATGTACACTCTTCTGCTGCACTGCACACACTGTGTATATGTGTGTGTTGCAAAAATTATACATCTGTGTTAGCCGAAGCCGTGTGGTGGAAGACCCCATCACTGTCGTCATGAATGTGACAACAAACTGCCAGCAACCTCACATCTTATACTGACCCAACAATGAGACAGAAATGTGTGTGTTGATCTTTTCTTGTGTGTGTGTGTGTGTGTGTGTGTGTGTGTGTGTGTGTGTGTGTGTTCTGAGCCGGAGCTTTGCCTAACTGCTGTCTGTGTGAAAGACAAAGAAACTTAAAGGAAAGATACCAGTTTTGGTTGTAATAATCTATAGTGTAGCCCTGTGTGTGTGTGTGTATCCTTGATTGAGGCCCACCCATAATTTGGCATATTGGGGGTGATCAGGATCCTGGTCGAGTGTCAGCGGATGTCAGTGTCTGTTTACCTACCATGACGGATGGGAGTGGGGTCACCACAGAGGCAAGTATTTAATCTCATGTCATCTTTACAGCAAAACACACAATACACACATACACAGTCTATCCCTCTGTGTCTGTACTGTTTGTCCATGTTCAGGTTTTATGCGAACTGAAAACTTAATTCATCAATTTCTTTGCTCTACATGTTCATCCCTTGTTCCTTTCCCATAAATTTTTATCTCACAGTCAGTTCTTATTTCTTCCTCAAGTCACATCTCAGCGACAGGCAGCGACAGTTGCACCAGGTGGAAGCTGAATCAGATAAAACAGAATTAGATCGAGGTTAGTGTGTTTCACATGGTTATATGATGATTCATTAGTAAAGAAAATGTAAAATGAATATTATTAAAACAATTTTTCCCATTTAAAATATTTAACCCTAATACTGTGTTTGATGACAGAGTTAAGCTTTGTCATTAGTTACTGGTCACTGGTTCCTTTCAAAAGGAATATATTGCTGGCTGAAAACTTTGGAACCAATTTGAATTGAAATTTATGATGTTTTTGTCACGAGGGGTGGGTGCGATGCATAGAAGGACACGGATGCGGACTTCAGAAGTAAAAGCAATCCAAATTATTTTCAAAAAACAAGGTTAACAAAAAGCAGGGCTGAGCCAGAAGACAAAACTAGACTGTCCAGTGGGTGGCCAGACATCTGGCGATGAGCCCCCCCCTCAAGGGATGGATCCCAGACATCCCAAAACCTGGGTGGGAGGGAGGGGCTCGGAGCTGTGAGTCTATGGGCTCGGGCTCTGGCTCTCTGGGCTGCTCTGTGCCCTCTGTGGGCGCTAGCTCTGGCTCTGTGGCCTCTGTGGGAGCTGGCTGCTAGCTCTCTGGACTCTGTGGCTGCTAGTTCTCTGCACTCTGTGGCTGCTAGCTCTCTGCACTCTAGGGCTGCCAACTCTGTGGACTCTGGCGCTAGCTCTCTGGGCTGGGATACTGGATAGATGAGGGAGGATGTGTACAGCGCGGCTACTTTTTCCGGCTCCATGCCGAAAATGTCCAGCACCGCCACATGCTGTACACTCCTCGCCTCATCCCAGATGCGTAATGTGCTCACAGCCCAAGTCTCGAGAACTCGTTTCTTTAAAAAAAAAAAAATCCAGGAGTTCATTTGACACCTGCAATTTTTTCCATGAGTTGTTGTCTCCTAGAGCAGCTCCAGACATTCATGGTCAGCTCCCAGAACATCTCGATGTCCGCCGTGTCCATTTTCGGTCAGATCCTTCTGTCACGAGGGGTGGGTGCGAGGTGTAGAAGGACACGGATGCGGACTTCAGAAGTAAAAGCAAACTGATTTGTTTTCAAAAACAAGGTTAACAAAAAGCGCGGCTGAGCCGGAAGACAAAACTAGACTGTGGTGAAGAAAACATGGCTACGAAAAAAACAAAACAAGGAACATGACTTGGAAATACATGAGAGAACTTAAAGTGTTAGTTCGCCATTTTGCACATTAAGCCCTGTTTGGGGGTATTCTGGGATGAGTTAGAGATGTTCTAATCACAATTTGGACATTTGGTGCTGAACGGAGCATTTAGGTATCCACTGCTGCAGCCCCCCCACCTTTGCATTGAGTCAATGACCACTCAAGCAAACAATCATAAAACGGCATTAAACTTTCGTTTGCAGAGACATGAAACTCACCGTGTGGTCTGTGGTGGACAGCGATACGTTGGCTCGAAAATCACCGCGAAATACGCTTCCAGAGAAGTTATATTACCATTATTGTCCGTCTTCATTGATTTGTATTGTACACAAACAACGCACTATCGCCACCTAGTGGCTGGATGTCTTGCTGCTGCTATTCGACGGTGTCCGGAAAAATAGGTCCACCAAATGCTAAAACAACAGTTAGAAGGCACATTTCGCTGCGATTTGCGGGTCAATTTATCGCTGTCCACCACTGACCACACGGTGAGTTCCATGTCTTTTCAAACGAAAATTTAACGCCGTTTTATGATTGTTTGCTTGAGTGGTCATTGACTCAATGCAAAGGTGGGGAGGCTGCAGCAGTGGATACCTAAATACTCCGTTCAGCACCAAATGTCCAAATTGTGATCAGAACATCTATAATTCACCCCAGACTACCTAAAAACAGGGCTTAATGTGCAAAATGGCGAACTAACCCTTTAACTTAGCTTGGCTTGGCGTCGTGAAGGTGCAAGGATCTGACAAAATGCATGGCGAAACCTGGAAACTAAATACTCTACTAAACAGACATCCAGCGATGACAGTTTTTCCTTTTTTAAACAAATCTGAATATTGGCTGATAAATACATATTTTTAGTGTCCACAAAAAATTTCAGTGAGCAAAGAAAGTGAATGAAATTACTGAAATGTAGAGGAGGAATCTGCACAATTTAAACACCATATATCTATGTTCTGGACAGGATTGTTGACTCTGATTCTGCTCACGTTCCTGCCCTGTCAGTCAGGCCTTTGGACTGAGTGGATGTACATTGTCTGAAAATGTTACAAAGCCCCAGAAAATCAACAGTTTTGCAGTGGCTGGGTGAAATATCTAATTCACAAGCCACTGCGCAAATCTGATTATAAAACTTTAAAAACATTCAGCTGTGTGTTAATTAATGGAGTCATGGATGGCCAGGTATATCTGTCAATATATCAGGAAACATTTGCTGTTATTTTGGACTTTACTTAAAAAAGTTGCAGTCGGCCAGTGTGCGTTTGGGTTAAACAGAAATGGATTAAAACCTGATTTATGAGCTTAGTCTTACCATGTTAAAACACGTTTTTTAAAGGTTAGTATGTGATCTATGCAGAGACGCTGAACCCAAAAGCTGGATGCTGAAACTTAGTTCCTGAGTGTGGTTGGTAGAGCTGGAGACTTACATGAAGAGCAGAGGTAGCAGAGTGAGACTGAATATTGTCATGATGCGGAGATGTGAAGTTGGACCCAGATGCAGACAACGTCAGAGGTAGGGAGCAGATTATGAAGATTTAATGAAAAATTAAATGAAGATACAAAATCCAAAGAACACAGGGAGGTGATAACAGGAAGTAAGAAGAGTAGACACGTAAGACAAGTAAG
The DNA here is from genome assembly GCF_027942865.1 of Odontesthes bonariensis. Lineage (NCBI taxonomy): Eukaryota > Metazoa > Chordata > Actinopteri > Atheriniformes > Atherinopsidae > Odontesthes > Odontesthes bonariensis. The sequence goes on from NC_134514.1 coordinate 31,538,214, forward strand.
ACAAAGGATCTGGCAAGGAGTGGTGGAACTGGCATGATCTATATACTGGGGAGGTTGATTACAGAACAGGACGCAGGTAAGAGTGAAGAGGGCAGAGGGCAGGAGACAGACTGAGGAGAGAGAGAGAGAGATGGCACAGGGGGCGAGGGAGAGCACACTAACTATGAAAATGAATCTAACTACGGCAAAGGGAAAACATACAGAGAAATAATCTAACTAACACAAATAATACACAAGGAGTAATAAAACATAACTGAATATGAGGAAAAACAGAACTAAGTTGAAACAAACACTGATCTAATACAGAAAGAACTAAGAGCACTGAATAAAAATAATAGAACCAATAACTACGTACAAAAACACCACTAGACACCCAGATCCTGACAAATATGACCAGAGATAAGCCAGGCAAAGAAAGGCCAGTAGGGTGGCTGTAGCGCAGGGGGAAGAGCAGTCTTCTGCCAATTGGAAGGTTGGTGGTTCGACTCCCACGGCCACATGTTGTGGGTTCAGTGTCGTTGGGAGAGAGAGTGAGAGAAAGCAATATATAGACTAAGGCGTGCTGTGAATTGGTGAATATGGCTTTTAGTGTGAAAGCAAATTGAGTGGTCAGCTAAACTAGAAAGGTGCTACATTTGCCATTTCAATAATCACAAAGGGTCAACCAAACTAAGTGGTCTGAAAATAACCAAGTGGTGACTGGATTTGTCTAGGTCTGCCCATACTGTCCGACCACACTGGTTGGGTGGACAGGTAGAGAAGTTAATAAACTGTTGGAGATTGATCAGTGAATGAGTGCTATGCCCAGACAAACCAGACAGTGTACAACAACAACACCACATGGAAGGGGACAACAGCAGAAACTTAAAGATCGAGGGACAGATAAAGCCAGGATCCTGACAAATATGAAGGATTCCTGTAAACAAAACAGAAAGAGAGAAAAAGAAAAAAAACTACAACAAAATAGCATGTAAATAGAAAAACGTCCAGAATCCAACACAGTGATTTCAACTTCACATTCTCTATTTAGAATACACAAGAAAGAGTTACAGCGTATTAATGGTGTGGATCTCTGGCCTGTGGAAAAAAACAAACAATTAAGAAGAGACAAATGGTTGGTTTATACACCAGCAGCCAAAAACACTTCAGAAACACACAAAAACACAGTCTGGTCAGAGTGGCGTTCTACAGTCATTGCACACAACACACCACCGCAGCTGCTGGAGCTCGACTTTTTGTTCGAAGTTCCTCTCGCTCAGAGAGATAATGCAAAAAGAGGCTTTCTGGCTCTCCATTTAGCTTTGATATATTGCAAGCAGAGACCCAATTGTCCAGTAGTCTCAGCAATCAGGAAACTCAAAATGCATTTCCTGCCACACGAATACAAGTCTTCTTCATGTCCAATGATTTGCTGTGCATCTTTAGAATAGAGGGGAGCACGACCTCTCCAGCTTACATAAGTGGTATCATAGTCCTCTGACTGGACTATTGGGCAGAGATTGGTTTAAATTTAGCACAATATCAGCTTGTTATATAGCAGGCCATTAAGTGGTGAGATTTAGTCTCACCTGGTAGGGTCCATCTTCTTTCTCATTTTATCTTTCTCCATAGATTTACCCACACGAAACAAAACCTAACCAGGCAGCAATGGTCTTAAACAGAGGTAAAGAGAGAGCACTCCTTACGAGACGGCATTCCTGTTGCAGCATGCAACAGTGTGTGACGTATATCTTTACATTTTCTGCTGTGAAAACTGACGATGGTAAATATATATACAGTGCACAGTGAAAATGAGTACACCCCTGTTGAAAAGTAACATTTTGAACAATATTTTAATACACACACAAGTTATTCCCAAAACGTGCATAGAGTAAGTTTAATACAACATCTGTTCAGCTTACAACAGAAAAGAAAGGTCAATAATATAACTTAAATGACATATTTGTCCATTTTTGTGAAATTATGCTGGTGCAAAAGTGAGCACACCCCTATGTTAAACTCCCTGAGAATGGGCCGTGTTGGCCCGAAATGTCATGAAATGAAAAGGCATTAAAAGGGAGGTCATCGTTGTGCGTTTCATCCTTGCCTAACATTGAAATTTTACATTTTGAGTCTGCACCAGGCTAAAAGAGACGTGTGTGAGATTTGACTGAAATCCTATGGAGAGTATCATGATCTGCTTCAGTAGTCACAGTACATGTTGACAAGCATGTTTCTTTTGGTGAAATTCAGCTTCCTACTGTTGCTGGCATCCATACAGCCCCAAACCATGTCACCCCCACTACTATGCTTGACTTTAAGCATGGGGCACTTTTCTTTGTACAAATCACTTTTTACCACCACACAGGCTTGACACCATCTAAAGCAAATTTGTTTATCATTGTCTCATCAGAGACAAACAAACTAAGGATATGGATTGCTGGAACCATGTCCTGTGATCTGATGACACCAAGATGAACAAATTTGCTTTAGATGGTGTCAAGCCTGTGTGGTGGTAAAAAGTGATTTGTACAAAGAAAAGTGCCCCATGCTTAAAGTCAAGCATAGTAGTGGGAGTGACATGGTTTGGGGCTGTATGGATGCCATCAACAGTAGGAAGCTGAATTTCACCAAAAGAAACATGCTTGTCAACATGTACTGTGACTACTGAAGCAGATCATGATACTCTCCATAGGATTTCAGTCAAATCTCACACACGTCTCTTTTAGCCTGGTGCAGACTCAAAATGTAAAATTTCAATGTAAGGCAAGGATGAAACGCACAACGATGACCTCCCTTTTAATGCCTTTTCATTTCATGACATTTCGGGCCAACACGGCCCATTCTCAGGGAGTTTAACATAGGGGTGTGCTCACTTTTGCACCAGCATAATTTCACAAAAATGGACAAATATGTCATTTAAGTTATATTATTGACCTTTCTTTTCTGTTGTAAGCTGAACAGATGTTGTATTAAACTTACTCTATGCACGTTTTGGGAATAACTTGTGTGTGTATTAAAATATTGTTCAAAATGTTACTTTTCAACAGGGGTGTACTCATTTTCACTGTGCACTGTATATCATATAAATATATCAGAAAAAAAACCCGATCATCATACTGAGATGTCTTGGTGAAATTGAAACAGTTTTACGTGGTCTCTCTTTCTGTTTCCACCTCATACCAGTGTTACAATACTTTAAAAATATGTATCACACGGTCTGAAGAATGTATGAGCAGTGTACATTATCACCACACATTCTTCCTTCATATATACCAGTTTGGAGCAGGAAAAGGTGTACGCAAGGAATTCTGTATGCATCTGTCGCTGTTACATCTGGAACCTCTGGGTATGTCACAATCAATGGTTGAGGGACAGCCCAAACGCAGGACTAAGCAGGAGGCTGTCAGTAGCCCCTTTCACACTGCCGAATAACCCGCGTTTAATTCGCGAATTTAGCGTGTCCGCTGTTGTGTTCACACTGCCGACCCGGGCTGCCGCGTCAACTCGACTCGCCTTTCGACCCGCGTCGGACCCTAGTCTTTTTGCCGAGCCGAGTTTGATGTGAACGCAATCGACGCGGGTCGGACGTGGGCGTGACGTGAGGAGTTTAAAAGACAGAATGGACAGCTGATTCAGAACAACAGCGACAGGTGAGGACAAGTTTTACTCTGTTTTAGCCTACATCAAGTTTGAGACATTTTTTTAATATGGCCAACTGGGGAGACAAGGAGGTCCGCGAGCTCCTCAGCCTCCGAGCAGAGGACGTTATTTACCGCCACATTTCGGGGACGGTGAAGGATGGACCTCTGCTGGAAGGGCTGGTGAGAAAGATGGGAGAGCGCGGCTTCCCACGCACCGTAAAGTAACATCTCCATGAACTGCATTGCAAAAACGAGTTCTCAAGGTGTCCCGCCATCGTTTGTTTGAAAATTTTGATGCAGACAGGTGTATTTAACCCTACCTCCGACGCATGGCTTGTGCCTACGTCATTGTACACGCCCAGCATTTTATGTGTTTCGTCTGATGCTCTGCCACTAGGCAACTCCCCCTGAACTCGGCTTCAGGCGACACGGGTCACCCTAACACGCCAAGCGTTCACATTGCTCGACGCGGGTCGAAGGTGCAATTTGGACCCGCTAAGGTAGCGGGTCGCAGTGTGAAAGGGGCTAGAGAGAGGGGAAAATGCTCTTTGATTCAGCAAAACAAAAAGCACTGCAGAGGTAGGTACTTCAAAAAGACAGGACACAGCAAAAACACAACTGTCAGGGACTGTAGAACTGTGGGAGCAAACTATGACATGGATCTTACACTGTTCAAAGGAAACCAAGGAGCTCATATTCTGAAGTAATGATTTATTTAAGATACGTGTGGCAATCAGACAGAAACCCAAGTGTAAAACACATTCAGCTAGCAAAACTGGCTGATATTAACCAGAGAGTGGGCTCCACAAAAAAAAAGAAGAAAAATATAGAGCAAACACTAACTAACTTCCTCCCACAGGCCAAAATGTGCACAGTAGGTTAAATGGTGATTCTAAATTGAGCGTAGGGGTGAGTGTGTTCAGTTGTTTTTTTTCTGTGTGACTCTGTAATGAACTGGTGACCTGTCCAGGGTGTACCCTGCCCCTTGCCAGATGGCAACCGACCCTGAATAGAATGAAAAATTGATGGATGGAAGTTAAGATGATAATAAATCATAAGGTACCGAAAGATTCGTTGGCAGTAATTTGACTAGCGGTCTACATAATACATTAAACCTACAATGACTTGAGTTATCGTTTATGTACTTAAAGATAAGTTCTCCAGCCTGCAGTGTCTGTTCTGATTATTTGAAAAGAAACAGCACAGTAAAAACTATATAGCGTAGATCTTTTCTTTTCCTTTAGGAATCTAAGTGCTTGTTTTCTGATGGATTCTGTAACATGTGAATGTCAGCCCTGTGATTTCAGCCCAGCAAGGGTATCACAGCGAAAATAATTAATAACTTACTATTCCTGATAACGTGTTGCCTGCTTATCATTTAGGAAATAGAGAATGAATGACAGCGTGATTGCAGTAGTAGCATGAGGTTACATAAGTCGATAAGTCAGCAGGCCTTATCCTGTTGGCAGAGTTTGTTTCTTTATCTTTGAGAGAATAAAAGCAGTTTCAACATCAGCGCTGTCACACATGCAGATTCCTCTGCACCGGCGTCAGCAACAGACTCCAAGAAAAACAGTTCACTGTGAAATTCCCTACAAGACAGTCAGTAAGTTTTGGTTGGCATGGTGGGCAGTGAAAGTATCAATTCTCCAGGCTCCCTGAGGGCCTGACTAAGAGGGCTGTTGTTGTGGCTGCTAGCCAGGCAGCAGCACAACAAGCCTCTACTTCTGCAGAAGTTTCAGGAACAATGTGCTGCTTTGACTCACATAACATGTTTCAAATGTGGACCAATCTCCCGTGTTGAAGGTTTCCTTCTTTTTACTGATATCAGAATGAGCTGCAGTAACACCCCCAGGGAAAGAAGTAAATTTAAATGTATCTAAACCAAACTTACTGTAGTTCTTATGATGTGTAACTGGTTTAAAAATTATTCAAACGCTTCCTAATGATTCAGAAATTGTTGGAAACAAGTTAGGACTTACTTTATACATTTTGGTTTAGAACAGAAACCCATTTGCCATCAGCAAACACAGCACATAACAACAATGAGCTAGTATTAGTTCCAGTTCAAACTTGATTCAGCTTGTTAATTCCTTGTTAGTCTTTTTCTTTTTTGGCAAAAGGAAAAGTTTTTCCTTTTGCCCATGAGTCTCCATGAAACCTTCACTGCTTGCATTTAATGTAACCTACTCACCAGTATCAGGACCAACAATAGAAAAAACAGTTTTAGATATTGTTTTGCTGTTGTACCAGCAACCTTGCCACCCAAAAATGAGCTTGTTAGAATTCACTGCATCATAGTGGCAGCAAGTTGTAGCAGCTCCTATTTCATTGCGTGAATTTTTTCAAATTTCCACTGAAAGTGTTTTTTTTCCACAAAACATTGATTTCCCCTGAGATTCCTCTGCTCTGGCTTGGAATATGTTCTGCTTGAGTGGATTTTCCTCCTTTTCAACATCTGTTATGATGAGTTACCATGCCAACAGAAGAGAAAATGGGAACAGCTGATTGAGCTTTCTCGATGCCAACTAAAGGCCAAAAAAAGACCCCAGATGTCACAAGGCAGGTTTACTGGACCCAAGGAGCAGACAAAGTGGTTAATCAGCGATTGTCTAACTGTACTCAGAGGTGTAAGAGCGAGCGGGCAGCCAGGTGAGTTTTCCAGGAGGTTTTGGCTTTCCAGTACCAAGGAGACTTTGGACATGAGACAAAGGTTCCAGGTAGGTTCACAAGGTCCTTGTGGGTGCAGACGGGGCTAAGTAGTAATTTGTCCAAGGAAGTCTTCACACAAGTGAAGGTCAGTTTGGGAGTCTGCCTTACAGCTGGTAGTACTCCAAGAAGTTTCCTACAGGACCTGGAAAAACATGATTAGACTTGGCAACTAGGTAGCCTAAGTATAGCGAGAGGTATACCACTGTGGAAAACACAACAATCTGGCGATGAGTGAAGGCAAGACTGGGGTTGATATACTGCAAGGCCAATGATCTGATGAGAGGCAGCTGCACCCGAGGAACCTGCCTGAATGGAGAGACAGTCGCGCCAACACTCACACAGTCAGGGAGGGAAGACAAAATAAACAACATGCATACTGGAAAAACAGAATTGACACAGAAGGGCAAACAACTGAATCTAGAGACTCTTGAAACCAAATCCATGATGATTTGAAGAAGAAACGCTGTGGATGTCAGGCAGGAGCAAGTTGGAGAAACAGGTGGAGGAAGTACAGGCCAGATCTTTCCTGTATTCTGATGCGGAATGTCCGATCGCTGGCAAACAAAATGGATGAGCTTATATTGCTCAGGAGGACACAGAAAAAATATTGAGAACGTATGTGTTTCACTGACACATGGCTGCAGGAGCATATACCTGACGCCAACGTCTCTCTATCAAGTTTACTACCAAGTTTACCTCTCTGTGATACTTCCACATTTTCAAAAGTTTGTCAACTGCTCCACCAGAGAAAATAAAAAGTTAGATTTATTATAAGCAAATGTAAAAGATCCATACAGTCCTCTGCCTGTCCTCCATTAGGAGAATCCACAGTCTGGTTCTCTGCACTTTCAGCTATGCACCGTTGTTCAGCTGCAACCTGTGATCATATGAAGTGGTCTGAAAAAGCTGTAGATTAGCTGCGGGGATAATTTGAGTCCACAGACTAGATACCCCTCTATGAGCCATATGGCGATGATATCAATACCATTACTGAGTGTATGACAGATTACATTATTTCAGTGTGAAAAGTAAATACGGTGAGGTGCTTTTATAAAAACAAACCTTGGGAAATCTGTGTATCATTTATTCATTCCTTTTCAAAACACATTTTTTTCCCAATTTTTGTTACCGAAAACAAACTTATTTTTCTGATTTTGTGCTTATATTCAGATAAAACAACTTCTCAGATTTTCATTTGTAACCTGAGCCTCAGGTGTCGTCTGCTCCATGTACTCCATGTGTTCACTCCATGTATTCACTATTCTATCCAACACTAAAGCTGTGCTGAACTTGTTTCATCATCATGGAAATACATACACAATATAATACATTCTTACTTTGTTGATGATCATGTTCATTAAAAAACTGAAAAGTTATTCTAAATGTAACAAAGTGTTTTTATTTGCCTCCTGCAGCTGTAGATACTCAGCTGTTAAATTGATAGTTTATGGCATATTCTAGTATATTACATAATATAAAGTCTCAGTGTGATTAATCACGTGCCCCCACCAGCAGAGGGGTGTAAGCATGATTTTTTAAATTTTTGATATGATCACAAAATTGGAAAAGGGGGAATGGGTCATTATGTTTTTTTTCCTTTTGGTTCAGTCAACAAGACTAAAAAAAAAGGTGTTTTGGTTACATTTTGAAAATGGTATTAATGAATGATAAACAAACCCTGGATCTGGAAAAAGTGCAAGAAGATATTGAGAAAAAAGCTAGAAATTAAGCTCCAGCAGAACACTGTATGAAATATGAAGTCATGGATGAACAAGATCATGGACTTGGACATGGATCATGGTTAAAGAGGATCAGACTGATAAACATGTATTTCAGTAGGTTTGGCTCAGATCTACACTCATCATGCTCCTCCCCTGCCTCAAGCAACACAGTACCCACCTTACCTGTACCCACATCCTTTCTGTCACACATCCATAAGGTCACCTCTACATCAGTCATGGCTCTTAAGACAGCCTCACCCACATTTACCCCAACATCAGGACTCACTGAAACCTCATTTGCCTCCCCCCTGCCTCTCTGTCTACAGCAATCAGGTGAAGAAGTAGCTGGAGAGATTGAACATTGATTGAGATAGAACAAGGCTGCAGGTCCAGATGGCGTCATCCCCAGGATCCTGAAGACCTGTGCAGAACAGCTATGTGGGATTCTACAGCACATCTTCAACACAGGCTCGAGTCAGGAGAAAGTTCCAGTACCTTACCAAAATTTCATGCAACTGCGCTTAGTGACTACAGACCAGTTGATGAAAGTCTCGGAGAGACTGTTATAGTCACACCTCAGTAAGAAAGTGAACCACTTTCAGGACTCACTACAGTTTGCTTATCATGCTGGGGTTGGTGCTGGAAATGACATAATCTCCCTGCATCAGTGAGACCACTCTCCTAAAGGCAAAGCTGGCAGGATCATGTTCTTTGATTTCTCCAGTGCTTTTAATAAATCTCAGCCTGTGGTGGATGCCTCCACAACCACCTGGATTATTCACGGCCTGACAAACAGACCACGATTTATGAGACTGGTGGGTTGTGTGTATGAGAAGGTGGTTAGCAGCACAGGAGCATCACAGGGGAACATACTCAGTTTCTCTCCACTATGTACACCTCAGACTTCCAGTATAAATCAGCCCTGTCAGTACAGGGTGCTGGTCAATCACTATGTGGCATGGTGTGGGAACAATCATCTCACCTTGAACACGGACAAAAAAAAATAAAATTATGGGGGATTTTAACAGGATTCTGGGAGTTTACCTCGACAAGTGACTAGAGTGGAAATGCAACACTGAGGCTGTCCATAAGACAGGACATAAACCTTTCTTCTTGAGGAAGTTTAGGCCTTCAATGTCTTCACCAAGATGTTGCATATCTTCTAAAAGTCTGTGGAGGAGAGTGCAATCTGCTTTGCATCTGGGGTGAAGGGCTGTAAGGGAGAATGGCCAGGGCTGACAACACCACCTGGGGAATTGAACCCCTGGAAACGCTCTTGAATTTTTAAAAAAGGGCAAGGAGGGTGCTCAGCAAACAACTGCTTAAAAGGAAGACTTAGCATGAAAGATAGTGTAGCTAACTACCAGGAGGCCAAAATCAGGAAGCCACAACAGGGGCATGACAAAAAGTGAAGTAGAGAAAAGAGGGTAGCCCAAGAAGGGCTTTATACTAGCTGGCTTTTATTGGGGGCAGGGTCAGGCCAGGGCTACGTTCAAGAGCCCCACTACACATCCATCTGTTGGGACAGCAGCATCAGAACCAGAGACTCAAAGAAACTGAACAAACCGATAAAGAAGGCTGTCTCTGTACTGGGTAATGCTGTGGAGCCCCTGGAGCTGACAAAGCAAAGAATGATGTGCAATTTGATGAACATCATGGACAATACTGCACACCAACTATAACAGTGTTAAAACAATGACGTGTGTTCAGTTGGAGGCTTGTTCAGCTCCACTGCAACAAAACACTACCCAAGAGGTCATTACTGCCAGCATCTATAACCATACACAATGAGAGTTTAGGTTTGATTTATAAAATTTAAAAACTACTGCAACAATAGAAATTCCTTCTGGGTTTAAAAAAAAAGTACTTTTCATTTAAATTCAATTTTTCATTTCATTTAAATGAAAAGTGATGATTGCTTAGATGACTGAAGTGAAAAGGAAGCGTCAATAAGAAAGCAAAAAGTTAGCCTTTAGGTTGAACCGGTCTGAGCGAAAACCTCAAATTAGCAGTCTGTGTTAGTATAATCTGCTGGCTGTTTGCCAGAAGAATAGTGTCCATACTGTGACGGATGGGTCTGAGGACTGACAACCTACTCTACAGATCAAGAAGCTATACAACTTCACTTGCAGAGGAAAACATCTATGTATGAAATGCTATAAAAAAAAAAAACTGTCTGCTACCATTAAAAGGTTTAAAAAGAGATTATTTTTAAAACATGTTCATTGTGCAGAAATAATCACTTCACTTGACTGTCACTTTTCTCATGTGCTAATGACAGCTTTGCAGCTGATGGCCAAACAGAGATGACAGCCTCTTTGTCTCTAAACTGCCTCCCAAACAAATCAGATCAACTCCTCATGAAATCTATTCATGGAACTATTCACATAATTGTATCATATGACATGTATGAAATAAAAGCAATGCTGTTCTGTCTCAGCCTATTTAAACTGAAAGACTGGCAAACTTATTGAAGAAGGACACAGGGATTGGAACCTGTAATGACAGATGTTTATGTGAAATAAAGACAGGTAGGCTATATAAAGATAAGATATTAAAGCACCCTCACCAGATCCATTTCCATACCTTAAGCGCATTACTCCATAAATGTCGATCTCATTTGGATTCCCAGAACCAACTAATGAATGTGGTCTCTCGCTTCCCAGGAGGAGCACAGACTTTCATCTTATAGAACAGCTCTGTGGGCACGAATAAGGAGCAGCTGGTGACACATGGCTCATTGGTACATATGTTTTGATAATTAAAATTTTCTACAACAGTGGAGATCGAGGATATGCCTTGGTCCCCGTCTCACCGGTAGGTTTTATTTAATCAGATGCATGCACATACTCGTAATCTGACTTAGAGGATATTGGTGAATGAGACCCAATTTCCTTTGGTCCTTTATCTTACCAAAAAAAAGTCTTTAAACTGCGTTCTGTGACATGTACAAGGACGCTAATGTTGACAGTGACTCATGATATATATGGAAGTAACCACCAACCCTCCTTTCTGAGAGGGAGATATTTGTGTTTTGTAATCCTGGAGAATTGCTCCAGCAGTTGAATTTGCTTGAGAAAAGTGAGGCAAATTTGAGCTTTTTTCATTTGGTCTTAATGCACCATAACATTGGTTGCAACCCTTCATATAATGGGAGGAAGCAAAAGAAGAATAAGCAGTAAATTGATTTGCTAGCCAATAAAATGAGCCATTGTGTGTCACTACTGCTACATAAAACTATTACAGAGCAGATAACAGCTAACACCAAAGGGGTGAAAACCACTAACTTGGCCACTCACTTTTGCATCCATCATCCTGCAAAATGTTACTGCAATACAATGAGTAATTTGCATTTATTTTGATCTCACTGGACAAAGGTTACATAAAAATGTGTTTTGAAATTACAGATTTGACTGTTGGATTTCTCAGTATTTTCCTTCTTCTGGTTATTTATTAGGCAGCATCAAAAAAGCAAGGCCAGTGTCAGTGTCAGGCATGTTAACACTATCTGAAAAAAAATTAATTAGAAAAAAAAACAGCAGACATGAAAAGTATGTATCATGAAGAAGCCATCACTAAATCACTTACAAGCTTTAAAGTAAAATATATGAAGCCCTGTAGAATTGTAAAGAGGTCCGGGTTTGAATAACTGGTGAGTACAGTTGTTCCACATAAGTGACATTGTTTCAGTTGAAACTGTATTGATGATAGGGCCATGTGGATCTTTTGTTTAGCAATTCATTTGTTCATCTTATCACACTTTATAAAGAATGATTCTTTATGGAGAGGGTCAAGCGTGCGCTTCTCATAGCTGTGTGTGTTTGCTACCACATTTGTGCATACTATCAAAGCGTATGCCTTGCAAAGAAATACCACTTGCTATGCAGAAATATTGGTTTTCCTTGGGTACTATTTTACATCCCAGTATAACATTTCTGCACCTTGTGTTTTCTATGTATGTACTCTGTTTTCAAGCCGTACCAAATCCAACCAAACTGTGACTGAAAGCAGATATGAACAGCATGAACTCCTTTTGAGTTTTCATGAAATGCTGTATTCCTTTATGCAGCTTTATCTGTATCCCTATGTGCAATAAAAATGAGAAGTTTTGTCCCAAAGCAGAGATCAAGTAATTACATTTTATGTAAGTTTCACAAAATGTCCATCAGACTATTGAAAGGGGTGAAAGAAACAAAGTCACCTCAAACTGGTAGAGCAGCCACTGAGAAAATGTTTATTTGTATGCAAGTGTGTCAGTAGGTTTTCATGCACTCACAGTCATGGACATCCAAAAACTCATAGACATGCTCAGTGCATCAATCTTAGAAGAATAAAAATAAGGAAACCAGCCAAGCAAACTGCTGATCAGCAACACAGTCTCTCTAAAATGACACAAGGTCAGAACTGTTGAGATGCATTTCATGTCCTTGTAACGTTTCACAGGTTGGAGCTCTGACAATAGCAACGGTGTTGCACCTCGGTTAATGATAACCCTGTATTCCCAGGGTTAAAGTAATATACTAGGCGGATTCTCCGGTCTCATTCCTCAAGAGCAAAACCCTGCCTCCATCCTTCAATGGCACATAACACAGACTTATAGCGACAGGTCGCATTTATCACTCCAAGCCAATGGTAAATGACTCAGTCAAAGTCCCCCACAAGAGTTACCTGACTTGGCCTCTGAGCAGTGAAGGACTCAAACACTACTCTCTTAGAAATCCCGTCTTTCCTCCAGTCAGTCGCCCAGTCAGTCTCTACTATTCTAAGTCTACAAAAGAAACCCAACTCGGTCAGGAAAACATCTTCTACCACTTTTTGGGCATTACCATTTTGAAACTCTTCTGTTCTCCTCCTCTCTGCAGACCTCTCCCTTCCAAACAACACAATGGGATTTTCTGGTTAAATAAAGGTTATAATAATAACAAAAAATTGGAGCTTTGTCTCTGCATCTGAGTCCTGCCATACTGGTATTTATAACACTGGGCACCGTCTGCTATAAACACAGGTGTGTACGCAAATATCCAATTCAGTCAGACCAGCACCCTGCTATGAAAAACAGTTTCTGAATAAGATCATGTGCAAAAAGTTTTTGTTTTGTTTTGTTTTGTTTTGTTTGTTTTTAAATAATTTGTTTTATTAATCATGAATCAGGAGTGTTGAGCCTATCTCACTCCAACTAAATCATATTCTATCATTTTTCAGGACTACTGGCAACAAATTCTATGCAGAATGTGTTTATTAATATGGTTTGGGATAATTTGGTTATGAGTATTACAACATCATCTTGACTCATTCACCAATCACTGGCTGGTTTTGATACCACTTCAGTGTTCCTATTTGCTGTGCAAATGCAACCTGAGAAACATGTCTTTTGGTAGCCCTACAGTCCCTATAACACCCAGAGAAATCCTCAGACCACTTGGTCTGAAAGCTGCTGTTTGGTTACTTGGCAATATTTAACTGTACAACTCACTAGGGGCTTAGGGATTCTAGTTCAGTCAGTTTTGGATTTCATCTCTGCTTTTTGTGGATGATGTGGTCCTGAAAGCTTCATCAAGTGGAGACCCACAGTAGGCACTGTAGCCAAGTGTGAGGCTGCCGGGTTGAGAAATTGCACCTCCAAGTTTAGGCCATGGTTCTTAGTCAGGAAAAGGGTGGAATTACCACTCTAGGGTGAGAGTGACTCACTGCGTGAAGTGGATAGATTGGAGGATCTCGCACTCTTGATCACACGTGGGTCAGAATAGAACTGAAGATAAACAGACCTGGCCGGTGTCTGCAGTGATGCTGATGTTGTGAAGGGAGAGCTGTGTGAAGATCTACATTCCAACCCTCACTTATAATCACAAACTGTGGGTGTGGACTGAAAGAATTAAATTGTGAATACAAACAACAGGTTGGCTGAGCTCAAGGGCGTCACTTTGGTTTTAGAAGTGGTGGGGACAAAAAACGTAATGCATTCTGTGCCCCCCACGGACCTCCCACCATCCAACACATTAAAAAGTAACGCATTCTAGATCTATTCCAGCATCATGTTTAATAAGCTGCCCTTTTTTTGATGAACACATACAGAGTTTATAAATGATATCCTTTAATTTCATGTTTCCATATCATTATGATCTGAATCGAAATTATGTATTTATTCATGAATTAATTACAAAATATTTAAAAAGTTAATTTTAACACCTGTCCGCCATAGCCCTTTTCATCTCGCGTACCCCCTAGAAGCAGCTTGCGTACCACCGGAGGTACGCGTACCAAAGTTTGGGAATCCCTGCTCTACAGTGTATTGTCAGGTGTTGAAAATCCTATTCGAACAATAAAAGTTGAAAACCACAGATTGAGTTTTGGCTTGTTTTGCAAAACGGCGTTGGAAACACCAGGGTATTGGCTCGGGATATGTAATACTAATACACATAGGACAAAGAACAGTGTTGGCAATTTAACACTTCTCTTGACATCAACAAAGTTTACCAGACAAACAATGCCAGACTTTAAAGGGGGTACGAAATGAAACGAGGTACTGAGCATCAGCCTTTTGAAGACGAGCCAGGGCTGCTGGTAGCTTATGTTATGCTGCATTAAAAAACAGAAGAAATAAAAACAAGCGCCCAGAGAATTGCATCTGTCAAATCCTGACCACCAGTAAACACTCGCAAAGGACCAATGTAGACTTCACTCGTTACATCATAAGCAAATTGCCCGCAAATAAAATCCCCTACAGTTTAGGATAATCACACAGGTTATGCGAGAACATATTTATGTTAGGATAGGCCTACCAGGCTCCAAGTCTAACGTCACATATCTCAATCAGACAAAACAACTATAAGGTTCCCCATTGGTATAGCAATCCCACCGTGTGTAGCTGGTACTAGCTGACCACCAGCCAGAATCAGACCACAATGGTAGCTTAGGACCATGGGTGACCTTTGGCCAGGTCATCACGAGCAAACAAAACCAGCAGCAAAATTACGTAAACCAATTTCTTACCTTATGTGGCAGACAGTCCACAATCCACATGCAGGCTAGATGATGTATCCATATCGTTATCCAGTGTCACAAGCATGCTTTTTACAGGAAGCAAAAGGACCGGCTATTTTCTGAATAAAAATGTCAATTTTGTCTGTCTGTCTTGAAAATGATTTAAGCCACTTCTCCATTATAACGCTGTGTACAGACAGCACACGTTTACCCTCCTCCCCCTCCCCCCTGCGATGACATCAAATATTTCATAAATTATATAAACTAAAAAAAGGCTTAAATCGCAAAGCTATTTAACGGGATCAATAATGTCCAAGAGAAAAGCTGGAAAGGATATCAGATCCTTTTTCAGCAAGCAAAAATGCGCTATTAAGTGCAGAGAAACCTACAAATTACCTTGTTTTACGATGTTTGATATTAACTCCGTTAACTGCTAGTTCTCATCTATTGCTAACATTAACGGTTAGCTAGCAGTAACACTGCAGTTAGCTACATACATACCGGCTTTAGCTTTGGCTACTACAAATTTCTGTCTTCCACTTTTATTGGTTGAGTGGAATACCTTTTGTACAGTAGTAGCGATGGTTTCTAGTGTTCCATATATATCTCAAGTTAATTCCATGATATTGCGTTAGCCTTTGCTAGTACTAGAAGTCATAAAAGCTAGGCTAGGAAAGCTAGCCTTCCAAGTTAACGTTCTCTCAAGTCACAATGTTCAATCATGCGCCACCATTGGAATGCACCGACCCCGCATCATTTTACAACTTCATGTTTCTACAGTGGCTCAGAGTCGGCAAATCAAACGACTAGATACCAAATTGCGTTTTTCACATGTTCGTGCGCGCCTATCGCATGATTTGGACTCGACGATTTCGGTTGAGTATGTGGGGATGTTTTTTTCGGTCGCAATTGGACATCAAAGCACATTTTTAAAAGTGGTGGGGACAAAATTCAAATCATAAATAGTGGTGGGGACATGCCCCCACCGTCCCCCCGTAATCTACGCCTATGGCTGAGCTCACCCTTAGGGATCAAGACGAGGAGCTCAGACAGTTGCTGCTTCTCCACATCTCAAAGAGACCATTCAGGTTGTTCGGGCATCTGCTGAGATTGCCTTCAGTAGACCTCCTACATAAGATGTTTTGGACATGCCTTACCAGGAGAAGAACCCAGAACCAGGACTCATTAGACAGATTCCAATTTTCAGCTGACATGGAAAAGACTTGGTGACCCCCAAGAGCTGAAAATTCCAAATGAATCCAATTCATACAGACAGAGCCAATTCAAATAAATGCACAGTCCAAAAAAAGGCGACTTTTTGTCTTTTGCATCCTCCCTTGTTGAGTTCCCATGGACAACATGATATTGTTGTCTAGTGAGTTGTATTCAGTGAGAGTCTTCTTCTTGAATTTGGATTTTGACCCAGATGTCATCCGCATATCTGAATAAGTGTCTTGGTATTGTTCCCTTGAAGGAGTTTTTTAACTGCTTTGCTTTCCACTTTCTTAACTGGGTCAGAATTGAGGAACTGTTTTGGATTAGAGGTGAAACATCTTCAAGAAACAAGAAAGAAGTTAGGTTTCCATCTATTGAAGCTTTTAGGATAACCATGACCTGGATTACTGAGGATCTAGAAAGAGATATTGTAAGTATTTTTTCCTTCACATTATGCATATTCTCATGCATCAATTTTACGAATTAATACTATTCAATCAAGAATGTTTTAATTTTACCATTCTTTAACTACTTTAATCAACCACATCCAACACACTCAACTCTAATTTGTAACATATTACCATAACACTTTCATCTTTATAGCTTCATTCTAATTTACAAGGATTTCATCTTGACAAATCTGAGCCACTCATCTAATCATCTAATCTAATGCAGAAAGATATCTCACAAGCTGGTCTGGGTGTAGTGTTTTCTCTCATTCACTTTCACACATAATACACACATGAAACTGTATCCACGGGAACTGCTACTCTCCCCCATGACGAGAGTACATACATATGTGAGTGTTAACCGTTGCCATATGTCACTTTTTAGACAGTGGCTGTGCTGTCAGTCCCAAATTTCCCATAGGGGATGAGGCCCACACAGATGACATTAAAAACTCATTGACAAATGCAGAAATAGGAGGTATTTGAGGAGGTACTGAATTTTATTTTTTTTTTTACTGGGAAATATTGAGAAACATGCACACACTGCTTGTTAAAGAGGCAATGCAACCGTGCTTAAGATGCACTTGCACATATAATAGTTCCTTACAAATTCTTTGGTCTACTTAGTGCAAATGCCGGACACAGTGTGCATGGATGCATCTGTGTATTGATACTTTTAATTGATCCAGCCTCAGGTTATCACAGAAGCAAAAGCAGCTGCATCCTTCTTATTGACGTCTTCTTAGCCCCCCCCCCACTGTCACCACTAACCCCCCAAGCTGCATGTGTTGGCCTTATTTATCATGTGAAAGGGCCCAGCGTCTTAAGTGTGTACCTTTAATTCTCACAAGTCACTCTCACAGTTACTTACCAAATACTTAATCACATTTTGTGATGTCACCCCTCTCCACTCATTATACTAATCCACCCCAAACCACAATGCCTTTGTCTTCAGCAAAGGCTGAGACTTAAAGTAGCTGAGAGACAGAGTTCCGGTTTGCTAGAGTCAGACTGAGACCCCATGAGGAGTGAAATTTTCAGCGGGTTCCCAATTACTGCTATGCTGTTTAAAGGAGTATAGCATTGGTTTTATTTCAGATGAAACCCAGCTGTATGTCTGCATGTGTGTATACTGCATAGAAGGCTATACAGAAATTCTCACAAATCATCACATACCTACAAATCCATTACTTGAGTGTAAGACCAGAGGAGTTTGTAGTTATGCAGAAAGTAATCAGTCTTAATTTGTTTGGTCTGATTATTATTTATTATTATTTCCTCCAACGCTTTTACTCAGCCAACTTCTGGATACACACTCAGGAAACAGCTCCTAATTACTAATGGATGATGATTAAACTCTAGGGTCAGCTGGAGTGTATGTGTGTGTTTGTGCGTGTCCAAATGCAAATGTCTGTGTGAGGAAGAAAAAAGATACAAAGAAACTCAGGAGAGATGCTTTTTCCCACAAATTTCTTCAAATTCACAACTTCGTTTCTATGTTATTATCTAAATGAACAAATACTTTGTCCAAATCAGCATGAATCAAGATTAAAAGAGGCCAGATTTAAGAAAGCAGGCTCTTGGCTTGATGCCTTAACCCACAGATTGTCCTATCGTCATATAATGTGAATTCCTGACTAGCTGCAATTTTTCATCTCAGTCATTTGTTTTGTAATGATTAAAATGAAGAACTGTTTAAAAAAAATCATCAGACTTTGAAATCTTTCCTCTTAGATGTTGTAAAGTAAAATATTATTGATCCACAACAGGGAAGCTGGCTCACTATGCTGATTCAGCCATGCAGAGAGAAAGAAGAGGAAGTAACAAAGTGTTAGAGGCTATGGTTTTGTTGACTGCTCTTTACTTTCTATGTGGTTTCCTGCTTCCCTGTGGGCGTGGCGGCCGGCGGCGATCCTGATAACTCAGTCTTCTCACCTGTGGCTGTTAAAAGCTCCAGTCTCCTCTCATCTCATTGCCATGTCGTTTGTTTACCTATGTGGTACAGACCCAGCCAAACGATCATACTTAAATTACGTTATGTTCATGTTTTTTGAGTTTAGAAACTTACCTCTCACCTCTTGAGAGAAAGCTGCCTGGACCTTATTGTACAGCGTTCCTCTCCTGCCCGATAAAAAATTGTTATTTTTCTCCGCCGCCACTACTGCCCCAACCACAGTCAGTAAAAGGCGAGCTGCTGTATTCTGAACAATTTGCAAACGATGCAGAAAAGACTGGTCTACACATTACAGTGCATTACAGTGGTCTAGTCAAGTGGTGATGGAAGCATAAATAAGTTTTTGCAGGTCTTTAAGAGAGAGGTAAGGCTTTATCTTGGCAATCACATTAAGTTGGAAAAAGCTGGTTCAAAAGCACTGGCCTGCTTAACCAACTTGAATGAGCTGTCAAAAATCACTCTGAAATTTTTGACTGCAGGGTAACTAAATGGAGTGAAAGGGCCAAGAGTATCAGCAGAAATGTCATGTGGGTTTGATTACTCCAACCCAAATTACTTCAGTTTTATTTTCATTAAGACTGAGAAAGTTCAACTTCATCCAGGTTATAAGGTCACTTAAGACAGTTTAGTTATGCTTGCAGTGCAAGTGCTGTCTAACTTGATCGGTTATAGACCTGGATGTCATCAGAAAAGCAAAGGAAAGGAATATTATGTTTTATGAAGACAGGTCCCATAGTCAACGTATGCAGACTGATTGTGAGGGTTTGGGTTTTTTATGGTCAGTGTTCTGATGGTTATTACTCAGACACATGTTGTTTAGGTTCTTTGGCTATCGTAGTTTCTGACTTAGTGGAGCATCTTCTTTGATCTCCCTCCCATTTAGCCTTTGTACTTATAAACCCTAGCCCAAAAGGAAGTTGTAAGGGAAGGTGATGGAAAGTCACGGATCTTGGAAAAATGACATTTTGAGACATGTTTGGGACCGTTATTATATTATTTATTTCCTTGTTTTCCATTTCTTTTTTAGTTGCTGTTAGTTTTGGATTTTCTTGCTGCTTGGTTTGTGTTGTGCAATTAAACTACTTGTTTAAGTTTAGGGAAGGATCTTTGGGAATTTACATATTCACACTGATTGGTCAATTCTGCATTATTTGTCCCAATCATAATTCTAACTTTCCAATTTGGAACTTTTTTTTTTTCCTCTATCTCTTTGAGTCACTAAAATGAAAAATAATGTTTTTCACTCAAACAAAGGTTTCATTACTGACACTATTAAATGTGCTGTCATGTCTGCAGACAACAAGGGAATTAGAAAACACATTTTTGAATAAAGTTTTGATGGAGTCATTTTTCTGTGCAAAACAACACACACTGCTGATTTTTTTTCCCCTCTTACCCCTCACCCCGCTAAATCAATTAATACTTCACTTAGGGAGGTAAGGCTCTTTCAGGTACACCCACGTGTGGCTTAGGGACACCCTGCCACTCAGTCATTAACCACACCCCTAACAGAGAATACATTTGCCTTTCACCATAACAAAGGAGGTTTCAGGCAGGTGGGTGGACAAGGCTGCTGGGGTGCTGGAGTAATAGGAGGAAGGGGGATGCTGATTGAGGATGTGTGTGGGTATATGTTCCCACGCAAGTCACCCTGCCACTCAAAGCACAAAGGAGTCCCCCACGTGTACAGAAGCTAAAAGAGTGACTTGAAAACACACTCACACATGTGTTTGTCATCCCCCGAAGGTATCCTTGCATCCCTCAGAGGATGGGTGTTAAACGGCTCATTGATTTTTTTTTTCTTGCTTCTCCTTCAGTGCACATCTTAATTTAGTTGCTCTGTGTGTGCACTTGTGTTTGCATTCCTTTCAGTGAGAGAGATAAGAGTGGCCTCCAGACATTCTTGATCCCCCCCTGCCTTGTTCTTCTTTAACCCAGCTTAAGATCCATCAATCCTTTTATTTCTGCTTCACATTCAATCTCTTTGTCTTTTCTCTCCAGCCCCAAATACGTAGTGGCTATGTTAACTTCATCAGTTTTTCCCCCGCACCATCTTTGTTTCTTCATCCATTAACACTATATTACAGTCGCCTTGATCCTTTGGCCCTGGATCAACATCATTTATCAAGACAGGCTGATGTTTGTACCTCTAATTCAAACAGGAACGTCATACCGGCTGAAAAATGGCATTCCTCATGGGCAGGAGAGTGTGCTTGTATATGTGTTGGAGACATTTTGTGGTTGTTATGTCACAATCTCATCAACCTTCCAGACTCTCTTAGTCTGACCCGTGACATAAAAACAATCACAAACTCACTCTCAGGAAGTCTCACTTGTCCACAGACACCCATGATGTCTTGAAAACATATCAATGCTTACACAATGTAATACATATACCTAAAGCATTTTCTCTCATGAATACATATGTACACACTTGTGAATTGATCCATTCCCACACACTCCTACGAACACGAGCGTTGAGTGTTCAGGTGCAGAATCTCGCACTCATAAAGGCCCAGCAGGTCATAGGGAGTCCAGATAGACATGCTGGCTCTGTCAAATAGATAACTGCATTAACATGGGAAGTAAAACGGCTGCATATCTAAACATTTACACTTGTGACTGCATTGAAGAGATTAATCACTGCTTTCCTGTCTGCACCCTGCACTTCTTATCACACAGAGTTAATTATAGTTTGACTGGTCGAATGTGAAAGGTGGTATTACCACTCAGGGTGGGGTAAATAATTTAAATGGTATTGAAATACATTCATTAAACTACATCAACTCAGAAATAGAGAAAAGTTAACAACAAGTAAATAAAGGCAACAAGATCAATTTGAAATAAAAATGGATTACATTTTCTTCTTCATCCCACCAATGTCTTCATGAAAATGTCAAGTGATTTACACTAAATGTGTGTAAAATATTTCATTGTCTGTGTTCTTGAATCTGAAGGCCTCTCTCCCCTCTTGGATATGTTCCGTGACTCATTCATCATTTGGCAACAGTTCTATACATGTTTCAGTACCAAGTGACAGCAAAATCTGCGGAGATCTTTCTAAATTCAGGAGAAGGTACACACAGTTTAGTCTGGTCTTTTTCCATAGTTGCCGTTCACACAAAAATATCACAGCTGAGGACTTTGTGCTGGAGAAAGACACTCACAGCTAAATATGAAATTACATTTAAAAAAAAAAAAATAGGGCTGGGAAACGATTAAAATTTTTAATCTAATTGATCACATAATTTCCCTGATTAATCACGATTAATCGTATTTGTATGCAAAATCCAAAAATGAGTTCAAAAGTGGTGTATAGCTTTTAGCATTTAGTTTTATTTTAAATGTGCTGCCATATAAATGAAAGTGCCATAACATTTGTTGTACAAACACACTTTTAACATCAGCATTTTTATGTAGTTTTTATGTAGAAGCCTCGCTCCACTGTCTGTTTCGTTGAATGACTTGCTGGTATCAGTTGTGTGTTTTGCCTTTAAGTGATATTTTAGACTGGAACTACTACGGTAATAAGACAATTCAACTTGGCAGTGTTTACAGATGACTTTGGTTCTGTCGACTCCACCGTCTGGAAGAACTTTAAAATGAAAATGGCCGAGTAAAAGTTCCGTACCCTTCTCCATGTTTGGTGGATCCGCCAATTACTTTCTTTTCCGGTTCGGCAGCGGACAGCAACAGACTTTTACAATAATAAAACCTGCGCTAACGCGTGATGAAATATTTGTTGGTGTTAAATAATTAACGATTTACTCGCCCGGCCCTAAAAAACTTGTTATAAATCTTATTTTTGTTCCTCAAAAATTATTATAAGGTGTTGTTGCTGCTGGCAGGAATGAACTCCTGTACAGTTTTTTGTTGCAGCACATCTAAAAAAGCAGAGGGTGTGCAGTTTTGTCCTTTGTGTTCATCAACTTATGCAGCATTCTTTGCTTTGTCAGCTCCAGCGTCTCCAGAGAAGTCCCCAGCACAGAACCAGCCTTCTCTATCAGTTTGTTCAGTTATTTCGATTCTCTGGCTCTGATGTTGCTGCTGTTGGTGTGTGTGTTCCAACTGTAGGTTGATCACATTCCCTACCTTCCCTGGGAAAATCTATGCCAGGCTGCTGGAGGAAAAACTCCAGCAGATGATCAAATCTCAGATTCAGGAGGAGCAATGCAGTTTTTGGTTCTCAGAAATAGATGAATGCCTTCCCTGGGTTTTGAGTGAGTTGCTACCTCAGGTGGACAATTTCAAGTATCTCTGGTTCTTGTTCATAAATAGGGGGTAGAACAGAGCAGATTAATTGGTTCAGCATCTGCAATGATGTAAACATTGTACTAGTCTGTCATTGTGAAGGGAGAGAAGCTGCCAAAAGTCAAAGCTGTTGATTTACTAGTCAGTCTATATAACAAACTCTCACTTCTGATAATAAACTATGGGTAATGACTGAAATAATAAAATCACAGACACCATGAGTTTACTCTGAAGTGTGGCTTGGTCCACTCTTAGGAATAGGGAATAAAGTGAAGAGTACAGTTGCTACTCCTCTGCATCGAAAGGAGCCAGTTAGGGTGGTTTGAGCATCTACAAAGCATACCCTTCAGATGCCTCCCAGGGCAGTTGTTTCAGATGTTTTAGCAGGAGGAAGCCTCAGGGCAGATCCTGGATATGCTTTGTCATGTTCTTCCTCCTGGATGCTCTTTCCAGGCACCATTCTGCAGTAGCTCCGGTCGTGAGAAAGTGTGTCACACAGTGAATTTCCTGCTAACTGGTACATGTTTTCTGATATTGTCTGGAGCTTACAGGTTAAAACAGCGTAATCGAATTTTCAAGGAGTGTAAAGCACATGTTTGTGTTAAAAAATACATGATGAGTGCTTCTATGTATTTTTCACACGTTGTTGTGGTAATGGGACATGGATGCTACACTACACAAAACAACAACATACACATATGTTGTCCTCCCATGATTTTCAACCCTACCAAATTTCAGACATATAAAACATGCAGAAACATACATACTATTTGTCTTTTATTAGACTGAGCTAGATTAGAATTGCAACCAAAGGTGAAAAGAAACAGATTCTTTAAAGGTTACTTTACAACTCATATTGAGTCAAGCTAATTTTCAACACAAGACCATGTCATGTATGAGATAAACTAACAGATGCCTCTTTCTTATACAGAGTTGTCCTAATGGCAGTTGGCTATTTTATTTACATCTGAGGTTAACAGGTCAGGTCTACATCAGGTCACACATTACAGCTGATTGGTAACACTTCCTTGACAATATATCATGTCACTACACTGAGGTGTCTAATGGCGCTTTTCCACTAGCTCGTTTCGGCTCAGCTAGGCGCGCTGTTGCGTGTTTCCACTAGCAACCGGGACGATTTTCCGTATCACCTCAGCCCTGGTTCCAAGACATGCTCAGAGGTGCTCATATGGTTTTGAGGTGGAGGGTAGCTGTTGTTGGGTAAATACATTTTACCGCAGCTTTATGAGGTACATTTGTCTTCATGTTGTAAAGTCATACCTCCCTCTTTTGCTATCCTGACTTACCACCAGGCATCACCAAGTGGTGGTAATGAGGGGAAAAAGAGAAACACAGTATGACCATGTGTGGTCCTGTGTGGTCCTGTTTTTCTAATTAACATTGCAGCTCTTTTTCACAGGGTCGTGTTTGGAATGGTTGAAAAACTTTTGCCAGTACACCAGGTGAAAAATAATGAAAATATTTTCAAACCACATGTCGCTATGCGTGCCACAGTATTGCAAGGTTTAAAATTAAGTACATTTCCCACAATTATTCCTAAACAAAGCACAGACACTGAAAAAAAGAGAAGAAAAATGAGTAGGACACTGTATCCCTGGCTTATGTCATTGCGGATTTTGTTGCTTCACTCTGGGCACATCCCCTGCTATGCTGCACCTGTGACTCCGCGGCTGTTGGCTGATGAGTTGACTGATAAGTAAATCTTTTCACCATCGTATTCCTCCTTGCTTAGAAAGAGCAACTGTGTATAGCTGTGCCTTAGGGCCCCAAATCCCTGACCCTGTCACCTTTTCCCCTCTGCCTCTCTTGGGACCTGAGCTCAATCTCACCAACTGAACAGTGTGGTTGGAGGCAGAGACAACTATTTAACTGAACTTTGCAAATAGATAAGCAGGGGGAAGCATTGCTCCGATCATCAATAATGAGGGCGGAACTGTTTCTTATCAGGCACTGATTTTGCGCGAGTCATCATCTGAGGCTGGAGCCAACTTCTGTTCTGCTTACGTTAGCCCATCACCTCCTGCATCAAGTGATAAATGACAGATCAATAGAAACTGTTTAATAAATTCCAACTCAGGATTCCACAGAGCGGCAGATTCTGTTTCCTAACTGTCCTTGATGTAGTAATTAATCAAACTTTTTAAATGCAAGAAAAATTTTCTTCTTGAGTTTTTTGCAAGATTGGGTTTGAATCACCATAAAAAGAGAGAAATCTATAAGAAAATGCTAGAGCATTAATGTTGATAAAAAAATATAATTAGCAAAGCACCGTAAGGAATAGCAGAAAAAAATGGCTGTAAAATTTATAGTGCTGGTAAAATGTGTGAAATATCACCATGACGACATGTGAGCAGTCTGTTAATTTGGTTAAGTGAGCGGTTGAGGATGAGTAAGTATGGGGGTGGGAGTCAGATCTTGCCTGGCGCCTGCTCTGCTGCAAGTTTACCCACAGTTCTTGTTTGTAGTTAATTTAGATGCCCCATCCTTTTACACCCCATAAACTCACGAACTTTAGGGCCAATTAAATAAATTAAAACTATAAAAGCAGCTCGTGGACATCCTTCCTTTTAGCTCTGAGCAAATTATGTTAACCATGGTTGCAAATATCCTTATCAAAACCTGATACCATTTAGTTCCTGGATGCTCTGAAGCTGTGCCCTTCATGTTCTCTTGTGTTCAAGGAGAGTCGAGCCCCATGGATGTAAATGTAATTATCCAAATAACCTGTAACCTTTAACACTGGCTTAATCATATTCTGGGTGTCCCATTTGGACAATTTGTAGCTGGTAATTACATCTTTGGATTCTATTCATGCTTGGGTGCAGAAAGCTGCAGAGAGACAGTTAGTGCAAGTGTCTGTGTTTCAGAGGGAAATAAGAAATGACAAAAGCTTCATCCAAAACATTTTCCCCAGCAGGCCCAAATGTAAACACATACCAATCCTTTCTCCTGTTGGTATGCTATCTTTTATTCATGCTGTTTAATGTAACACTTTAATGTGTGAGGGAGCCCAGGGGGGCTCTAATCCAGAACTGCCAGCCACCTGGTGTGTGCTGTATACCACTCTGAGTACACAAGCCCCTATTGTGGTCCCAATCAATCACACACTCATTACACCAGCAATAAAAATGCCAACAGTCATGCCCAAAGCCCCAGTCAACACCTCTTCCAGAAGAGAGTGTGGGCATGATTACCACTTTGCCAGCCTGGCTATCTGATGTGTCATATGTCCTGAGCGTGCCGATGCTGTATTGTCATGATGCATGGCTGCTGTCTGATGTTGTCACACAACAGTGCCTTCGGGCCGTAAGAACCCTGTGGGAACGCCAATGTCTGTTCCAATTGGCTTGAATTGGACTTTATTATCTAAGTGCCTTGAGATGACATTTGTTGCATTTGGCGCTATATAAATAAAAATTAATTGAATTTAATTGAATTGAATTGAATTGTTCCAACCACTCCTGATTATTAATTCTCATTCATTGTTCACCCTGTACACCACTGACTTAAACTACAACTCAGAGACCTGCCACATGCAAAAGTTCTCAGATGACACCGCCATTGTTGGATGCATTAAGGATGGGCAGGAGGGGGAGTACAGGGGACTGGTGGAGAACTTTGCCAGATGGTGCAGGACCAACCAGCTGCAGCTGAACACCACCAAAACCAAGGAAATGGTGGTTGACTTCAGGCGAACCACCCCGCCCCTGGTGCCTGTCTCTATCGAGGGGGAGACAGTGGAGACAGTCTGCACGTACACGTACCTAGGGGTACATCTGGACAATAAACTGGACTGGTCTGCAAACTCTCACGCACTCTACAAGAAGGGTTAGAGCAGGCTCTACTTTCTGAGGAAGCTGAGATCCTTTAATGCCTGCAACAGACTCCTGCTGATGTTCTACCAGTCTGTCATGGCCAGTGTGCTCTCCTATGCTGTGACATGCTGGGGGGGTAGCATTAGGAAGAGAGACGCTGGACGCCTTGACAGGTTGGTGAGGAAAGCTGGGTCTGTTGTAGGCACAGAACTGGAGGCTCTCACTACCACAGCTGAGAAGAGGACACTGAGCAGACTTGACTCTATAATGGACAACCACAGTCACCCTCTGCACTCTGTGTTTGCCAACCAGAGAAGCCTGTTCAGCTACAGGTTCCGCACCATCCCCTGCAGGACAGACAGGCTACTGAGGTCCTTTGTCCCCAGGGCAATCCAGCTATTCAACACCACACAGAAAGAGACTGTCATAGGTGATTGGACCACATAACCCCCCCCCCCCCCAAAAAAAAAAAAAATCAGGAACAACTTCTCTGCACTAGGACTCTGCGCTTTTTCACTAGGACAATAAACACATACTGTGTGTGTGTGTGTGTGTGTGTGATCTGCCTTTTTGCTGAATGTATGGAAGAGCTATATGGTTGATATATGTGTAATGATGTGTGTATTGCCTTGTGTATTTTGTATTGATGTATGGTTGCAACTGGACACCTTAATTTCCCTGGGGATTAATAAATGATACTCTACTCTACTCTACTCTACTCATCTACCTGCCAACAAGCTGCTTCTTTTAAAGGGTAAATGCACAATGGAATAATCAGACATTGTTAGATCTGCAAAGCAACACAGGCCTAAGACTTTTTTTCAAACTGCACTATTTCCACAGCTGTGATATTAAAAAGGCAGCATTGGCTTCACAAGCAAACCCAAAAACACTAAAACTTCACACACTTTTTACTTTTCTTTGAAGAAAGTTCCTCACAAATTTGCAAGAAAGTGCGAGCAACACATTATAACAGCTCTCAAAGTTCATAAAACTTCTCAGCTAGTAACAGCCTGCCGCATAGTGCAGGTGGCTGATGGATAAGGGGGTTACAGGAAAGCCATGAGAGGAAGAGCAGTCCAAACCAGCTAATCAAAGACCAATCTGAGCATAGCCCAAGCTGTGTCCATCCGTCCATCCATTTTCTATAAGCGCTTAATCTGACTGTCAGGTTGCAGGGGAGCTGAAGCCTATCCCAGCGGTCATCGGGCGAGAGGCGGGGTACATCCTGGACAGGTCGCCAGTCCATCACAGGGCCACACAGAGACAAACAACCACACACACGCTCACACTCACTCCTAAGGACAATTTTAGAAACACCAATTAACCTAACATGCATGTTTTTGGACAGTGGGAGGAAGCTGGAGTACCCGAAGGTGCTTTGTTTTATTTGCTTCTATCTTGTAAAGCACTTTGTGCAACATTTTCTTGTATAAAAAGTGCTATATAAATAAAGGCTGATGGATTGATCGATTAAGTGCACCAGATTAAAAAACTTGGGTCATCTCCCATGGAACGTCTTTGATTAATTAAAACACCTGATTAACACTGTTCTCACAGAACATTTCATTCATCCCATTCATATAATTTTTCTTTCAACCAAAAGTTATGACTGAGCACAGATCGAATTGTACCATACTATCTTGTTTCTCAATAAATTGCAATTGAAGTGGGTTGTTGCCATTTTCCAGAGATCTTTTAGCCACCTGGTGTGGAGTGGTGGGAAGAGAGGGTGTGTCCAGATTACTGTTGTAGTTCTTTGTCTATTGAGCTTTTAATGTTTGACTCTCCCACCCCAGGCGGAGTATGAAAATTAACAGATTTATTGTAACCATTAGTGTTACTGCTAATGTGGTCCTACAGTCTAGTATCCAAATCGGTGTTTTTCTTACTGGTTTCATCATCAGTGGTCTGTTCAGTCTCTGATAGTTTTAGTCACAGTGATCTAGTCTTTGTCAGTAGGTGAGGTTCCTAAGTCAGTCCGAACCTCAGTCAGTGTTCTTTCGGTAGGATCTGGAGCATGAGTACAGTGAGTCTTGTGAATCCAGTTACTCAGTCTGTCTCCTGTCAACCATACCTTTCCACAATGTGATGTAGCTTCTGCTACCTTGTATGGTCCTGTCCACTCCTTTTCTCAGTTTGTTAATCTCGTTGACTGGCATCTCTTTAACTGTAAACAGCATTTTTATTTCTATTTCACTCATTCTATCCAATGTTATACTGTCTAATTCAATTAATATTTATCTGCAGGGTTAGAAACTGCTAATCGTGTTGGTATATTGTCTCACTTGTACGGCTCTCTGGTCACTGTGGCTGTTTTTAAATTCGCCATAAAAACAAACCTTGACTTGTCTTGTTATGAATCAGTCTCACCGCAGCTGTCTTTCAGAATTTTTCCTCTTTAAGAAAGCCATTGGTGATATCTGACTCCTGTAGCGCCTTTTATTGTTGTGTTTTTGTTAATATCCTAATAATCTAACTCATTTTAAACCTCTCTAGAAAACAATTTGCTGCTTTGTTAAGAGAACATATTAATTGTTTCATAGATCTGCTGCAGTTAAATAGTTAAATGATTTAGTTAAATAGTTAAATGGTTTAATGAGATCAAATATAAATAATGATAACTATTAACTCGGAATTGGTGAAAAGAGGCAGAGGAGAAATATTTAGATCAGCTAAAGTCATGTTAATAGGATCTCTAAAACAATAAAGGCTAACCTTTACTGCTTTAAGATGATCACAAACTGTTTGACATCTGACTGTCTGGCCTTGCTGTTAAATCCTGATAGTTTAACGTCATATGGTCTGACTGTCTGATCTCAGTCCTGCTTCAGGTGTAAATCATAAAGTCTCAATTTGTAGAACATCTTTTGTTCAGACAGTTTTTCAATTAAAGGAGCAAATATTCTAAACGCTCTGCTTGTGTATTTGACTTTAGCTCTTTAAGAGAGCTGTTAAATCTTTTTTCAGCAATAACTTGTGTGAATGTCTTGTTTTAAACATTGTGTTCTTCCTGGATTTACTTTGGACATTTTATTACTTCTTATCTCTTCACTGTGACTCCTGCATTGAAAAGCTGTTTTCAGTTTATCTAAGTACTTTGGTATCTCTCCCAATCATATGCATGTTAAAATAAATAGATGAGGTAATAATAATTGCTCTAGTACAAAACTTAGCTTCCATTATCATTGTAAACTCATCAACTAAATAACTATATGTAACTCTGGTACTCTTAAAGTACAGGCCAATGATAACTCAGAGTCTGTAGATAAACGTATTGTTTGGACTGTCCTCACTCTCAGGGCTGAATGAGAGAAGAAGGAAGCAGGGTTGAGATGAGACAATCTTAGGGTGATAGTATTTATGACAAAGAGAACAACTAATAAACTTAAATTGGGAACATTATGGAGCAGCTTGGAGGTTATCAGTCATCTGAAAAAGCGTTTGGAGCTTTTAATCTCTGTGATTCATTATTTACTGTGATAATACTCAGCTGATCTTTAGTTAGAAATGTTGCTCTCAAGCCAAGCTTCCAACTCTGTT